>NC_089781.1:55441312-55753812 GCF_040412425.1 Macrobrachium rosenbergii | reverse complement strand
ACACAACTGGCAACTATAACTGCAGGAAAAATCTTTTTGAATAATAATACTGTAATTTACAAGAGAAAACAAAGCAGCTTGGGTAGAGTGTGACAGAAGACTTTTCATAGACGTCCCCTCCTCTGCCTGTTATGAATAACTTCAACAGTGCTTACGCAAAATGAAAACACAGATGTTCTCACACACAATTGTGTTTTCATTATGCAGAGTTGGGGTGGAATATTATTCAAATTGGCCTATGATTTCAAATATACCTTTCATGAAAAGCTAAAGTCAGGAATAACCTGATTCACCTCCACACTAACGTCCATCAAAATATGATCAGATGAGGCCCACCTGCGAACCTACGCTTTCAAGATACAGTCCATGAAACAACAGTGAATACAAGGTGAAGATGATTATCAGATTGGCGTGTGGGTTCATTTATTAACCCTTAAACGCTGACTGGACGTATCGTACGTCGACTAAAATTGTCTGTTGGGTGCGGTGGACGCACCCGTCGACGTTGACTACAAAAAATTTCAACCTTCGGTCAACTTTGACTGGACCGAAATGGTTGAAAAACGCAATTGTAAGCTAAAACTCTTACATTCTAGTAATATTCAATCATTTACCTTCATTTTGCAACAAATTGGAAGTCTCTAGCACAATATTTTGATTTATGGTGAATTTTTGAAAAACTTTCCTTACGTCTGCGTGGTAACAGCCGAAAATTTCAGAAATTCTTTCGCCATTTTGTCGTAATGTTTGCACCGGTTTATATTAGTCGTTACATAAAATTTTATAAATGGAAATGTGCGCAATTTCATGTAGAATACAACAGAAAATAACTCATGGTTGTAGCTTCTATCAGTTTTGAAATATTTCCATATAAATCACAATAAGTGCCAAAATTTCAACCTTTGGTCAACTTTAACTCGACCGAAATGGTCGAAAAACGCAATTGTAAGCTAAAACTCTTACATTCTAGTAATATTCAATCATATACCTTCATTTTGCAACAAACGAAGTCTCTAGAGAGCACAATATTTCGATTTATGGTGAATTTAAAAAAAAAAAACTATCCTTACGTCCACGCGCGGTAGCTCGGCCGAACATCTCTGAAATTTTTTTGTCACTTTGTTGTAATGTTTGCACTGTTTTATGTTAGTCGTTACATAAAGTTTTATATATGAAAATGTGTGCAATTTCATGTAGAATACAACAAAAAACAACCCATGGTGTAGCTTTTATCAGTTTTGAAATATTTTCATGTAAATCATAATAATTGCCAAAATTTCAACCTTCGGTCAACTTTAACTTGACCGAAATGATAGAAAAACGCAATTGTAAGCTAAAACTCTTACATTCTAGTAATATTCAATCATGTACCTTCATTTTGCAACAAACTCGAAGTCTCTAGCACAATATTTCGATTTATGGTGAATTTTTGAAAAAACTTTTCCCTTACTTCCGCGCCCGGTAACTCGGCCGAAAATTTCAGAAATTCTTTCGTCATTTTGTCATAATGCTTGCACCAGTTTGTTTTAGTTGTTACATAAAGTTTTATATATGGAAATGTGTGCAATTTCATGTAGAATGCAACAGAACAAACTCATGGTTGTAGCTTTTATCACTTTTGAAATATTTCCACATAAATCACGATAAGTGCCAAAATTTCAACCTTTGTTCAAATTTAACTCGACCGAAATGGTTGAAAAACGCAATTGTAAGCTAAAACCCTTACATTATAGTAATATTCAATCATGTACCTTCATTTTGCAACAAACTGGAAGTCTCTAGCACAATATTTCGATTTATGGTGAATTTTTGAAAAACTTTTTTCCTTACGTCCATGACGCTGTAACTTTCGGCCGAACATCTCGGAAATTCTTTCGTCACTTTGTCATAATGTTTGCACCGTTTTATATTAGTCGTTACATAAAGTTTTATATATGAAAATGTGCACAATTTCATGTAGAATACAACAGAAAAATAACTCATGGTTGTATCTTTTATCAGTTTTGAAATATTTTCATATAAATCATGATAAGTGCCAAAATTTCAACCTTTGGTCAACTTTAACTCGACCGAAATGATCGAAAAATGCAATTGTAAGCTAAAATCTTACATTCTAGTAATATTCAATCATGTACCTTCATTTTTCAACAAATGGGAAGTCTCTAGCACAATATTTCGATTTATGGTGAATTTTTGAAAAAAACTTTTTCCTTACGTCCACGCGGTAACTCGGCCGAACATCTCGGAAATTCTTTCGCCACTTCGTCGTAATGTTTGTACCATCTTATTTTAGTCGTTACATAAAGGAAATGTGTGAATGAAATATTTAATTTCATGTAGAATACAACAAAAAATAACTCATGGTTGTATCTTTTATCAGTTTTGAAATATTTTCATATAAATCACGATAAATAGAAAAAATTTGACCTTCGGTCAAATTTAACTTGACCGAAATGGTCGAAAACTGCAATTGTAAGCTAAAACACTTACATTCTAGTAATATTCAATCAATTACCTTCATTTTGCAACAAACGGGAAGTCTCTAGCACAATATTTCGCATTTTCTCTGTATTGCTTTGATCGTTTTACAATTTGTTATATACCAAAATCACCGCAATTTAGTGTATAATAAAGAAAAAAAATAACTCGTTAGCTTTAACCGTTTTGCTCACAGCGCGATTTGTATACAATTATATATGAAATTTTTTTTGCGCTGTCATATATTTCAATAATTATATATGATAATGATATTTTTTTCATTTCTGATGGTTGCATACTAAACTTCAGGCAATGACAAAAAAAAAGGAGCAAAAAATGAACTCTTAATCTTAAAAACTAAGCGTGCTGTGATTTTTAAAAAAAAACTTTTTCCGCTTCGGCGCTAACTCCCAAACGCCGCCGTCATACGACAGACACTTTTGTAAATAGAGGCTCGGCGTTTAAGGGATAATAAGGGAAAAAATGTAGAAATATGTTAGATCACTGACCATGTGTGGATCAAAGGAAATGAAGATGCAGACAAAGCAGCTAAAGCAGCAACTCACATGACAAGATCAAACGTGAATATCCCTGTTACTGATTATGTAACACACATAAAAATGGGTATCATAAATAAATGGCAATATATATGGGATGAAGAACCTGAAAGGAATAACTGAAAGAAATAAAACCTTATGTTAAAAAATGGAGTTCATCATATCAGAGAGAGAGACACGCACAAGTGATTTTAACACGTCTCAGAATAGGCCATACTCCTCTGACACATGGGCACTTATTGAGCAGCCCACATGGCCTGGCTCCCGAGTGCTCAGAATTTAGAGTAATAATAACGGTCAGACGTGTTATGTGAATGTCCAAAGTACGACCAACAACGAATGTCTTCTTTTGGAAATAGATCAATGAAAGAAATTTTGTCAGAATCTTTCACATTTTCAATCGTTCCAATTTTGATGTTCTTGAAGAACTGTAATTTAATTAATAAAATATCAAAATTAAGTACATAATAAAAGCATGAAAACCCTTTTAACATTTGAATTTTACAAAAAAGAGAAAAATTTTAAAAATTTGCTTAATTTATATTCTGAATTTTAATATACCATTTTAGTATGTATGTAAGGAAGTCTGAGTAAATGTATTTATTGTATGAGAGGATGTGCCTATGTGCAGTTTTTAATTTCATTTAATTCATTCATCATGTATCGAATGATCTATTGGGTCCTAGCGCCTGACTTTAGGCCTGGACCTAGTATTTTAATCAAATCCTCCAGGCCAGCCCTATGAGAGCTGAAAGTCAGCTCAGTGGTCTGGTTAAACTACTTTAATGATAATAATAATATATTTGAAACCTCATATGATAAGTGTTTGACTATTAACCCTCACAGTCGGCCAAATATATATTAAGCACACCCCTAGACCGGGCTAAATTTGAGGATGGCCAATTTAAAAAAATACTCATCAATGGAAAGAGGAAGATATGCATATGCACAAGGTATAAGAAAAAAATTCTAATAAATTTTCTGTATCTTCCAGGGGAAGTTGAAAGTGAATATTTCCAACCCTGTACAGAGCCTCTTTTCCAAAAAAAAATAGTCATAAAAATATGCTAATTTTACCAATTTGTAAATGTTTTTTCTAATATTTTTTTTAATAGATTTTATTTTGTAAAATTATGATTACAGCTCACGCAATATCATAACGGATAAGAATTAAAATCAGTAACGGCTTCTGAGTGTATTGTAAAATATTTACAAGTCATCCTTGGGTGGGAGTTGGGACAACATTCCCCTATACTGTACCACCTCAAGTAAGACCGATTCTCTCCTCGCTCACTCTGACGTATGTTATTTATGTACTGCTGTCTTAAGAGTTGCCAATAGTGATTTATGGTGCATGGAACATTTTTCCTGCAAAATTGGTTCAAACTGTATGGTGCGAAATCTTGAAAATATATATATATGTTACCCAGAATCCACCACAAAGCTATAAGTAAACATATATGTTACCTGGCTGTAAGGGGTTAACCAGAAATATTCTAATTGTGATATTTTTAGTGTGTACAGTCGATCCCTGACTATTCACGGTTCAGGATTCGCAGATTCACCTATTCGCGAATTTTTCTGTGGAGTATAATTCCAAATAATTCCCAAAAATTTCACCTCTTTGCGGATTTTTTCGTAGAGCATATCTAAAATAGTCACTAATTATTTTCATTTAATTTTTGTGACTAAATACATTGTTTTTAAAAAAATGATTTACTAATTTTCAAATATTAACATTAATGTAAACACAGCAAAATATCAATAAAAAATTATGAAAAACACGTTTGCCAAATGATGCCAAAGTCTAAACACAAAGCTCACATGAAAGAAAATGTTACCCCTATGTACTGTATAAGTTAAAAGAAAACAGTAAGGCTTGAATACTATATGAAAGAAAATGTGCATCCCTGAATATAGGGGTAACTTGATTAGTTTTCGCCCTGGTAAGAGTAACAGTTGTAATAGTTCACGCTTAGCTGTAAGCCATATGTTTTTAACCCCTTTGGTACCGCATGATGCATAATCGGCGAGATGCTGTATCCCGCATTTTCCCAACTCACCCTAGAGTCCTTATAACCATGAAAGAAAAGGTTTTAGCATCCATTCTGCTTTGTATATCAACCCTTAAACACCTACTGGACGTATCATACGTTGACTAAAATTGTCTGTTGGGTGCCAAGTGGACGTACCGTACGTTGACTACAAAAAATTTCAACCTTCGGTCAACTTTGACTCGACCGAAATGGTCGAAAAACGCAATTGTAAGCTAAAACTCTTACATTCTAGTAATATTCAATCATTTACCTTGATTTTGCAACAAACAAGAAGTCTCTAGCACAATATTTCGATTTATATGGTGAATTTAAAAAAAAAACTTTCCTTACATCCGGCAGTAACTTTCGGGCGAAAATTTCATAAATTCTTTCGTCATTTTGTCGTAATTTTTGCACTGTTCTATATTAGCCGTTACGTAAAAGTTTTATATATGAAAATGTGCGCAATTTCATGTAAATACAACAAAATACAACCCATGGTTGTAGCTTTTATCAGTTTGGAAATATTTTCATATAAATCTCGATAACTGCCAAAATTTCAACCTTCGGTCAACTTTGACTCGACAGAAATGGTAAAAAAACGCAATTGTAGCTAAAACTCTTACATTCTAGTAATATTCAATCATTTACCTTAATTTTGCAACAAATTGGAAGTCTCTAGCACAATATTTCGATTTATGATGAATTTTTGAAAAACTTTTTCCTTACGTCCGCGCCAGAAATTCTTCGTCATGTTGTCGTAATGTTTGCACCGTTTTATATTAGTCGTTACATAAAGTTTTATATATGGAAATGTGCACAATTTCATGTAGAATACAACAGAAAATAACCCATGGTTGTAGCTTTTATCAGTTTTGAAATATTTTCATATAAATCATGATGACTGCCAAAATTTCAACCTTCAGTCAACTTTTAACTCGACCAAAATGGTAAAAAAACGCAATTATAAGCTAAAACTCTTATATTCTAGTAATATTCAATCATCTACCTTCATTTTGCAACAAACTGGAAGTCTCTAGCACAATATTTCAATTTATGGTGAATTTCTGAAAAAACTTTTTCCT
This sequence comes from Macrobrachium rosenbergii, assembly GCF_040412425.1. Lineage (NCBI taxonomy): Eukaryota > Metazoa > Arthropoda > Malacostraca > Decapoda > Palaemonidae > Macrobrachium > Macrobrachium rosenbergii. Next base: position 55,747,656 of record NC_089781.1, on the reverse strand, counting down.
TACGTCTCTGTGTGTGTAACTCGGCGAACATCTCAGAAATTCTTTAAATCACGTTGTCGTAATGTTTGCATCGTTTACATTAGTCGTTACATAAACTTTTATATATGAAAATGTGCGCAATTTCATGTAGAATACAACAGAAAATAATTCATGGTTGTAGCTTTTATCACTTTTGAAATATTTTCACATAAATCACGATAACTTCCAAAATTTCAACCTTTGGTCAACTTTAACTCGACCGAAATGGTAGAAAAATGCAATTGTAAGCTAAAACTCTTACATTCTAGTAATATTCAATCATTTACCTTTATTTTGCAATAAATTGGAAGTCTCTAGCACAATATTTTGATTTAAGGTGAATTTTTGAAAAAACATTTTCCTTACGTCCAGCGCTGTAACTTTCCGAACATCTCGGCAATTCTTTCGTCACATTGTCGTAATGTTTGCACTGTTTTATATTAGTCGTTACATAAACTTTTATATATGAAAATGTGCGCAATTTCATGTACAATACAACAAAAAATAACTCATGGTTGTAGCTTTTATCAGTTTTGAAATATTTTCATATAAATCACGATGTGCCAAAATTTCAACCTTTGGTCAACTTTAACTCGACTGAAATGGTCGAAAACTGCAATTGTAAGCTAAAACACTTACAGTCTAGTAATATTCAATCAATTAGCTTCATTTTTCAACAAATGGGAAGTCTCTAGCACAATATTTCGATTTAAGGTGAATTTTTGAAAAAAACATTTTTTTATGTCCGCTCGTTACGGATTCATGCATCATATTGTGATAATATTTTCTCTGTGTTGCTTTGATCGTTTTACAATTTGTTATATACCAAAATCATTGCAATTTAGTGTACAATACAAAGAAAAAGAAAATAATCCGTTAGCTTTAACCGTTTTGCTCACAGCGCGATTTGTATAAAATTATAGATGAAAATTTTTTTTTGCGCTGTCATATATTTCAATATTTATATATGATAATATTTTTTTTCATTTCTGATGGTTGCATACTAAACTTCAGGCAATGACAAAAAAGGAGGCAAAAATGAAATAATGTTAAAAACTAAGCGTGCTGTGATTTTTAAAAAAACTTTTTCCTCTTTCGCGCTTAACTTCCGAACGACCAGCCCGGCATACGGGAGACGTTTTTTGTAAATAGAGGCTCGGCATTTAAGGGTTAATGGAAATGAACGTAATTTCAAAATATACACACGTGCATATAGATGTACACACACACACACATATATATATATATATATATATATATATACAGGGAGGTCCCCAGTTTACAGCGGGGGTTCCGTTCTTGCGTGGCGCTCTGTCGTAACCGAAAATCGTCGTAAACCGGAAAATCGTCGAAAATCGTCAAAAATCATAAGAAAACCTTACTTTTAATGCTCTGGGTGCATTGAAAACGACGTAAACTGCATTATTATTGAGTTTTACATAAAAAAACCTTCAAATTATGATTATTCTGCCGTTTTGGGGCCAAATTTCTTCCGATCGGATCGGCGCATGCGATCGCATCGTCCGGAACATGCGTCGTAAGCGGGAAATAATTTCTGATGAATATATTTGAAAAGCGTCGTAACCTCGAACGCGTGGCGGAACCGTCGTAAACCGGGACTGCCTGTACTTGGAAAAACAAGGGCAGGGAAGTCGAAAGTTACTAACCATGCTCTGTAAATAATACGTTCCAGAAGAAGCGCCGAGATTATTGATTTATATATATTGAGTTAATTTCTCCCATAAGAAATAACTGAAAATGGATTAATCATATTCCTGACCACCAGTCATATATATAACCTTATATATTTTATACAAAACATTATACAAATTACGATTAAATAAGTTCAGAGTTGAATAATATTATATATCATAGCATTTTTACATTTTTAAACCCACACTGTATCAAAATATATATTATCGACCAATATATACCGATGATAGATAGATATATATATATATCTATATATATATATATACCAGAATGTATATATATATCTATGGTATACACAAAAACTGTTGTTAAATGATAACATTGAAAAATATGATTATCACATTAAATTAATATACAGTATTTATATATATAATTACTGTATGTCTGTTATCATAAAATTAAGAAAAATTTATAAATTACATCAAAATCAAACCAGAAAAACAAACCAGAGCGCCACCCTGGTGGTGTACATTAAGTACTAATTATTACATTTTTTTTCAGTATTTTTCTTAAATAATCAGCAGAGTCTACTGGAACCCCATGAGCAAAGAGTTTTCAAAACATCATAAAAAGTAAAATTTTATGCATCCCCCTAACATATTGGGATCCATGATTCGCTGAAAATTTAGCCCTGAAAGCCAAAAAAGTCATACCTGTAAAGGTGTGGCATCATTGCTGGGTGACAATGCTTTCAAATATGTTGGGAAGTAACATAGGTCCAAATACCGTCCACCTCTTTTTCTTCAAACATCATCAGTTATTTCATCACTTGAGGTCTTGTTGTTTGATTCTTCCTCAGAAGGAACATATTCCTCGGAAGAATTATCACTGCTTTCACTCATGTTTTTGCTGTGAAAATGAAGATAAAACAAGAAAATCATAAGAAAACAAACTGTTTTGTGATGAGCAAAAAGATTTGATGATGACAGGATGTCTACTAAGGAACAGGTCCAAAACATGTCCAGAGTGGCTGAAAAAAATATAGGAGGATCTTAGTGTTGGAATTACAGCAGACCCACACCAAAAAATAAGTTTGGTAATACTCAACAGATGTTCAACCTTGTCAACAAGCAAAAAATGCTAGTATTCAGAGTTATAACAAGACATATATTTGTCCTTGGGAGCGTCACTAACCCTCTATTTTCGGGTTATCAGAAACATCATGCTCAGCACAGAGGTTCAATTTGTTTATGCAAGATAAGTTTGAATTGATATTAAAGTGTTTTAGGATGATACAACAACAAAAAAATTTAGTATTTGAAAATAGGCAGTATTTTCATTTTATTTTTGCTGACAATACATTTTTGTATGATAAAAGATTTACTAATTTTCAGTTATTAATATTAATGTAAACACATCAAAATATCAATAAAATGTTTTTATTTTTCTTAAAAAATCTTTCACTAAACAATGCGCAAATTCCAAACACAAAGCTCTTAGGAAAGAAAATGTTACCCCATCTACTGTATACATTAAAGGAAAAGAGTAAGGCCTGAATACTATATGAATGAAAATGTGCATACCTGAATATAGGGGTAAGTTGATTAGTTTTCACCATGGTAAGAGTAACAGTTATAATAGTGTTCACACGTAGCTGTGAGCCATATACAAGGTAATGTTGTAAGATGACTTTGAAATAATATTTAAGTGTTTTAGGATGATAGTTTAAGGTATATTTGGTGTCTGAACTATTAAAATAGGCAGGATTAAGAATTTTTAGAGCGGGGTCTCAAGTGTTTGCGAATTTTTAGCAATTTGTTGGCGGTTGTGGTCCCTAACCTCCATGAATACTGGAGGTCTACTGTACAGAGACATAGTAAAGTGTTGTGCCCAAAAGCCTAAGATATAACCCAAAGGTCGAGGAAAACTGACAGTAGAATCGGCATAAGTGAATGAAAGTAAAAAATTAAAAAGCATTATCACATCTCAGAGGAGTTTAAGTAGATGGCTCAGCACCCTGCAAGCTTTTTGGAATCTCATCAAGGAAATGATATTTGCACCCCAGCTGATAACGTACTCAGAAAGAGAAGCTTGCAGAAGAAATTGCAGGATCAAGGTGTAATTAGAGTTGAAAGAATGAAGATCAATGGAGCCTTAGTTCCATTTCCAAATTTAATTACTACATTTAATCCAACACACTTATCTAATGTAATAAAAGCAGCATGGTTACATTTAAAGGTAAAGCGATATATCCCAAGACTGAGGAGGTGTTTTATTGCCAAGAATATGGACATATCCCAGGTCTTGTAGGCATACACAAAACAACAAGGTAAACAATGCCATGTGTTAAAAATAAAATTGAATCAAAGCATGGTCTATGTTATAAAGAAGCCAGATGGGTATACATTGTGGAGAGAATCATCCATCTTCTTCAAACCATGATTTACATCAAGGAAAAAGAGATACAGACATTAAGGGTACTTGAACATATTACATGTAGAGAGACAAAAAAGTGTATTAAATCAAGGTGTTAGCAATTGGAATATATTTTTCCATTATTGTTGTAACAGAATGCAAGTATAAATTTGTGCTTCCTTTTGTAATGGAAAGGGAATTTAAGAAAGAAACAAATTTTGCCTCTTTGGAGGCTGTGCCAGTGGTTTCTGATGTGCCTTCAATCTAACAGAGGGGCAGACGCCAGTTTTTCTGGTGCTCCTCTGAGATTAGGTTCGGAGAAAAACACCAGTGATTTCTGGCACTCCTGCCTCTTGAGAGGTATTGCCAATGGTTTCTGGTGCTCCTTCCTCTTCGGAAGCAGTGCCAGATGCACCTGGCACTCCAGCCTTTCTGGGGGCTGGTTTGTTGGCTTCTTTGGAGGGTGTGCCAGCTATGGCTGGCATTTATAGAAATGGAGGCAAGGCATTATCTGCATCTGGTGCTTGTGTCTAACTGGAACCTGCACCAGCAGTGACTGGTTCTCCTGACACTTTGGAGGATGTGTCATTTGGGTTTGAATATTCTACTCTCCTCAGACTTTGTCTCCTGTTTGTCTGGCACTCCTGACTTGATAAGGTTTCAATCTAGATTAGTGAAGACACTATGCCTGTGCCTAAAACCCATGATACTGGGGATTGCTTTGCCTTAATGGTTGGCAAGTACCTCCTCCATGGAAGATGACCATCAAACTTAAAACAGAAGGTTGCAATAAATAATCAGTTTCCTTCCAGGAAAAAGCAGGAGCTTTTGTACCAAACTCAAAGACTTTAACTTGGCCTGTTACAACCTCAAAGCCAAAGCAAAATTCATTAATTTTCTCCAGTGGAACTAGCCTCTGCAATTAAGAGCTTTGAAAGAACTAAGGCTGCTCATATCAGAAGTGTCTCCTGACAGGCTTTGCAGCCATGTTCAAGCCAGAATGGATAGTCTATTCCGTGAAACCATAACATAAATTTAGGAAGCCCTGGGATGTAGTTTTGTATGTTTGTAATGACACTCTAGCAAGTCCAGAAATTGTCCTTAGTATCCAGTCTACATTGCAAGTGATAGGTCACAGATCCATTTTTGATTTTTGAAAATATACAGTATGCCCCTCTAACTATCCCAATGGAGGAAAGTCTTTCCCATTGATCTTTTAAATCCCTCATTCAACAGCTACCATGTCCTTTTGTTATTCTGAGAGATATGACAGAGAAGACGTTGGTTCTTTGGGGTGACATCCACAACAAAGAGGAAATTGAACTGGTTCCATCAGTTTAGAAAGTTGAAAATGTGGGAATCCTCAACACTGGGAGGACTTGCATTTTCATGTTCAAACATCCATTATCATACAATTGATTTATCTATATGCAGTGATGACTGCCTTGTTGATTTTAATAGGAGAGTATTAAATGATAGATTTACCAGCAATCATTTTCCAATAGTAATGAATGTAGCTTCAAATCCTCCATCATCAAGGTTACCTAAATGGAATGGTAAAGCTGATTGGGCGACAGTCCAGGAACACAGCTCAATATATGACTTGGCTGATAACTTTCCTTGTGTAGAGGATGCTCTTGACTTTTTAATTACAATTACTGTATATTTTTGGCTGGCCTTCGGTCAGTACCTAGACTTTGGGCATATTTATCTGCCAACCAGTTCCTTGGTGGACTTGTAAATGCCAGGAAACACTAATAGAACTATGAGATCAGCTTTTGACAGAGTATGTCTCTTGACCTCCAAAAATAGAGTATTTTCGATTTGAATTTTTGAATAGCAAAAGCTCACATCTGCATGGAAATTAAAAAATTACCGTAGAAATCTTGGACAATTTTCATATCTTCATTAAATTCAAAAACACCCTACTTTAGTATGGAAGAGAGTAGAAAAATAGCTGGCAAATTTACTCCATGTCAACCTCCAGTTATCAAGATCAATGGTTATGAGGTAGAGGACCCCCAGCTAGTGGCAAATGCGTTTGCTAATCATTTTGCCATTTTGCAGGTAAAAATAATGATAGACCCTATTCAGCTCAAAGAAAGCTAAATTGATTTTAATACATCAAGGAATGAACAATACAGTGTACATTTTACTATGACAGAATTAGTGTCAGCCTTAAATAAATATAATGAATCAGCTCCTGGACTGGATGATATAACATATTCAATGATTAAGCATACCCCTGAAAATACCAATCATCAGGTTGAGCCTAATTGTTGAATTTACAGAGAACATATTTCCTAAGCTTTGGAAGATGTTAAAATTACTGAATTCCTGAAATCAGGAAAAGACCCATCCAAGACAGAGAAAGGGTCCTGTTGCACTGACATCATGTAAGATCAAAAAAATGGTGAGAACATTTGATGTCCTGATGAACAGGGACATGTAAATATCTGTCGCATGCTCAGTGTGGTTTTCGAAGTATGCACTCCACAACTGATGTATTGGTTCAGATGGAATCATCAGTAATGTTAGGCTGCAACATTGCCCTTTTGCACGATAAAGATGTGTCTGTAATGAAAAACCAGACATTTATCTTATACTGTATAACAAAATTTCTAATTACTGTACTACCCTGATTTGAAAAATGAAGTTTAGGCTAACGGAAATTGTAAAGCGCATGGTATAACCTAATTCAGAATCCCCATCTTGAGGGATGCACCATGTAGCAAATTTAGCAATTATGCCCAACATCTGAAAAATTAAGGAACTACATTTTTTTGCGTGGCTCAAGACTATGCACTTAACTTTTCTCAGCAGATAGCTGCAAGAGTGTATCAGTAAGGTACTATGAATAATTTGGATGATAAGGGGCTCACCAAATTAGGCGTTTTCCCTGTCGCAGAGCTAAGAGTAATAGTGAACAATGTTGCCACATCTGTGTGAGAAAGGTGAGTGGAGAGATTGAGGTAGTTGCTGTAGATGGGAAAGAGCGCTCTTGTCTTGAGCCCTTTTATACTATATCACTGTGTCTGTAGAGGTCCTTTATTCCTTACATCATTGGACTGTGGAACAGCCTCCCTGAGGATGTTGAGCAATTGGAACTCCAGAAGTTCAAGCAAAGATCCAGTGCATTACTATCATAATACAGTTCTCCATGTATTTTAATAATTTGCTAATGTTTACATTCTTAAAATCATCAGGTGATTGCGTTCTACCAATATCATCACAGCCATTACAGTTGCTAAATGAAACACATTTCGGAGATTCATTTTATACGTAAATTATCAAAGCAGAGTTTAAAAATGTAACTTACTTCATTTGTAAATGCAGTAAATTAAATGAAGAATCTGATTACACCAGAGAATCCCAAATGTTGCTTGTGGCTCTTCCAAAATGTTTTGTGGCCTCATTCCACTTTCATCAGACACAGTATTACAAACATAGCCTTTAGGAGGGCAAACTTTCTTAACTCTTTCCTGCTCTTACAAACATAAATTTAGAGCCAACTTTCTTAACACTTTCATGCAACAATCTTTTTTGAGTGAAGGATGAATAAAGATTTATGTTATTTGTATATATGGAAGTCACTGATTTAATGAATGAAGATTCATGTTTAACATAATGAACTTTGTCTTCTAGGCCTATTTATTAGTTAAAAAGCTAACTTGGATGTTATATGCTCTATCAAAGTGGTATCAATGGAGCATACCAAGATAGGTGATAGAAAGTCCCTAGCTTAGTCCTCATCTCCAAAGAAACATCTGGCAAATGCATGATGTTATAATGAAATTATGTTTTTGGATTAAATTTTAGATGATCGCCATGAACTGACGTTGAAAAATATACAAGAAGGTAACACATACTGCGGGAGCTTGGTCTGCCGAGGCAAGAGACTGATCATTAATTTATGGGAATTTTAGATAGCCTTGCTAATGGGCCCACAGAATCATTAACAAGAAGAGTCAGGAAGGGGGTGAAGGTCACCAGAGTGACAGCCTGACTAAGTAAATATTAATTTATTTACAATTTACGTAGTGAATTTATCAGAAAAAGGAGTACACAGCAGCACTCAATTAAATAAAATAAATGTAATGAGGGACCAGTTGATCTTGAGAAGGTTTTCAAAATCCTTTAACAGGCACTGAGAAGGAGGAAAAACCATGTGGTCAAGAGAAACACAAATTCTCTCTCACATCTTTTGAGTCCTGTAGTGCCCACGTGGTAGGCCTACGATCAAAGTCTGCTTTCTACCACAATGATTAATGCGGGAGGAAAACAAATTCTCTCACAAGTCTTTTATGCAGATACTGTATCTTAATCACTGTTATTGTCACCTTTCATGTATTATTATCATTCTATATATTATTATGCCAGCTTTCCAGTAATTTATGTATAATTGTCAATCACATGTCTTGTACTCATCCATATGTAAATTTATGTCTGTAAAGAAACACAGATGCTTGAATTTAATCCTTTCCTTTACATCTGTCAACACTTTTGTCACTGAACTTTTGAAGTTCACATGAGCATTAACTGTTCCATAGTATTCACTAATAGATAAATTTTTGGTTAAGCTATAGACCTCCATATCTTAGGCTGGGGTCAGGATTGGGCATACTCAGATAAGGGGGGAGTCTGTCCCCAGATAACTCAATAAATGATGATTGGCAACGGTGTTGACTTCATGCACACATGAGTCAGGATGAACTTGCATTAATCAAATGACACTGGACATCGACTTCTGAAAGGCAGAGATGTCTGATGAGTATAAATTTACCTCAATATGCCTATCATATGGACATTTGAGCAAGATTATTCAGGTACATTTTAATTTATGCCTATTACTGCCAAGGTGAATAATTACTTCATTAATTAGCTGAATTCAAGAAAACACTTTACAAAGATTTTACACTGCCCTTGTTGTAGGCGCTTTTAATTTTGCACAATTACTGGTATGATGGGAAAGATTTGGACTGTTATTAACCCTCAGGCATCAAGCCTCCAGTACAAAAGTCCCTGTACTGCACATGATGCGTTCAGAAGTTTGGCTTAATAAAAGAAAAAGTTTTTTAAAAATCACTGACCCTACCCAGTTTTTAACATTGAGTTTTTTTTTACATTTTTTTTTTGTCATTTGCCTGAAGTTTACATGCAGCCATCAGAAACAAAAAAATATCATTATTTTCTATAAATTTTTATATGACAACTGTAAAAAATTTCATTCTTTTAATTGCATACAAATTTTGTGTTTTTCTCGGTTAAAAAAGTTATTTTTTCACTGTTATAGTTTTAAATTGTGATGATTTGGTTTGACAACAGTAACATTTTTTTCTGTGGAACAATATCTAAGCCATCAAACTGTTGCCTTTCGCCAAAACCATATTTTTCACTAATTGTTTTTTTATAATTTCATGAATAAATGCACTTTTTTATGTTAAAACTATTAAAATACTCAGGTATAAGCATTTTTACAGGTTTTTTCTTGGTTTAAGCTATCAAAATAAGAGTTCTAAATGTTTATAGAGGGGTTTTAAGCATTTCACGTTTATTTGACATTAATTGTGTGGGAAAATAACCGAAGATGGTGTTCACTTGTAAAAGATCAAAGCAACACAGAGAAAATATTCACAAAATGATGCATGAATTTGTAACGCAGCGGATGTAAAAAAGTTTTTTCTAAAATTTCTATCAATTTCGAAATATTGTGTACTTACTTCCGTTTGTTGAAAAAATTTATAATTATTGAATATTTACTAGATTTTGTAAGTGTTTTAGCAAATAATTGCAGTTTTAACCATTTTGAGCTATGAATGTTAATGTTAACAACAGTAAATTTTTTTATTTATCATGATTTATATGAAAATATTTCAAAACTGATAAAAGCTACAACCATGAGTTATTTTTGTTGTATTCTCACATGATATTGCTCACATTTTCTATGTATAACACTTTATGTAAGGCCTAATATAAAAATAACTGAGAAATTACGACAAGGTAAAAAAGAAATTCTGAGATTTTCAACCAAGTTAGTGCACATGGAGGTAAGGAAAATTTTTTCAAAAATTCACCTTAAATCGAAATATTGTGCTAGAGACTTAGAGACTTCGTTTGTTTTTGCAAAATTAAGGTAAATGATTGAATATTACTAGAATGTAAATTTTTTGGCTTATAATTGCATTTTTTGACCATTTTCAGTCAAAGTTTTTGGCTACCAAGGTTGAAAATTTGGCAAAATTGTGATTTATATGAAAATATTTCAAAACTGATAAAATTACAACCATGGGTTGTTTTTGTTGTATTTTACATGAAATTCCACATTTTCATAATATAAAACTTTTGTAATGGCTAATAAAAAGGTGCAAAATTACAACAAAGTGACAAAATTTCTGAGATTTTTGCTGAATTTCTGGACATAAGGAAATTAGTTTTTTCAAAAAAAAAAATTCACCATAAATCGAAATATTGTGCTAGAGACTTCCAATTTGTTGCAAAGTGAAGGTAAATGATTGAATATTACTAGAATGTAAGTTTTTTTTTACCAAGTCATTTTTTTACCATACAAGTCATGTCAAAGTTGACTGAATGTTCATAACAGGCACTTATTTGATTTATATGAAAATATTTCAAAACTTATAAAAGCTACAACCATGAGTTATTTTGTTGTATTCTACATGAAATTGCAACACATTTTCATATATAAAACTTTGTGTAATGGCTAATATAAAATGGTCAAAAATTACGACAATTTGTCTGTAAAGAATTTCTGAGAGTGTTGATGCTCTGAAAAGGCTAGAAAATGAGAATATGCGCAGCTTAACCAATTGTAAACAAAACAACAGCATGATCTGTGAAGCAAAAGCATCCCTCAATTTGCGTGATTTAAAATCTTTTATAAACTAGGCCTATAACTATTTTTTCCAGCAGAATACAAAAAAAAACTTTTTGTAGTGGTACTGTACCCCAAAGCACCGACAGACAATTTTAGCCAAAACAAACGATAGCGCCCAGTCAGCATTTAAGAGTTAAATGAAACTCAACTTTCCTTAACCTAATTTATTACCTTAATAATACAATGGTCCAAAAAACCTTCATCTGACAAACTTATCCTCCTATACCTAACTTGGCCTAACTTAATACTACCACGACCCCCAAAAGAACCTGAACCTAATTCCTAAACCTAAATCTATAACAACCACATAAAAACCTTTAAAGCCTTGCTGTCAATAAGTCAGGAAATCCAGTGTTATATTTCTGAGTCCAGTCCCGTGTCAGCCGGTGAAATTCCATTACAGCACGAATTTCTAGGTATAACAATGCTAGATATACCAGAGAAAAAGAGCTTTCAGGAAAGCTGGGGTTACTACCCCCAGTCGATCGTCTTTTAGAAGACGTCGGTATAATGAAGGGTGAGTGAAATACCACTACCACGGAAATATACTCGAAAGATCTCTCCTTATCAAAACCCCGTAAAAAGAGCGGTGAGCCGTTACAGCTCCCACACTCAACACCCGCCAGGACGGCGACACCAGCGCCACCTACTTCATTCCATTTTCTAGCACGTGATACGTTCGTTTCTTTTGTGTGCTCGTCCCCTTTTTGGATTGTTTTTTCATCATCTACAATGGCATCGAGCACCTTTTCCATCTCTAAGTTAAGTACCATCTTCTTGTGGGGTTTTTGATCTGTTTTTGGCTGTTTTGGTCTCGTATTTTCATAAATATTGGAGATCTTCTTATGACGCCACGGCGTCCCGGTCAGCCATGTCGATCCGCGAGGCGACTCCTTCTGTTCTTTTCGGTTGGAGTTGTCTCCTCAGTCGTTATAGATTTAGATTTTAACCTTTGAATTCCTTCCTGGTGGTTCCTTGCGGTGGCTCCCCTCCATTTTTAGTTTTTGTTTTGCATTTTTGGCCTATCGGCCTTTCTTAGGGTGATGCTCCGTCCAAGTAACCCCCACCAGGTTGGGTTCATTTTCATTTAGTCTCAATAGGCTATTATTTTATACTTGAAGATGGTGCTCTTCTTTTAATTTTAGTATTTTTAATTAATTTTGTTTATTGTTTTTTGGTTGTGTGGTTTACCTCTAGTGGGCCTCCCCCCCGAGGTAGGCTACGCTCCCTATGAACTTAATTTTATTTTGATTGTTTTTGTGTGATGGTTCCTTGTAGTGTGAGCTCCATCCCTTGCCCTGGGTGCGGAGATCAGGTTGAGGGAGTTTTGGTTGCTGTTTCCTCTGGGATCGTTTTACGGTGGTCAGAGTGAGCCCCTTAGTCCTCTTCCTCCAATATTGGGGGAATCGAGTTCTTTGGATGTGTTTCCTCTAGGCTAGTCGCCTACTTATCCCCTACTCGGTCCCGGTTGGCTCTCGGCACAAAATTTCTCTCCCTGTTGGTTCCTCCTCTCCTTTTACACCCCTTACTCCTTCCTAACCTATACTAGGTTAGGTTTATATTAGGCTCGCCTAGGAGGAGTTGGGCTTTGGGTTGTAGCTCCTGGAGGGCTACCCTTCCAAGTTCATTTGGAAGGAAGGATGCAGTTGAGCGGGTGTCATGTTCTCCTTGTCTCCTGTCCCCTTCCGGGTAGCCTGCTCCTCTTCACTACCCCCCCCCTCAGCTTTGCGACTCGTGCGGGTGACGCTAGATGGCGTTTTCTCCGAGTTCAGGGACTCCTCCTATTGGTAGAGGGATTCGCTCCCTCCCATACCGTCCCCAGCTTCGCTGTGGTGGGGTGGGTGGTTCGTTTGCTCGAGCGTGTTCGAATCCTTTCTCATACCTCTCATCTCCCCATCGGGCTACGAAGTTAGGGTGAAATGTGTGGCCCCGCCGTATGTTATGAACATAGACACTTTACCCGTTTTGTTTCTCCGGCGGGAGGTGAAGGTGGGATGATTCTATGTCACGTAGCGCATAACGGACTCCTCCGGTCTCCGGAGTATTACCATCACTTGTTATTTTTATTTTTGATTATTATTATTATTATTTTGTTTCAAACCATATATACGTGATTCCGGTCCTACACCCGGGGCTCCGCCCGTTATTTTCTGGCAGCCCTTATGGTTGGTTCCTGGTTTCTCGTTCCTTCATTCCCGGAGTCCTCCGGGTCTGAATCCTTACCTTCCACTCTGTGCATTTAAAGCTTATTGGCCCAGTTTATTAGGGAGTTCTTCTACGCGGAGTATTCCGGTTGTAGTTGAGTTTCCGGCCTTGCCGACTTTATTTTGCTTAGAGTGTGAGGTTCATGTACTTTTACTTTTACAGACTGTTCGCTGTGAGGGCGGGTGTACCGCCTCCTTCAACAACCCTACGGACACGTAGTATGCCGGACCCACGCTGATTGTGCGGTCCGACTTGACGACCTGGTTGTTTGGCACCCCGATGATTGTGAGGTTTGCTTTGCTCTCTGCTCAACCATCCAGGATGAGTCGGTAAGTGACAGTCTTCTTTCCTCCGGTCCATGCTCCTCATGCTGTATATTGTTTATATTCTCGGTCTGACTTTTTCATTCCTGACTAACTGCAGGTTTCCTTGCAGGCGGATGAAGCTTCCAAGAAGTCTGCCTTGGAATCCCTCGGGCCTGGGTGGCTGGGTTCGGCAGGAATGTTCCGTCCGGGAAGCCCTACATCCTCGACGCCAGGTTGAGGGACTTGCTTTACCCGGCGCACAGGTGGCGGCTGCAGTGCCAGAAGAACTTGCCACCCCTATCATCCAACAAATCCGGGATGCGACCCAGCCACCTCAAGTGGACATCATGTACGCCGAGGTCTCGGAGGATGTTGCCGCCCTAAATCTCGACCTGGAACCAATGAATACGGAGCAGGACCAGGTGGTAAGTGGTGAGGTAAGTGAGGATGTTGGGCGGGCCCCCTTTGTTTGACTCCCCTGCTTCATCAGTTTCTTCATTTGCAGGTTTTGTGAAGTCTTCCTCTTTGGGTGATAGAGCTCCGTCTGCTATCCCCAAGTTGAAGACTTCATGGAAGGCGAAGGGCTATAAGTCCTCGACTTCCAAGAAGGCATTGCCCTTCCCCCGTCGAAGGCTAAGGTTTCAGGACCGGTAGCCTTCGGGAGTAAATCTAGTTCCTCCGGCAAAGGCGCGAGTAAGAGGGCTGCAAAACCAAGCCCTCCTCGCCAACCTTCTTTTGATGCGCAAGCCCTTGCCACTGAACTGTACAAAAAGTTCACAGAGGACCTAGATTCTAGGTTTGAAAAGATCTCGGATAAGTTTGCCAACTATGACAACATACTGGCAGGTTTGGCTCGCCAACCTAAGGCAGAACCGCAGTATTCTATCCCCGACACTGCGGACCTCCCGCCGTTTGATGTCGGTAACCCTTGGCGGTTCGCACTCCGGGCCATCCAACATGATGGCAAACTTACCCTAGACGGTCTGGGCACGAGACGGTTGGAGGAATTGGAGTTCTTCCCCCCCGATCTCTTGCCCCCTTATCCAGGCTTCGTAAGGCTCACTGAAGAAGCCTGGATTCGGTCAGACAAGGTACCTAGGGAGACTGTCATCATCCCTAGGGACCAGGCTCAGTCGGCTCTCCTGCGCACTCTGACGGAGTGGCAGGCAGTGAACACGAAATTGACCCCTTTCAAGGGCAATTTTACGATGTTCACCCTGGGAGAAGACCTTCCCACTCCTTGCATGGACAAAGTTGCTCTGGCTACGGCCCGAGCATGCTTTGAAGGTAATCCCTTTCCTCAATTAAGGGAAACGGATCCTACTTCCCTGGTATTCCCAGGAAGTAATGAGTTCTGGGTGGACGCCCCGTCCACTTTCACCGTAGGCAAGCTGGACCCCCTTTGCGCTTCCACGCAGTTTAGTGAACAGCTCCCTAAGCTGCCGGAATCTTTGTTGAAGGCGGAGTTTGAGGCCCGGACTAAGTTAGCCCGGTCCTTGAGCTCCGGCTGTCTTACAGAGGCTACTGCCGTCTCCGGCTCAGACGAACCCTTTTTCCAGGTCCTAGCTAAGTCTTTCCTGGCGAGCTTCCAGTCGGACTTACATGAGTTTATTATGGCTAGACTGGAGTGCAGAAAATTTATTTTTACTGACGCTACTATCCGCCACGAGCCTAACAAGCTCATTAAAAGCTCGATCTGGGGACCTAACCTCTTCCCTGAAGAAGAGGTTACATCCGTCATGTCTGAGGCTACACGGGCCAGTCAGAGTCTGCGCTCTCGGTGGGGAATTCCCACTTATAAGCGCAAGACCCCAGAATCGGCCGGCCCCAGACGAGAGGAGGCAAAAGGTTCAGGAGACACAAGAGGCCCCATCAGGCGGTGGTTCAAGCCGTCCCGGTCTCGGCAGTGGCCCAGCCATCTACCTCTAAGACCCACCCCAACAGTACGTGTTGGTCCAACCAGCGGCGCCCTCCTATGTGTCCTCACCAGCATACAACCCCACATATGAGGGCCGTGGATTTTTCACGGCCTCAATAGGGTTGCAAGGGGAGGAAGGGCAAGGCCCCCCACAGAGGAAAGGCCTAACACCACCCCAAGAGGAAGACCTGGACGTGGTAGAGGGAACAAACCCGCTCCCTCCCACTGAGAGAACACAGGTAGGCGGTCGCCTGTATTGGTTCAGGGACCAATGGACCTTCAGCCCTTGGGCACACAGCATTGTGTCCAAGGGACTGGGGTGGAGCTGGATCAAGAACCTCCCCTCTAAACAGATTTTACCAGCCACCCACATCAATCCTACAGGATTATGTAACAGAATTGCTCAACAAACGAGCAATAAAGAAAGCAAGGCACCTAAAGTTTCAAGGCAGGCTATTCACTGTTCCCAAAAAGACTCCGATCAGCAAAGAGTGATCCTGGATCTGTCGCGTCTAAATCTCTACATAAAATGCGACAAGTTTCGCATGCTTACGGTAGCTCAGGCACGGACTCTACTTCGCGTGGGGCCGTCACCACCTCTATCGATCTTTCAGACGCTTATTATCACGTCCCGATTGCGCGGAACTTCTCTCAGTTCCTCGGTTTCAGACTCGGGAATCAAGCCTACTCCTTCAGGGTCATGCCTTTCGGTCTGAACATTGCACCCAGGGTATTCACCAAGCTGGCGGACACGGTAGTACAGCAGCTCCGGTCCCAAGGAATTTCCCTAGCAGCGTACCTAGACGATTGGATAATCTGGGCTCCAACTGTTCCGGAGTGTCGAGAAGCCACGTCCATAGTCATCAATTTCCTAGAGTCATTGGGTTTTCAGCTGAACAGAGAGAAGTCCCGCCTGACTCCGGAGTCTCGGTTTCAGTGGCTGGGTCTCCAGTGGGATCTGTCCTCCCACACGTTATCTCTCCTGCCTCCCAAGAGGAAAGAGATAGCATCTCTCACCAAGAGGTTTCTCAAAAATCAGTCAGCATCCCGTCGGTCCCAAGAAAGAGTCTCGGGTCCCTTCAATTTGCCTCAGTGACAGACCTGCTCTTGAAAGCCAAATTAAAAGACATAAACAGAGTGTGGCGGAGTCGAGCAAACGCCAAGCTCAGGGACAAGGTCTCCTCTATCCCTCGAATCTTAAAGACAAGACTGCGGCCTTGGACCAACGTCAAGGGCCTGTCCAAAACAGTTCCACTTCAATTTCCCCCTCCGGCACTAGTTATCCACACAGACGCTTCTCTAAGCGGCTGGGGGATATTCACCAAAACAGAAAGTACAAGGAACGTGGTCCACAATGTTTCAGCAGTTCCATATAAACACCCTGGAAGCCATGGCGGTCTTTCTAACGCTGAAGAAAATCCGCCCTCCCAATCGGATTCATATCAGGTTGGTGTTAGACAGCGCAGTGGTAGTTCATTGCATCAACAGGGGCGGCTCCAAATCAGGTCGAGTAAACCAAGTAATGGTAGCTATCTTCTCCCTGGCGAACAAGCACAGTTGGCGCCTGTCAGCCACCCACCTAGCAGGAGTCCGAACGTGGTGGCGGATTCCTGTCCAGGACTACCCGTTGGAGACGGAGTGGTCCCTGGATGCGGAATCTTTCAAATGGGTTTGCCGCCGGGTTCCGGGACTCCAAGTGGATCTGTTCGCAACGGAGAGCAACTTCAAGCTCCTGTTTCGTGGCCCCCAACCTGGACCCTCAGGCGTTCGCCACAGACGCAATGACAGTAGATTGGAACAATTGGGAGAAGATTTATCTGTTCCCTCCAATAAATTTACTGCTGAAAGTATTACACAAACTCAGGACATTCAAAGGTCAACCAGCCCTAATAGCTCCCTATTGGCGAAGAGCAATTGGTTCTCTCTCTCCTTCAGGAACTGGGATTACGGAGTCTTCGGATTCCCAAGCCCATTCTGACCCAGACAGTACAAACCAAGACTGTGTCAGCTTCCTCAAGGATTCAAAATGCCCTAGTTTTATGGACTTTATAAAGTTCGCAGCCCAAAAAGGAGCGAACATTGACCCTGTCAATACTCTGTTTTTAGAATCAGATAAAAGAGATTCTACTATTAGACAATATGACTCAGCAGTCAAAAAATTAGCCTCCTTCCTGAAAGCATCTGAAGCCAAAATTATGACGACTAATTTAGGAGTTTCCTTCTTTAGGTCACTGTTTGAGAAAGGTCTGGCTCCCGCCACTATTACCACAGTCAAGTCGGCATTGAAGAAAGTATTTCTTTACGGCTTTAAAATCGACCTTACAGATTCCTATTTTTCATCCATCCCCAGAGCATGCGCTCGTCTGAGACCAGTATCACGTCCACATTCGGTTACTTGGTTTCTCAATGACGTCCTTAAGTTAGCATCAGAGTTGGATAACTCCCATTGCTCTTATCAGGATCTGTTAAGGAAAACCTTATTTTTAATTAGTTTGGCTTCAGGTGCTAGAATCTCAGAGCTGTCGGCTCTCACTAGAGGTGATAATTTTGTTAACTTCCTCCCATCCGGAGAAGTCCTCCTTTCCCCTGACCCTAGATTTTTAGCTAAGAACGAAGACCCACAGGACAGGTGGTCTCCTTGGAAGGTGGTGCCCCTTCCTCAAGATCAATCTTTATGTCCAGTTTATACACTTAAATCTTACCTCTTAAGAACTCCACAGAGTAAGTCGGGTCCTCTTTTATCAGGGAGAAAGGTGGTACTCTTTCTCTCAATGGTATAAGGCAACAAATTCTGTATTTCATTAAACAAGCCAACCCAGACTCAGTTCCTAAAGTTCATGATATTCGAGCAGTGGCTACTTCTATTAATTACTTTCATAATATGGACTTTTCAGAGTTATCAAAATATACGGGTTGGAAATCACCTCTAGTGTTTAAACGCCACTATTTAAAATCACTCAAGCCCTGAAATATTCTACTATAGCAGTGGGAAGTGTCATCTCCCCACCTTAAATAATCATATCCTTTCCTTTTCCCCCCCGCCCGCCTACCTCATTTGCTTCTCTGCTTATTCTCCTGGTTGTTTATGCCTCACTGCCTAGCCCCTCATATTGATATAATTGTATCTACTGATGGAAAAGTGTAATCTGACTAGCCATAATTGTTTCGCTTATGGGTACTGGACAGTTTTATTTGGCTCCACGTACCCGCAGACATTTTGTGTGTTAAATTCATTAGTCTTGTCTCTTACGTGTTTAGCCTAAGTTTACGTGTATAGTTTTAAGGTTGTTTTTGCTTGTTCTGTGCACATTTCATGTTTCACTACTTTTAACCCTTTCCTGCCCAATTGACGTCATATTACGCAATAACCCCTAGCCCCCTTCTTGTCTGACTGTTTTTAATTGTATAATAAAATTTACCCGACATTTTTAAATTCTTGTGGTAGGGGTAAATTTTTTTATTTTCGGACAGTTGGTGGTTTCCATAGGCTAAAGCATACCTTGGACCGTAACTCAGGCATCGATACGCCAGGCAAGCAGTGCCTATAGTCTTGCGCATGCAATTCCTGGCATAGTAAATTTCCCACAATGAAATCAGCTGATCCTACCCACGTTTCTCTCTCGTATCTTACATTTTTTTTATAAAATGTAGGATTACATTATTGGAAACACTCTGTTTGGTATCCTCTATTTTCTATAAATTTTTAGTTCCTCTACTGTGCATGCGCAAATCCATGGCGTAGTAAAATTCTCACAATGACATCAGCTGATCTCACCCACGCAGGCCTGGCAGGCCACACTTCTGTCAGAGACCATGCGTGATGAGGCTGGGTAAACACGTGTTGCTGTTTACATACAGCGGCGTCAATCGAGAACAGTTTCCAACATGCTTTTCGCAAAGTTTTTTACGGTAAAACTAGCGGAAATTTGTTAGTGCATCACATAAGAGACGTCTGGATTTTAGGCAGGGCTCTGAATCTCATTTTTCATTATCATATATATCGATATTTAGAGAATTTTGTTGGCTTTCTCATAAAAAATAATTCATTCACCCAACTGTTATAGCTTTTGAGCTACGAACGATAATGTTGACAACGGTAACATTTTTTTTTTGTTTCGAACAGCTTATAACGTCAAAATGAAACTGTTGCTGTTACCAAAGCCATTTTTCTTGACTCTCACTTTATTCCTCAACCTTTCCTCTACATTTTTGTATATTTACAAAGTAATTTCTATGAAAAAAATCCGAGGTAGGGCTCTTCAAAAAAAATGTCTAGCGATAATTCTCACCGTATGCCTGGCGGCGCGCTCTGTTTCTTACCCACTTTTCTATCAATTTTTCACCAACTGGACTTATTCGTTTTTCATTTTTTATATGTCGATATTTAGAGAATTTTCTTGGCTTTCTCATAAAAATAATTCATTCGCCTAACTGTTATAGTTTTTGAGCTACGAACAATAATGTTGACAACGGTAACTTTTTTTTTCGTTTCGATCAATTTATAACGTCAAAATGAAACTGTTGCCGTTACCAAAGCCATTTTTCTTGACTTTCCCTTTATTCTTCAACTTTTCCTCTACTTTTTCGTATATTTACAAAGTAATTTCTATGAAAAATAACCGAGATAGGGCTCTTCAAAAAAAAAAATTTTTCTAGCGATAATTCTCACCATAGGCCGGGCAGAGCGCTCTGTTTCTCACCCTCTTTTCTATCAATTTTTTTTCACCAACTGGACTTATTCGTTTTCCATTTTTATATGTCAATATTTAGGAATTTTATTGGCTTTCTCATAAAAAATTATTCATTTGCCTAACTGTTATAGCTTTTTGAGCTACGAACGATAATGTTGACAACGGTAACATTTTTTCGTTTCAATCAAATTATAACGTCAAAATGAAACTGTTGCCGTTACCAAAGCCATTTTTCTTGACTCTCACTTTATTCTACAACTTTTCCTCTACATTTTCGTATATTTACAAAGTAATTTCTATGATAAATAACCGAGATAGGGCTCTTCAAAAAAAACTTTTTTCTAGCGATAATTCTCACCATACGCCGGGCAAATCGCTCTGTTTCTTACCCTCTTTTCTATAAATTCTTTCACCAACTGGACTTATTCGTTTTTCATTGTTTTATATATCAATATTTAGAGAATTTTGTTGGCTTTCTCATAAAAAATAATCCATTCGCCTAACTGTTATAGCTTTTGAGCTACGAACGATAATGTTGACAACGGTAACATTTTTTCGTTTCAATCAATTTATAACGTCAAAATGAAACTGTTGCCGTTACCAAAGCCATTTTTCTTGACTCTCACTTTATTCTAAAACTTTTGCTCTACTTTTCGTATATTTACAAAGTAATTTCTATGAAAAATAACCGAGATAGGGCTCTTCAAAAAAACTTTTTCTAGCGATAATTCTCACCATACGCCGGGCAAATCGCTCTGTTTCTTACCCTCTTTTCTATAAATTTTTCACCAACTGGACTTATTCGTTTTTCATTGTTTTATATATCAATATTTAGAGAATTTTGTTGGCTTTCTCATAAAAAATAATCCATTCGCCTAACTGTTATAGCCTTTGAGCTACGAACGATAATGTTGACAACGGTAACATTTTTTCGTTTCAATCAAATTATAACATCAAATGAAACTGTTGCCGTTACCAAAGCCATTTTTCTTGACTCTCACTTTATTCTACAACTTTTCCTCTACATTTTCGTATATTTAAAAGTAATTTCTATGAAAAATAACCGAGATAGGGCTCTTCAAAAAAACTTTTTCTAGCGATAATTCTCACCATACGACCGGGCAAATCGCTCTGTTTCTTACCCTTTTCTATAAATTTTTCACCAACTGGACTTATTCGTTTTTCATTGTTTTATATATCAATATTTATAGAATTTTGTTGGCTTTCTCATAAAAAATAATCCATTCGCCTATCTGTTATAGCCTTTGAGCTACGAACGATAATGTTGACAACGGTAACATTTTTTGTTTCAATCAAATTATAACGTCAAAATGAAACTGTTGCCATTACAAAGCCATTTTTCTTGACTCTCACTTTATTCTACAACTTTTCATCTACATTTTCGTATATTTACAAAGTAATTTCTATGAAAAATAACCGAGATAGGGCTCTTCAAAAAAAACTTTTTCTAGCGATAATTCTCACCATACGCTTGGGCAAATCGCTCTGTTTCTTACCCTCTTTTCTATAAATTTTTTCACCAACTGGATTTATTCGTTTTTCATTGTTTTATATATCAATATTTAGAGAATTTTGTTGGCTTTCTCATAAAAAATAATCCATTCGCCTAACTGTTATAGCTTTTGAGCTACGAACGATAATGTTGACAACGGTAACATTTTTTTCGCTTCAATCAATTTATAACGTCAAATGAAACTGTTGCTGTTACCAAAGCCATTTTTCTTGACTCCCACATTATTCTTCAACTTTTCCTCTACATTTTCGTATATTTACAAAGTAATTTCTATGAAAAATGAGCGAGATAGGGCTCTTCAAAAAAATCTTTTTTCTAGCGATCATTCTCACCATACGCCGGGCAGAGCGCTCTGTTTCTTCCCCTTTTTTCTATCAATTTTTTCACCAACTGGACTTATTCATTTTCCATTCTTTTATTTGTCGATATTTAGAGAATTTTGTTGGCTTTCTCATAAAAAATAATTTATTCGCCTGACATTCATAGTTTTTGGGTTACGAACGAAAATATGAAAATAAGTAAAGATTTTTTTTTTTTTCGTGAAATAACTCACATTTTTTTTTGTATTTAGAGGGCTGGGACTCTTATTCTGACTATTCCACCATAAAATATAAACATTTAGAAAAAAAGGACAATAAAATGAACGTTGTTGGCATAAAATTTCTATTTTTGCTGAATTTTCGAAATAATTATTTTTTCGCACTGTCGAGCGCTCCCAGACACATCGGGGCTCATGTGCCCTCAGTGATGTGATAACTATACAGATATGAAAGGGTTAAGTAATTTTAAGGTTTTTGAGGTTTTTTCCCCATCATACCGGGGACCTCCCATTGTTTTGTAGTGCTAAGTTTTTTGGTGTGCCTTAGAATTAAGATACCTTACTTTTAAGTATTCTTGCTTCATGAAAGAGATTGCTTGATTAAAATTATTTTCGTTACAATTTTGCTTTTCTTCAGATTACCCCCTTTTTCCAGTAGTAGCAGTCTTGGCATGATTCTCTATCACTATTTCACCGCTGACACGGGACTGGACTCAGAAAAGGATTTTGACAGAGGAAAATCTATTTCTGAGGAAGGTCCCGTGTCACCCGTGACCCTCCCCTGACTGGTCTAGTACTCCCTCCCCTACTTGCACATGCCAAGTCTGGGGTTAGTGCTAGCATGGAATGAAGTAGGTGGCGCTGGTGTCGCCGTCCTGGCGGGTGTTGAGTGTGGGAGCTGTAACGCTCACCGCTCTTTTCTGGGGTTTTGATAAGGAGAGATCTTTCGAGTATATTTCCGTGGTAGTGGTATTTCACTCACCCTTCATTATACCGACGTCTTCTAAAAGACGATCGACTGGGGTAGTAACCCCAGCTTTCCTGAAAGCTCTTTTTTTCTGGTATATCTAGCATTGTTATACCTAGAAATTCGTGCTGTAATGGAATTTCACCGGGTGACACGGACCTTCCTCAGAAATAGATTTTCCTCTGTCAAAATCCCTTTTTTACTTCCATAGTTTTTCACTGTCAGCATCAACTTCTTCAGTAACCTTCACTTTCTTGATTCACCTCAACCTTCTCAGTCTTACTCTTTTTTCCTGTGTCCTCTTGAGGTGATTCTCCTTTTTTTCACACTATACTTAAAGCTTCCAATGGAGCCAAGAGCCCACAACTTTTTATGCACAACTCAACAGCATCCAAACCAAGTGCCCCTGCCTCTGCAATCTTGCGCAATTTTCTGTTTCTTCTGTCCAAACACAACACCTCTTTGCAGAAACTGAACTCAAGCAGAAAATCTGAGTGAACCCCAGATGTGCCCCCAGAAATTTACTACCAACTTTCCTGCACTAGTGTCACATTACAACCACCCATGTCCCATCTGCCTTTTATCTCTCATCCTCCCACTCCATCAGTGCTTTCTGAATCCAGTGGCCAAGGAAGTGATGCTCCGCAGATGCAGTCAGCTTGTTTCATCCTCTCCAGCTCTTAGACTGACCTGCCAATTGCCAGTGCAAATCCTATTATATATGTAGGCTCCCACGGTTTAGGTGAAAGGAGCTCCTCACTCTACGCTAACCCACTCTGGCAAACTGCAAGTACAAAAAGAAAAAAATAGACTTAACTAGTGTACTCCTTCCTGACATACAGAACATAAAAAACATCACAACAATAAAACAAAATAATTAATTCACATAAACCCATTCTTCACCATACAAACCCAATTTCTAAATGCCACCAGACTCCCCCTTACTAAAATAAAGGAAATCTCATTTCCTTTTTTTTTTTTTTCCCTTTCAAAATCCCTTTCTCACTACCCATTCATACTCTGGAACTGGACCTTGAGTTTGGGTCCATGGCCTCTCATTCACCACGTCTTCTTCAATCACTTCTACTCCAACTTCACTACACTCACCCAGTCTTGGTTTCGAACTCCTTACACCAACTTCAGTCAAACTTGAGACTTACGTCTGCTTCAACCTCACTAACGCCTGACATAGCTTCTATCATCTCTTCTATACTCTCGCTTGATTCTGCCAGGCTCCGACTCAAGTTATCCAAAACTCCCCCATTCACACTGTCTAGTACTGCTAACTCTTTCTCACTCACACTCACTCCAACACTTTCATTCAAAGGGAACTCGCACACACTGTACGTACCATCTTTCTCATGACTCGGCGTTGTTTCCAGTCCACCCAAACCTTGCACACCCATGTCCACATTCCTTGTACTCCAAGTTCCCTCCTTCCTAATTCTCCTCAAATCCCTCAAAATCAATTTCACCCTCATTTGCACTACCACAAAACAACACCGCAAGGGTACTTTCTCTCCTCATGCTTACTGACTTCGCAGACCCCTCAAAATCAACCAACCCATCACTTGTACTGTCTCCAAACAACCTATTTAATGTACCCTTACTCTTTCTACTCCTCCTTTTAGACCTTATGTACATTCCACCAACACTAGCTGCTTGTCTCCCCAATTTATATCTTCTATTTCTATTCCACAATGAGCTGTAGGTCCCGTTGCTAGGTAACCAGTTGGTTCTTAGCCACGTAAAAATAAGTCTAATCCTTCGGGCCAGCCCTAGGAGAGCTGTTAACCAGCTCAGTGGTCTGGTTAAACTAAGATATAATTTTTTTTTTTCTTCACTCTCCTTTTCCTTCTCCTCCCATAAAAGCTATTTCTTCTTCACTCTCCTTTTCCTTCTCCTCCCATAACAACTTCATAATGGGATGCTCCATTATGTATTTCGGTGCTAATCTCCATCTTCTCAACTGATTGTAGTGTGCTCTTATTACCTTTCATTTCCTTCTTCATTCCTGTCTTCTAATACATAACTCAACCCATTTGTCCACACCATTTTCACCATATAATGACCTTCGTACTTCTCACGCATCTTACCGTCAGTCTTCCTTTGTCAACCACTTCCTTCAACACCTTATCTCCTACTTTGAAACTCTCAAACCTTTCGTTCGCATGTCTCCACACACCCCGCTCTTCTTCATTCGGTACGCTATTGGCTGGCAGGACTGACAGTAGCCAATAAGAACTTGTAATAACCCCCTCATCCCCTTCTCGCCCTCCTTGACGACATGCTATTGGCAGGAAGGGTGGGATGTTAACCAATCACAAAGCTTGAACCTCACCCGCTTTGCATACACTATAAAGAGGGTGCGTAGTATTTTTTTTCCTCTCTCTCCGACGTGAGAGAGAGAAAATGACTGCGTAAGATTTTTTTAACAAATTTGTGGGAGGTCACGACGAACCACGTTTGTATGATATATAAAGGACATACCAAATAATAAGTGCTAATTCTCTCTCTCTCTCTCTCTCTCTCTCTCTCTCTCTCTCTCTCTCTCTCTCCCCTTAATGAGAGACTGTCGTGGACGTAGTCGCATGGCTCCACCATGGAATATTCTTTCTCATGCTGTAGATTTATGACGGGCAAGGGGGTTTCTTGAACGAGGGGAAAGCATTCCCCGCTTGAATCTAAATGTCTCTCTGTCCTCTTTTTCTTCTACTTTTTACTTCTTCCTCCAGCTTATTTTTCAATTCTCTTCCCTCTTCCTATCCACCCGCTTATGACTACCGCTTTCTATATATGTATATGTATGTGTGTGTATGTATGTGTATATGTGTATATATATGTATATATGTGTATATATATGTACTGTATATATATGTATATTTTCTAACTCTTTGGTTTACATAGTGTGGATATTTCCACCTTCATTAAATTTCCTGTCTGTGTGAAAGGAAAGGGCATCATACCTTGGATTGGGGTTCATGTTCGAAGCTAAATGTGGGAACTGTGATTGGGAGCGCCACCCAATCCGATGATGTTTGGACCAGAAGGGTGTTAGTATGATGTCATATTGACTCCTGAAGGCGGAACTATCCCTGAGATCAGCCCGTGGATTCCAGGGGTGGGCTGTTATTAGGGTAGGACTCCTGGCATATTTTCCGGTATGCCCACCAACATAGTCAGAGTGGGGATGATTGTATTCTAGTAATAGTCTCGGTCCCAACAAGCGGGTTAGGCTTACACTTGTGCCTCTCTGGTATGTTGGTGCTATCCCTTTTGGGTAGGGTAAGGGGTGACATCTGGGAGTCAGTTCCTACTGGTGTCGTTAGTCGAGAATAGGGCCCCATGAAAAGTCAATGGTGCCTCTTCAGTGTTCACCAGCAGTGGCTTTTTTTTTTTTTTTATCAATTTTTTCATGGAAGGTCCCCATGTTGAAATTAGTACCCTGGGCCAAGTGACAATCAGACACGGTTGACGACCCAATGCCAGGCAAGAAGGAATACAGCCAGGAATCCCCAACAAAAGCATCTGGTTCCAGTATTGTCACTCTGGAACCATTTGCAATAAAGAAAAGCAAGAAGTATGAAATAGTTCCTGGGGTCTTTGTACCCAACTCATTGGAAAAATATTTAAATTTGAAGCTCAATGGTGACAATATTGATATTTTGAGGTAAACAGGGAAATTGTAAAATGTTGTGGCAGACAACCGAAAATATCCCCTCAGAGCAGTAAAATGCTCCTGGTAGAGAGTATCTCCCAGAGGAAAGCATGAAGTTGATGAGTTTGTCGGCCCCTGGGAGTAATGGTGGAGTGCACTCCCACTCCAGCTTGAACTGCAGCAAGGGTTTGATTTATGCCTCAGCTAATGGGTTTCTCTGAGGAGAAACTTTCAAATGAATTGAAAGATCAGGGTGTAATTAAGGTGAACAGGATCACAAAGAAGGTGGATAGAGATCGGATACCTCAACCTACCTTGATATTGACATTCAATACGTTAAGACTCCCAGAGTATGTCTCTGCAGCCTGGCATAGATACAAAATAAAACAGTACATCCCAAGGCCCAGAAGATGTTTCCACTGCCAATGTTTTGGACACACCCTTCAGACGTGCCAGTCTAAAAAAATACAAGAAAATCCTGCGGTTTGTGTCAACTGTGGAGATGATGAGCATGGTATGTGCACAAGGGAACCTAAATGTGTTCACTGTGGTGAGGGACATGCATCATCATCTCAACAGTGTGATATATATTTATTTGAAAAGAAATTCAGGCATTAAGAGTGATGGAAAGGATAACTTTTAAGGAAGCAAGAGAAAGAGCAAAAGCTAAGATTGTAAGACCTGGTCTAAGTTTTGCCTCAGTAGTAGCAAAACCTAGAAACCAACAGAAAGAGACAAATAAAGTAATAAGAAGCACAAAGGTAGAGTCAAAAAAAGAATCGCTGAAAAGACACCTAACAGATTCATCAGAATCTATTGACGATGGTAATGCGAAGACAAGGTTCAGTAGAACCAACAAGGAAGACGTCAACTTAGAGCTAAGAAAAATTGAAGTGTCAGTTGAGACACACCTCCACCATCTGCCTCTTTGGAGGCGAGGCCAGCACTCGCTGGCCCGGTGCCAGCTTCTGTTGGTGCCAACTCCTCTTTGAGGACAAACCAGCAGATGCTGGTCCCCCAGCGCCAGTCCTTGCTGGTGCTTCTGCCTCTTTAAAGGCAGAGCTGGCTACTGCCAGCAATAGCAAGACAGTTGAGGAGGTCTCTTTAGAGAACACCTCTGCTCTCTCCGTCCGATTGAGACAGAGAGAAAAGAAAAAAAACCGCTCAGTGTCAAAGACACTGAAGGAAAGGATGTTGGCTCTTTCAAGGTGGTTATTCCCCAAGAAGCCAACAAAACTGCCCATTAAATTGTCCTCCCAACTAGAGAAAAGAACCCTCCCAATCTTGTAAAAGGAACCATACTGATGGTCCCAGACAGAAATAAATTCACTTCTATAATTCAGTGGAACTGTCAGGACTCGAGCAAAGTATGAGGAAGTGAAGCTTTTGCTCTATGAGCATTCTCCTGTTGGGGTATGTTTGCAAGAGACCATGCTAGGTGAATATACCCTTTGTCCTAGGGAATATGTTCACTTCAGAACTGAATTTGATTTGGAAGTGGGAAATCACGGTGGATCCTCATCTACATCCGTCGAGATACTCCACACTACAAAGTAAAACTAAACACTCCACTTCAAGCTGTGGCTGTATGGATTAATTTAAGAAGGCAGTATACCATATGTTCCCTTTACATTCCACCCAATAGTCATGTCTCCCGAGAGGACTTAATATCCTTAATGTGGCAGCTACCAGAGCCATTTCTTCTTTCTTGGTGACTTCAACAGCAGACATCCATTGTGGGGAGATGTAACATCAAACCAAAAAGGGAATATGATGGCATCTATCGAGAAAATGAAGATATAGGCCTTCTTAATACTGAAGAACCTACCCATTATCACATTCAGACTGGTACTGTCTCCTGCATTGACCTTTCAATTTGTAGCTCTAATTGCAGTGTTGATTTTAGTTGAGAACAAGTGATGACTGGCATACCAGTGACCATTCTCCAATTATAATCAGCACCAATGATGATCCACCTATCCCAAGATCACCACGATGGTGCTTAGAGAAAGCAGATTGGAAAAAATTCAAGATTTGAGCGAGCTGGAAGGGGATGCCAAAGATTTCCCAAGTGTAGATGATGCCATCGATCTCTCAATGGACCTTTCCATACTGCTGGCTTACATTCAATTCCTCGAACTAAAGGACTTTTCAGGAGACGGCCAGTTCCATGGTGGTCAGAAGAATTAAGGCTGCTGCATCGAGCTACAAGGTCATCATTGACCAGGTGCCGAGACATCGTGACTGTGGATAATGTCATCACTTATAAACAGTGTAGGCACGATTTCGAAAAGCTATGAAAGCTGCCAGAAGACAATCATGGGCGGGATATGTATCCTCTATTAACAGCAGAACACCAGTCAGCAGCATTTGGAAGAAAATAAGAAAAATTCAGGTAAATTTATACCCAATCCTCCTCCAGTCCTTAAAGTAAATAATAATCATGTCACTGATGCCACAGAAGTTAGTAATATATTTTCTGAACACTTTGCTCAAGTCTCTGAAAAATCAGATAGTTCCCCAGGACATCATTTCAGAATGATGGAAGAACAACATGTACTTGATTTTTCATCAAACAAAAGTGAATCTTACAATATGAATTTTTCTGAAAGGGAATTTGACTCTGCTTTAGCCAGGAGCAAGAACACTGCCCCTGGCCCCGATGAGATTCTTATAAAATGTTTAAACACATTTCAAGGAACACAAAACTTTTATAATCAGCATTATCAATAGAATATGGGATGAAAGCAGCTACCCTAGCATATGGGAATTGGCAACCATGTTACCATTTCTTAAGCCTGAAAAGATCCTCTCTATGCAGCAAGTTACCGCCCCATTGCGTTAACTTGCTGTTTGTGTAAATTAATGGAAAAAATGGTAAAAGTAAGGCTGATGTGGTATTTAGAGCACAACAGTATCTTAACACCTTCTCAGTGTGGCTTTCGAAAAATGCACTCCACACTGGATATCTTACTGCAACTTGAAACCTCTGTCTGTGAAGCATTTGCCTCCAAACAACACCACGTGACAGTGTTTTTTGATATAGAAAAGGCATATGACACTGCTTGGAGACATGGAATTCTCAAGACAATGCATAATAGTGGTCTACGAGGAAAATTACCTTTATTTGTCAGATCATTTTTACATCGTAGGTATTTTAAAGTTAAAGTTGGCAGTACTTTATCAGAGAAAAGGTGCCAAGAAGGTGTTCCCCAGGGCAGTGTTCTCAGTGTAACACTTTTTGCTCTGGCCATAAACAGTGTTACATTTGTTATTCCAAAAGAGGTCTTAAAGACGTTATTTGTGGATGACCTGTCAATATCTTTTGCTGCCACCTGGATGACTGTAGCTGAAAGAAAGTTACAATTAACGATAAATAAAATAACAAGTTGGGCTGAGAAACAGGGTTTTAAAATCTCTGTAAGTAAGACTACTGCTGTCCACTTCTGCCGGATAAGGGAGTACATCCTGATCCAGACCTCTATTTGTATGGCCATAGAATCCCATGTGTAGAACAAACGCGCTTCTTAGGCCTAGTTTTTGACAGCAGAATGACTTGGGTACCCCATATCAAACATATCAAAGCAAAGTGCCTAGAAGCTCTACACTTCTTGAAGGTGCTGTCTCACACCAGTTGGGGAGCTAGTAGAAATCTTATACTAAAGCTTCATAAAACCTTAATTTTATCAAATCTGTCGTATGGTTGTGAAGTATATTCTTCAGCCTCTTCATCTAACTTAAAAATTTTAGATTCTGTTCATCATTCAGGTATTCGTATAGCCACAGGAGCTTTTGTTTCATCACCAATATCTAGTTTGCTAGTCGATGCAGGAGAAATGCCCCTTGAACTCTATCGTCAGTCATCATTGCTTCGATACTGGTTTAGAGTGCAAAGACTTCCCAAATCTCTGGCTTTTGCTGTGGCAAACAGAAATATTTTTAACAGTTTTTATGAAAATCATCCAAGGTATCCTACTCCTTTTAGCTATAGAATTAAAAAGATTTTAGAGGATACAAATATTGGAAAAATCCCCCGTATTTCCTTGTGTGTATCTCATTACTCCTGTCTGGAAGGTACCTGCTGTGAAATTCTGCAGGTACTTCAGTGGAGCAAAGAGGATAAATCTGATGAGGAAATGAGGGCAATATTTTTAGAGCATGCTTCAGAGCATATGAATACAAGATTTATATTTACCGATGGTTCCAAATCCAATGCTGGCGTTGGTTATGGAGTTTTTAGTGAATCTTTTAACTGAAGAGGTGCGCTTCCTTCAGTTGCTTCAAACTTTACAGCTGAGCTGTATGGCATCTTAGTAGCACTGGAACATATTGCAATACTCCCAGTGTCTGGCTACACAATATTTTGTGACTCTAAAAGTGCCTTAGAGTCCCTGGAAGTCTTCAATACTGATCATCCTTAGTGTTGAAGATCTTGCAGTGGATCTTCTTGCACCATTGTAGAGGAAGCATTGTTTCTTTTTGTTGGGTTCCTGCCCATGTGAACATATCAGGAAATGAAAAGGCAGACCAGCTAGCCAAATCAGCAGCACAAATTCCGATACCCAGAAAATGTCCTGTTCCATATCGTGATGCATTCCATATTATATGGAAATCCATCCAGCAATTATGGGCACTTCAGTGGGACAGAGTAGGCCCCAATAAAATGAAAGAAATCACTAGTCAGACACACCCTTGGAAATATGACCTAATGCCAAGGAAGTGGGAGGTTGTATTGTGTAGATTACGTATTGGCCATACACGCTTAACTCACGGCTTTATGATGAATGGGGAGAATGAGCCCTTCTGTGACGATTGCTTGGTTCCACTGACTGTTAGGCATTTGCTGGTTGAGTGTCCCAGTCTGGTGGAACTTAGGAATCATTTTTTTATCAAATAGCACTGAAGCAGGTGGTAATTATAACATGGCCAAACTGTTGGGAGAAAGTATGTGTATTAATAATGTTATCTCTTTTATCAAAGAAGCTGGTCTTCTCAAATATATTTGACAGCTGTGCTGTCTTAGTATATATATATATATATATATATATATATATATATATATATATATATATATATATATATATATATATATATATATATATATATATATATATATATATATATATATATATATATATTTTTTTTTTTTTTTTTTTTTTTTTTTCTAAAGTTATACTGTTTATCTGATCAAATCTATTAATAGTTCTTTTAGCAGAATTTTATATATTTATTTATTTATTTTAGCTAGTTTTCTTTTGTTTTTCCTTTTTAATAAAATTTATATGTAGTTCTTTTTAGCAGAATTTTAATTTTAATTTTTATAACATACTATAAAAATGAAAAGATCACACTTAGTATCTGGCGTCGGTGACCCTGGTAGTTGTGACGCCAGATAACTCTCAATTAATCAATCAATCTCTCTCTCTCTCTCTCTCTCTCTCTCTCTCTCTCTCTCTCTCTCTCTCTCTCTCTAAATGGACAGATATATTATAAATAGATAAAGTTCAGCCCTTCACTCTCTCAGGAAAAGATACTTTTAATTTGAGTATCTTTACCTATGCCCGCTGTGTGTGTGTGTGTGTGTTCATGGTGCTTTAAAAATGCTAAAGTATAGTAGTAGTAGCCTACATCTTCGGGAGACAAAGAAAAAAACCAATTTTTTGTTGTTGTCAGTTGCAGTAAAGAGAAATGGATTAACATTCCTCGAGAAATTAAAGAGAAACTCTCTCTCTCTCTCTCTCTCTCTCTCTCTCTCTCTCTCTCTCTCTCTCTCTCTCTCTCTCTCTCTCTCTCTCGTTGGAAAAGGGTACTAATGTTTAAGATGACTTTGAAAAGATATTAATAATATAATTTCAATGATTAATACAGTAGTAACAGGATAATAATTTAAGCTATATTTGATGTAGAATGATACTTAAAGTAAAAATGGGAGAGCAATGTAGTTCTGTGAAATTCCAAGTCTTTTTGTGGTAGATAAGTCTCTCTCTCTCTCTCTCTCTCTCTCTCTCTCTCTCTCTCTCTCTCTCTCTCTCTCTCTCTCTCTCTCTCTCTCTCTCTCTCTCTCTCTCTCTCTCTCTCTCTCTCTCTCTCTCTCTGGCTTCAAAACAGTAGAATGGTAAAATTTTGGAGGGTTTTTTATGAAAGACTCAATAAAAATGCAGGTTACATCATTTTCAAGATACCTAAAGGATACTCAAAGAATTAAAAGTAAGGTTTTCTTACGATTATGCATTGATTTTTCCGGTTTGGCGATTTTTCAGCTTTACACATCGCCAGAACGGAACCCCTGTCGTTAAGAGGAGACTTTATATATATATATATATATATATATATATATATATATATATATATATATATATATATATATATATATATATATATATATATATATATATATATATATATATATATATATATATATATATATTCCATAGAAAAATGAAAGGTGTTTTTGTGAGAACATGTCCAACAGTTTTGTCCTCTAATGGACTTCTTCTCAGAGCATTTATCAAGGAAAGAGAAAAGTTTACAATGTATGTATGTA
This sequence comes from Macrobrachium rosenbergii, assembly GCF_040412425.1. Lineage (NCBI taxonomy): Eukaryota > Metazoa > Arthropoda > Malacostraca > Decapoda > Palaemonidae > Macrobrachium > Macrobrachium rosenbergii. Next base: position 55,714,534 of record NC_089781.1, on the reverse strand, counting down.
GCCAAGAAAGCCCTAAAATCTTAAAACATATGAAATACCCTTACCAGAAACAAGCAGTTTGAACTAAAAAGATTCAACAGTAAAATAATAAGATGAAATAAGAACTGTAGTTGAACAAATGAAAAATACCAAAATATCATAAGAGGTAATATAGTATGTCCATTTGAATCAGCATAACACTAGGTACATACAGTAAACCCCCTGTATTCACGTTCTCACGATTCGCGGACTCACCGATTCGTGGATTTCTCTATGGAACATATATACACATTATTCGCAGAAAATTCACCCATTCGTGGTATTTTTCACTGATGAATATTCACTAATTACTGTATTTTCATCTCATTTTCATGACTAAATGCACTTTTTGTGATAAAACCATTAAAATACTCAGGTATAAGCATTTTTAGTTTTTTTTTTTTTTTCTTTTCTTTTGAACTATCAAAATAGGCAGTTCTAAGTGTTTGTAGAGGTTTTTTGAGTATTTGTGGATTTTAGCTATTTGCACGGGGGGAAGGGGGTGGTTGTTGTACGCATCCCCACGAATAAGGGGGGTTTACTGTAATGACAAACATATACTGTATTATATGATCATTAATGGATTAATGGATAATATTATCCAATTTGGCAGAGATATGACATGCTTATTTAGCTCACTGTTTAAAAAATATAAGACATCGTTAACAGGTACACAAGTGAACAGACTTTTAACATCAAAGCTTAACATTATTTCATCATCTTTTGAGGTTTTCCTGATTAATCTATTTACAGAATCACATACAAATGGCTGCAATAATGTGACCAGAATTTAGACAGTTTGTGAGACACTGAACCAGTAGTGCTAATTACAGGATGTAATGGTTGTCCTTCCTTATGGGTTTTAACAATACCATACAAATAGGGAAGTCTAGCATTTACAGTAGTAAACTGTTTAGCATATCTGGTTATCCCCAAATATCTCTCCAAATATCTGTCTCAGTCGTTTATGAAATTGTGCATTTACACACACATGGTAATGGTATTTCATATGTTTAAGATTTTAGGCCTTTCTTGGCTACATACATTGTAAACGTTTTCTCTTTCCTTAATAAACGCTTGAAGAAGAGGTCTTTTGGAGGAATAAACTATTGGGCATATTCACACAAAAATACCTTTCATTTTTCCTATGTGCAATACAACTGAATAACATATCTTTGTGTCTAAGATTACCATTGCTATACTGTATATAATGCTGTATATACAGTAAAATCATATTCATGGGGATGTGTACTACAGGCCTGCCAAAAACCCAATAGCTAGAACCTGTGAATACTTAGAACCCTTCTAAAAACACTTAGAACTGCCTATTTTGATAGTTCAAACACACACAAAAAAACTAAAAATGCATATACAGGTGTTATCCTACTTATGATGGGGTTAGGTTCCAAAAAACCCATCATTTGTTGGAAAAAACGTATCTCGAATATAGCTAGCCTACACAAGGGTATTCAGTACCATGTATACATATATTGGTAGCCTAGCCTACACAATAAAGTACTGTATACTCTATACTTACACGCTATAGTAATTATTAATATCAGCCAATTCTGGAGGCTCATGCAGAGTGACTTACGATAATTCAGTACAAAGAGAAATTGAATAACAAACAAGAATTAGCCTAGTCTACACTATGGTATATCGTATACATATACAGTAGCATAGCCTACATTATACTGTACTATTTATTCACATATCAACATAACGAACATGCATCTTTTCCATGGATCTTTTAAAATGTTATGCCTTAATTCACTGTATCCAAGAATAATGTATATATTCTTATATTGCTTTTGTATTGTAAATTCGATCATAGCAGTCAATGTTTAGATTTGGAAATTAACAACGCTGTGTTTATTTACCACATTTAACTCAGTTCAGAGCACTGTTCTTGCTTCTAGTTAGCATAAATGAATCTCTAGATACTTTATTTATATGGGGCAAGGTTATTTTTCGTTACACTGTACAAAGTGTGTCTCGTTGTGAAATTAATTTAACTGTTTTTTTCGTTAGTAGATGACATTGGGCGTTTGTTTTGTGTAAAAAAAATCAAGATTCCGTTCACTATTTTCACATGATTTCATCATAACATGAGCTTTGCATATTTATTGTTTATTGGCATAAAAATAGCAGTAATGTGTTCTTTCATGCCCAATAGTTTTGATTAAAATACTTTCTCTCCAATTTTAATTACAGTAGAGTTTCATCCTTGTTGCCAATGCATGATAATTTATAGTCATTAGCAGCTTGAACATAGTTTTCTCAGCTTCAGTTACAACTTGCAGCATAAATTTAGCAGTATACTTCCTTGCCGATCTTTTATCGATACTGAATAAGGGTATAATGTAAAAGTATATCAGTCCTATTCTATTTAACGTCATTTGTACTATAACCTACGGTAATTGTGTATTACCTTATGATGGTTGAAATACAAGCAAAATGGCTGTTGTTATCCGATTCGATTGTTTATGGCTGTAAGCATTTACCCAAGAGCATAACGTTATTAACAATACTTTTATCATTCTCTGTTACCTTTTCAACTAGATGAGATAAAGAGATGGAGGAAAAGAAGCTGGTCTATTGTAATTTGGTCTCTTGCTGCCTGATTGTAAAATACGACTCATCTGCAAAATTTAAAAATATTTTCTAAATATTGCCTTGATAGGGTATTAATTGTTTACCCCATTGCAAAATTAATTATCTGTTGGTGAACTATTATAACTCGAGCACTACCTGAGTTCTAATAGTTTTATCACAAAAGTGCATTTAGTCATGAAAATGAGATAAAAATACAGTAATTAGTGAATATTTCTCAGTGCAAAATACCTGAATGGGCTGACAAAATTTTCAGCGCACAATGTGTATATATGAAAACGAGAGAATCCACTAATTGGAGAGACCGCAAATACAGGGGTTTACTATATATATATACACACATACATACACCGCAAATACGGGGTTTACTATACAGTATATATATATATATATACATACATACATACATATATACGTACATGCATACATACATGGATACATACGTATATTGTTACATTTCACTAGGCTACAGCATAACCTATTTTATTAAAGAACAGTAATAGTTACCACTACCATAACAGAATAAAAGACAGTTACATATACACAGTAAGGTTACTCACAGAATTCAGTATATAAGATAATTAAATTCCTAATATAACTGGTGAAATGACTGACCATATAGTCAAATACTCTCCCAAAGTAAACATTCCAAGATTTTCCCAAGGACCCTAAAGTTTACAAAGGACAGCAAGTAATCAATGAAATACACAATATATGAATAGGTCAACTCCAGTAGTCATTTGCATTAGCAAAAATCCATAACATTTCCCCTCCATAAAGATAAAAACAATACCATGTACATTTTACATTAAACAATATATTTCTGAGTCCAGTCCCGTGTCAGCTGGTGAAATTCCATTACAGCACGAATTTCTAGGTATAACCTTGCTAGATATACCAGAGAAAAAGAGCTTTCAGGAAAGCTGGGGTTACTACCCCCAGTCGAGCGTCTTCTAGGAAGGCGCGGTATAAGGAGGGGTGAGTGAATACCACTACCACGGAAACCTACTCGAAAGATCTCTCCCTGTCAAAACCCCGAACAGCGGTGAGCCGTTACAGCTCCCACACCAAACACCCGCCAGGACGGCGACACCAGCGCCACCTACCTCATTCCATTTTCTAGCACGTGAAATCTCTGTTTCTTTTGTGTGCTCTCTCCATTATTTTGGATTTTTCTGCTTTCTGAGATGGCATCGAGCAGCTTTACCATTTCAAGTTAAGTACCATCTTCTTGTGGGGTTTTGTTCTATTTTTGGCTGTTAAGGTCTCGTATTTTCATAAATATTGAGATCTTATTATGTCGCCACAGCGTCCCCTGCCAGCCATGTCGGCCGCGAGGCTTACTCCTTCTGTTCTTTTCAGTTGGAGTTGTCTCCTCGTCGTTATAGATAAATTTTGCCCCTTTGGTCCCCCTTCCTGGTGGTTCCTTGCGGTGGCTCCCCCCCCCTTATGAATTATTTCATTGGCCTACGGGCCTTGGTGAGAGTGATGCCCGTCTAGGTTCCCCCTCCAGGTTGGGTTCCTGTTATTTTTGGTCTCACTAGGCTAATTATTTTGCTTGAAGATGGTGCTCTCTCTTGTAGTTTTATTTTTATTATTATTTTGTTGTTTGTTTACCTCGGGTGCTGGCGGCAGCCTCAGATCTAACCGCTTCCCCGGGGTAGGCTACGCTCTCTGTTGAGCACATTTTAGTTTTTATAGTGATGGTTATTTTGTGGAGTAGGCTTGTTTGCATCCATCCCCTTGCCCTGGGTGAGGAGTTCAGGTTGAGGGAGTTTTGTTGCTGGTTTCCTCCGGGATCGTTTTTCGGTGGGCAGAGTGAGCCCCTTAGTCCTCTTCCTCCATTTTGGGGAATCGAGTTCTTGGGTTGTGTTTCCTCTAGGCTAGTCGCCCCTTGCCCGCCATTCTCGATCCTGGTTGGTTCTCAGCACAAAATTTCTCTCCCTGTTGCTTCCTCCTCCCTTCTGCCCTCCCTTTTTTCCTAGCCTATGTTAAGGTTAGGTCCATATTAGGCTTCGCCTAGGTAGAGTCGGGCTTCGGGTTGTGTTGCTTCCAGCATTCCACCCTTCCAAGATTCATCGTCTGGGAGGTATGGTGCAGTTGAGCGGGTGAGCTTCTCCCGTCTCCTGTTCCTTCCTGGTAGCCTACTCCTCCCCCCTCCTCCCCCCCTCCTCCTCTCCAGCCTTGCTCTACTCGTGCGGGTGACGCTAGATGGCGTTTTCTCCGAGTTCAGGGACTTCTCCTATTGGTTGAGAGATTCGCTCCCTCCCATATCGTCCCTAGCATCGCTGTATTGGGGTTGGTGGTTTGTTTTACTTTCTCCCCTATCGGGTTACGTTTGATACGGTAACATATTGCTTCAGCCTATGTTAGAAACATATGAGCATTTTACCTGTCTTGTTTCTCCGGCGGGAAGTAAGGGCGGAAGGTTTTTCATTTGGAGAGGAGCGGATCCTTCCGTCCTCTTGAGTTCTTATCATCACTTATTACTGTTTTTGTTTTTGTTTTTTTTTAGATAAGTCTTTATCTACAGGAATATTTTCCTTAATTCATTATATAAGTGAGTCCGGTCCTATACCGGGGCTCCGCCGTTATTTTACTGGCAGCCCTTAGGTTGGTTCCTGGTCTCTCTTTCCTTCATTCCCGGAGTACTCCGGGGTCTGAAAACCTTTACCTTCCACTCTATGTAATTTAGAGCTTATTGGCCCAGTTTATGATTAGGAGTTCTTCTCCGCCGGAGTATTCGGTTGCAGTGGAGTTTCCCGGCCTCGCCAGCTTTAGCTTGCTTAGGTGGGAGGTTCATCTACTGTTTTACTTACAGACTGTTCGCTGTGAGGAGCCGGGTGCACCGCCTCCCTCCAACAACCTTACGGTCACGTAGTTTGCCGGACCCACGCTGGTTGTGCGGTCCGACTGGATGACCTGGTTGTCTGGCACCCTGATGGTTGTGAGGTTTGCTTCGCTCTCTCTGCACAACTGTCCAGGATGAGTCGGTAAGTAACAGTCTTTACATTACTCCTGCCTTATGCTCCTCATATTATATGTGGTATATTGTTTATGAGTTCCCGGAATGGTTTTCGTTCTTAGCTAATTGTTGGCTTTCTTACAGGCGGATGAAGCTTCCAAGAAGTCTGCCTTGGAATCCCTCCGAGCCTGGGTGGCTGGGTTTGGTAGGAACGTTCCGCCGGGAAGCCCCTACGCCCTCGACGCCAGGTTGAGGACTTGCTCTACCCGGGCGCACGGGTGGCGGCCGCAGTGCCTGAAGACCTTGCCACCCCTATCATCCAGCAGATCCGGGATGAGACCCAGCCACCCCAAGTGGATATCCTCTCACGCTGAGGTCTCGGAGGATGAGCCGCCATGGATCTCAACCTGGAACCCATGAACACAGAGCAGGACCAGGTGGTAAGTGGTGAGGTAAGTGAGGTTGTTGGGGCGGGCCCCCCTTTATTTGACTCCCCTGCTTCATCAATTTCTTCATTTGCAGGTTTTGTAAAGTCTTCCTCCTTGGGTGATAGAGCTCCGTCTGCTATCCCCAAGTTGAAGTTGAAGACTTCATGGAAGGCGAAGGGCTACAAGTCCTCGACTTCCAGAAGGCATCGCCCTTCCCCCGTCGAAGGCTAAGGTCTCAGGACCTGTAGCCTCCGGGAGCAAGTCTGGTTCCTCCAGCAAAGGCGCGAGTAAGAGGGCTGCAAAATCAAGCCCTCCTCGCCAACCTGCTTTCGATGCAGAGGCCTTTGCTAATCAGCTTTATAAAGCGTTTTACGGAGGACTTGGATTCGAGATTTAACAAAATCTCCGAAGAAGTTGGCCAGTCATGATAACATACTGGCGGGAATGGCTCACCCACCCCAGCCGAACCACAGTATGTTATCCCCGACACTGCGGACCTCCGCCGTTCGATGTCGGTAACCCTTGGCGTTTTGCCTCCGGGCCATCCAACATGATGGCAAACTGACACTTGATGGTCTTGGCACGAGACGGTTGGAGGAATTGGAGTTCTTCCCCCGATCTCCTGCCCCCTTACCCAGGCTTCGTGAGGCTTACGGAGGAAGCTTGGATTCGGTCAGACAAGGTTCCTAGGGAGACTGTCATCGTCCCTAGGGACCAAGCTCAATCGGCTCTTCTGCGCACTCTGACGGAGTGGCAGGCAGACAACACGAGTTGACTCCTTTCAAGGGCAACTTCACTATGTTTTGCCCTGGGAGACAACCTTCCCACCCCTTGCTTGGACAAAGTCGCTCTGGCTACGGCCCGAGCGTGCTTTGATGGTAATCCTACCACAGCTAAGGAGACAGACCCTACTTCCCTGGTATTCCCAGGAAGTAATGAGTTCTGGCTGGACGCCCGTCCACCTTTCACGGTCGGGAAGCTGGACCCCTTCTGCGCTTCCACGCAGTTTAGTGAGCAGCTCCCAAGCTGCCGGAAGCTCTTTGAAAGCGGAGTTTGATGCTCGGGTTAAGTTAGCCCGATCCTTGAACTCCGTATGCCTTTCTGAAGCTACTGCCGTCTCCTGCTCGGACGAACCCATTCTTTCAGGTATTGGCTAAAGTCCTTGCTGGCAGGCTTCCAGTCTGACTTATTTGAGTTTATTATGGCCAGACTGGAATGTCGGAAGTTCATCTTGCCGATGCGACTATCCGCCACGAGCCCAACAAGCTCGTGAAAAGCTCGATCTGGGGACCTAACCTCTTCCCTGAAGAGGAGGTCACAAATGTTATGGCCGAGGCTACACGGGCCAACCAGAGTCTTCGTTCTCGCTGGGGCATTTCTGCCTATAAGCGTAAGACCCCAGAATCGGCCGGCCCCCAATCGAGAGGAGGTAAACGCTTCAGGAGGCATAAGAGGCCCTACCATCAGGCGGTAGTCCAAGCCGTCCCGGTCTCGGCAGTGGAGCAGCCTTCTACTTCCAAGGCTCACCCCCAACAGTATGTGCTGGTCCAACCAGCTGCACCCTCCTATGTGGCCTCACCGGCATACAACCCCACATATGAAGGCCGTGGTTACTTTCACGGCCTTAATAGGGTTGCAAGGGGAGGAAGAGGCAAAGCCCCCATAGAGGAAAGCCCAACACCACCCCAAGGGGAAGACCTGGACGTGGTAGGGGAATAAACCCGCTCCCTCCCACTGAGAGAACACAGGTAGGCGGTCGCCTGTTTTGGTTCAGGGACCAATGGACCTTCAGCCCTTGGGCACACAGCATTGTGTCCAAAGGACTAGGATGGAGCTGGATCAAAGACCCTCCTCCTCTAACCAGGTTTTACCAGCCACCCACATCAATCCTAAAGGATTACGTGACAGAATTGCTCAACAAACGGGCAATAAAGAAAGTAAGGCACCTAAAGTTTCAAGGCAGGTTATTCACTGTTCCCAAAAAGACTCCGATCAGCAAAGAGTGATCCTGGATCTGTCGCGTCTAAATCTCTACATAAAATGCGACAAATTTCGCATGCTTACGGTAGCTCAGGTCACGGACTCTACTTCGCGTGGAGCCGTCACCACCTCTATCGATCTTTCAGACGCTTATTATCACGTCCCAGTTGCGCCGGAACTTCTCTCAGTTCCTCGGTTTCAGACTCGGGAATCAAGCCTACTCCTTCAGGGTCATGCCCTTCGGTCTGAACATTGCGCCCAGGATATTCACAAAGCTGGCGGACACGGTAGTACAACAACTCCGGTCTCAAGGGATATCCCTAGCAGCATATTTAGACGATTGGATAATTTGGGCACCAACAGTTCCGGAGTGTCAGAAAGCTACGTCCATAGTCATCAATTTCCTGGAGTCGCTAGGTTTTCAACTGAACAGAGAGAGTCCCGCCTGACTCCGAGTCCCGGTTTCAGTGGTTGGGTCTCCAGTGGGATCTGTCATCTCACACGCTGTCCTTCCGCCTCCCAAGAGGAAAGAGATAGCATCTCTCACCAAGAGATTCCTCAAAATCCATCAGCATCCCGCCGGTCCCAAGAAAGGGTCCTTGGATCTCTTCAGTTTGCCTCAGTGACAGACCTGCTCTTAAAAGCGAAATTAAAAGACATAAACAGAGTGTGGCGGAGTCGAGCCAATGTCAAGCTCAGAGACAAGGTCTCCTCCATTCCTCAAATCTTAAAGACAAGATTGCGCCCTTGGGCCTCGGTCAAGGGCCTGTCCAAAACAGTTCCGCTTCAATTTCCCCTCCGGCACTAGTTGTTCACACAGACGCTTCCCTAAGCGGCTGGGGGATATTCACCAAAACAAAAGTACAAGGAACGTGGTCCACAATGTTTCAGCAGTTCCATATAAATACCCTGGAAGCTATGGCGGTCTTTCTAACTTTGAAGAAAATCCGCCCCCCAACCGATTCATATCAGGTTGGTATTGGACAGCGCAGTGGTAGTTCATTGCATCAACAGGGGCGGCTCCAAATCAGGCCGAGTAAACCAAGTAATGGTTGCTATCTTCTCCTGGCGAACAAGCACAGCTGGCACCTGTCAGCCACCCACCTAGCGGGGTGCGGAACGTGGTGGCGGATTCCCTGTCCAGGACTACTCCGTTGGAGACGGAGTGGTCCCTGGACGTGGAATCTTTCAAATGGATTTGCGCCGGGTTCCGGGCCTCCAAGTGGATCTGTTCGCAACGGAGAGCAACTTCAAGCTCCCCTGTTATGTGGGCCCCAACCTGGACCCTCAGGCGATGCCATAGACGCAATGACAGTAGATTGGAACAATTGGGAGAAGATTTATCTTTTCCTCCAATAAATTTACTGCTGAAAGTTTTACACAAACTCAGGACATTCAAGGTCAATTAGCCCTAGTAGCCCCCTATTGGCCGAAGAGCAATTGGTTCCCTCTTCTTCAGGAACTGGGATTACGGAGTCTTCGGATTCCCAAGCCCATTCTGACGCAGACAGTACAAACCAAGACTGTGTCAGCTTCCTCAAGAATTCAGAATGCCCTAGTTTTATGGACTTTATAAAATTCGCAGCCCAAAAGGAGCGAACATTGACCCTGTCAACACTCTGTTTTTAGAATCAGATAAAAGAGATTCTACTATTAGACAGTATGACTCAGCAGTCAAAAAATTAGCCTCCTTCCTAAAAGCATCTGAAGCCAAAGTCATGACAGCTAATTTAGGAGTTTCCTTCTTTAGATCATTGTTTGAGAAAGGCCTTGCTCCGCCACTATTACCACAATCAAGTCAGCATTAAAGAAAGTATTTCTTTACGGCTTTAAAATCGACCTTACAGATTCTTATTTTCATCTATCCCCAGAGCATGCGCTCGTCTGAGACCAGTATCACGCCCACAGTCTGTTACGTGGTTTCTCAATGACGTCCTCAAGTTAGCATCAGAGATGGATAACTTTCATTGCTCTTATCAGGATCTGTTAAGGAAGACCTTATTTTTGATTAGCTTGGCTTCAGGTGCTAGAATCTCAGAGCTGTCGGCTCTCACTAGAGGTGATAATTATGTGAACTTCCTCCCGTCTGGAGAGGTCCTCCTTTCCCCTGACCCTAGATTTTTAGCTAAGAACGAAGACCCACAAGACAGGTGGTCTCCTTGGAAGGTGGTGCCCCTTCCTCAAGACCAGTCTTTATGTCCAGTTTATACACTTAAATCTTACCTTTTAAGAACTCCACAGTGTAAGTCGGGTCCTCTTTTTATCAGGGAGAAAGGTGGTACTCTTTCACTAAATGCTATAAGACAACAAATTCTTTATTTCATTAAACAGGCCAACCCAGATTCAGTTCCCAAAGGTTCATGATATTCGAGCAGTTGCTACTTCCATTAATTACTTTCATAATATGGACTTCTCAGAGTTATCTAAATACACGGGTTGGAAATCACCTCTAGTGTTTAAACGCCACTATTTAAAAATCACTTTCAAGCCCTGAAATTTTCTACCATAGCTGTGGGAAGTGTCATCTCCCCACCTTAATTAATCATATCCTTGTCCTTTCCTTTTCCCCCCGCCCGCCTGCCTCATTTACTTTTCTGCTTATTCTCCTGGTTGATTATACCTCACTGCCTGGCTCCTCATATTGATGTATCTTGTACCTGTTATTGGAAAAGTGTAATCTGACATGCCATGATTGTTTTTCTTATGGGGTACTGGACAGTTTTTATTTGGCTCCACGTACCCCAGATATATGTATATGTTAATGCTCATTGATTTTTTCTCTTACGTGTTTAGAATAAGTTTATGTGTATAGTATTAAGGTTATATTTGCAGTTATTTTTGCACTTTTCATGTTTCACTTTGCTCAAGTAATTTTAAGATTTTTTGGGGCCTCTTCTCCGTTGTGTCAGGGACCTCCCCATGTTCATAGTATTAAGTTTTTTGATGTGCCTTAGATTTAATATGCCTTAGTCTTAGTATTCTTGCTCACATGGAAGAGATTCCTTAATTAAAATTATTTTGGTAAACTTTTGCCTTTTCTTCAGATTACCCCCATTTCTTTTCCTGGTACTTGCAGCCTTGGCATGATTCTCTATCACGATTTCACCGGCTGACACGGGACTGGACTCAGAAAAGGGATTTTGACAAAGGAAAAATCTATTTCTGAGAAGGTCCCGTGTCACCCGTGACCCCTCCTGAATCACCTAGTACTCTCCCCCCCCCTCTTGCACATGCCAAGTCTGGGGTTAGTGCTAGCATGGAATGAGGTAGGTGGCGCTGGTGTCGCCGTCCTGGCGGGTGTTTGGTGTGGGAGCTGTAACGGCTCACCGCGCTGTTCCGGGGGTTTTGACAGGGAGAGATCTTTCGAGTAGGTTTCCGTGGTAGTGGTATTCACTCACCCCTCCTTATACCCGACGTCTTCCTAGAAGACGCTCGACTGGGGGTAGTAACCCAGCTTTCCTGAAAGCTCTTTTTCTCTGGTATATCTAGCAAGGTTATACCTAGAAATTCGTGCTGTAATGGAATTTCACCGGGTGACACGGGACCTTCCTCAGAAATAGATTTTTCCTTTGTCAAAATCCCTTATTTATAGATGTACAAACAACAACCTTTATTCTGGAACTCTTGATAAGAAATCTGCCACAATGTTGTCCTTCCTCCTATGTGTTGGATATCAGCGTTGTATGGTTGAAGAGTCAGCTACCACCATGTAAGCTGAGGCTTTCAATTCTTCATACAAGAGATGAATTTTAGTGGATTATGGTCACAATATACCACAATTGTTTTACTGTTGTCCAGGTAGACTTAAAATATTTGAAGGGCAAGCAAAAATGCAAGGGCCTCTTTCTCTATGACTGAGTAAGATCTCTGGTGATGCTTTAGCTTCTGAGGAAAATAAGAAACTGGATGCATAATCCCATCTTTTTCTTCTTGAAGTAAGGCTACTCCTACTCCAACAGCTGAAGCATCTACTTGCAGACAGAATGGCTGTTCAAAGTCTGCAGCCTTTAGAATGGGAGCAGTAACAGGCATATTCTGTAAGCTCTCATATGCTTCATTGCAGGCATATGTCCAATTAAATTTTCTTTTTGGGCTCACTAGGCCGTTAATGGAGCAGCTACACTACACGCCCAAAAATCTTTGAACTTCCTTCCTTGAATTTGGTGCAGGCCATTGAGCAGTAGCTTCAGTCTTTGTGTTTACTGGCATTATGCTCCCACTTCCAACTTTGTGACCCAAATAGACAAGTTGAGCTTTCCCAAACTCACTTTTGTGTAGAATCATTGTCAAGCTGTACTACAGAAGCCTTTGAAAAAGTATAGACAGGGTTTTTAGGTGTTCCTCCCAAGTACATGAGAAAATTACTAAGTCGTCTAGATAAACCTTCACTCCTTCTAGCCCTGCCGTTACAACATCCATCATCCGCTGAAATGTGGCTGGTGCATTGGTCATACTAAATGGAAGTACTTTATACTGGTATAAACCAAATGGAGTCACAAATGAAGAGATTCTCTTTGTATCATCAGTCAAAGGGATTCGATAGTACCCCTTTAGAAAATCCAACTTTGTCACAAACTTGTAATTTCCAACAGAGTCAATCATGTCCTCTATATGAGGCAAGGGATAAGAACATTTGAGTCATGGAATTAACCTTGCAGAAATAAGTACACATGCGATGACCACCACCTTTCTTTTCAACAAGTATTCAGGGGGATGTCCAGACTGCCACTTGTTCCACAAGATTATTATTTAACAAAAAATTGACTTCCTGCTTTAGTATCCATAGCTTTTCACTTGATAGTCTGTAGAATGGCTGCTTATCTGGAATGGCACCTTCAACCAACTGGACATCGTGACTGACTGCTGTGCAGGCTTTAGGGACATCTCCATATATCTCTTTGAACTGCATGAGTAACTGTTTCACATCATCTGTTTGGGTTAGAGATAAATTACTTAATTTAGTAGAAGGATTTTTAAGCACTTCAGAGTTCTGAATTTTAGCTTCTTTACCACTAATACAGAAGTCATCATATCCTTTACCAGCTACATTTTCAGTTATCAAAGTAGGCACTATTTCATCTTTTGGGTGATACTCCTTAATCAAATTAACATGTACCAACTTCTGTATCTTCCTCCTTCCAGGTGTAGCTATTATATAGCTAAGATTACTTTCCTTAGAAATTACTTGATAGGGACCTTGATAACTGGGTTCTAAAGGAGATTTTCTTACAGGTAGGAACAACAATTCTAAATCACCTGGTTTGAAATTTCTTTGTTCAGAATTTGAATCATAGTTAACCTTCATTTTATTGTGGGACTTACTTAACCCTTAAACGCCGAGCCTCTATTTACAAAAAAGTGTCTGCTGATTGACAGGATTTGAGAGTTATTTAAGCGGAAAGAAAGTTTTTATATAAGTAACTTAACAAATAATTACATAGCTATAGTTTCTACTTTACGCGGCAGCTCAAAATTCAAAATTCGTGGTAGCGCTCTTTTGTTTTAGGTGTAGGTATATTGCCCCGCCCACTATTGGGGAAGAATAGTTACAACTTAGCTAAGGAGCTCAATTCGTTTCTGCCGGTTAATGACTAAATAACAGTTATTAGCAGCTCTCGTTTTCGATTTCACCGGATGGTCGGAGATCATCTTTGGTGAAGCACTCTTTGGTTTTGGTAGCGCAGCTATCTAGCCTAGCTAGAATTTTGGATACTTCAATTGTGACTTATTCATTTAGAATTTTTTACCATTATGTCGGACTCTAGTTTATCCAGCATTAGGTACTGCAGCAAAGGCTGCAAAACTAGACTTACGTCGGTAAAATACGACATACATACCATTTGTTGTACTTGTAGGGAACAAATTTGTTTGCCTGAATTGAATTGTGACGAATGTAAGGACTGGGAAAAGAGTAAATGGAAAACGTGACCGAATTAGAAAAGCTACAGCTAGGGCCGAAGCAAAGGCTTCTGCTAGTGTAGGCCATTCTTCAAGGGATGATATTGATGTTTTGCCTATCCCTTCAATGCCTGTGACAGCTTTTTCTCCCATTTCCAGTCCTCCAGCTTTTCCTGTCACTCCTGTACCTAACTCTCATTCTGATGAACCCAATGCCATTGCCAGCTTAGAAGCACGGGTAGATCAAAAATTTAATTTACTTGTGAATACTGTTTCCCAAATTGGGAACTCTGTGAAGGTCCTAATGGACAAATTTAAAAGTGTTGTGTCGAGTGATGTGTTCGTCCCACCGATGCTCCTAGACCAAGGTCCCTGCAAAACTCCCCTTGCAAACATGGGAGGAAGCAAACTGGCAGTCCAAGGGAGGTCAGTGGGGTTTGCCCACGGGCAGTCGTCGTCTCATCCGAGCCTGTTGTCCGCCGATCCCAGGCTGCGGAAGAATACCGTTGGAAAGGTATTAGATTGGATACCCATCCCCTTTCTTCAAGTGATTCAGACCCTCCCACATCAAAGAAACGTGGTGACCGTTTTGCACATGTATCTAGGCCACTGAAAAGGCCGGGAGCTTCAATGGATTCAGATTCCCACCAGCCTCGTAAGCGAGCGGTAGAGAGAGAACATAGCCCTCTCCCTTCTTGTAGTTTCTGGGATTCGCCAACAAGAGATTCTCGCTCCCTTTCATGTGCAAGAAAGCGCCCAGTGTACGCCAGTAATGTGCATAAGCGACAACTCACAGATCGTTGTGCATCCGAGCTTTCGCCTTCAGAGCGCCCATCACCTGCGCGCGCAGCTCGCCTTACCTGTTCGGGAGCACACAGTTTCCAAGTCAGAAGAACCCGTGTTTGATCGCTCGGAATGGGATCGTCAGATCACAGAGCGCCCATCCTTGGCACGCCAAATGTCCACGGACAATGCAGTTGCTTCCAAGGAGTCAGTGTCTGCTTCAACAACGAGTGGGCGCCTATTGTCCGTGCGCCCAGTCGATGGGGGTGCCTCTCCCTTCCACCCCACTTCTAATGTTTTCGCGACCCAGCAACAAGAATTTCCGTCGGCCTCTCAAGACCCTTCTTTGGCGCCACTTCAACTCCAGCTTGACAAAGTTTTGAGCCTTTTTGAAAAACCTACTCCAGCGGTACAGGACACCGTGGAACCCCCAGGATCGCCCGTTTTGTCCACCGAGGAGCCTGCAGAAGGAGAACAACCCACCTCTCATTACTCGGCTCTACTCAGATTTTTCCTGGTCTGCTACCCG
Organism: Macrobrachium rosenbergii; assembly: GCF_040412425.1. Lineage (NCBI taxonomy): Eukaryota > Metazoa > Arthropoda > Malacostraca > Decapoda > Palaemonidae > Macrobrachium > Macrobrachium rosenbergii. The sequence continues at coordinate 55,699,320 of NC_089781.1, read as the reverse complement.
TTGTCCTTCTCCCCAGTCGTTCCATTATCTCCGGGTTCAGCCTACCTGAGCATGTGTCAACCACCAGGTACTGCCAGACTTACGCGTATGGTTTTGTCTTCGTCATTGAAGAAAGCTTTCAGCCGCATGGATGCCTGGCTAGCAGAGAAGAGGAAAGTCGGGAAGGCGGTCTTTTGTGCACCTCCTTCTCGCTTAATAAGGCAGAAGTACCTGTCTTATGCAGCTGGAGAAGCGCTGTCCTTGGGAGTTTCTGCCTCCTCTCAGGGAGACTTCTCCAGTATCATAGATGCTTCTCGTCGTTCAGCTTTCACTTCGGCCAGAATTCTTTTCACAACCTCAGAGTTGGACCATCTTCTCAAAGATATTTTCAAAGTCTTTGAGATTTTTAGTTTTCTAGATTGGACGGTAGGAGCTCTAGCTAAGAAAATAGAAGACTGTGTGTCCCTGCAATAAAACTTTGCTGCGGACTGGCTGGGAGTACTGGGGTGCGCGGATAGAGCTGTAAGAGATGGAGGAGTAGAACTAGCTATCATCTTCACAACGGGAATCCTCAAGAAGTGAGATTTGTGGTGCTCGTTTACGGCAAAAGGGGTCTCCCCATCAGAACGTTCTTCACTTCTATTTGCACCCCTAGACAAGGATAATCTGTTCCCACAAGACACTCTAGATCGGATTTCAGTCGATTTACAAAAGAAATCAACTCAAGACCTCATCACTCAATCCACCAAAAGAATGAAGTTTCCAGCAAGAGCCACTTCAACTGCAACTCCTAGGATGTCGTCACCCCTGCAGCAACATCCCTTTCGAGGAGGTAGAGGCCGCATCCAGTCCCAACCTAGAACCAACCTCCGAACCTCCAGACCATCTAGGAAACCCTTCAACAAATCCAACCCTAGAAAATGAGACTCCGGTCCTCCGTGTCCCAGTGGGAGCAAGACTTTCCCATTTCTGACCAGTATGGAAGAAGAAAAATGTGGAACCGTGGGTGCTGAAGGTATTACGAGAAGGATATACAATCCCCTTCAGGGAAAAACCTCCCATAGTAACCTCTCCCATCAACTTAGCAACCTACTCAGTAGACTCAGAGAGGTTTTCAGCCCTATCTCGGGAAGTATCAGCTCTCCTGGAAAAGAGAGCCGTGGAGATAGTCGAAAACGTAAACTCAAGGGGATTTTACAATCACCTCTTCGTGGTCCCCAAGTCATCGGGAGGATGGAGACCTGTCCTGGACATCAGTGCCCTGAACCGCTTCGTTCAAACAACGAAATTCAAAATGGAGATGAATCAGTCGGTTTTGTCGGCCATCCATCGGGGAGACTGGATGGTTACGATCGACATGCAAGATGCGTACTTCCAGTGGTGGGGGTGTAGCTCTGTGTTCACTTCTAACTACTTGAGGGCCATGGAGATCCAATATGAAGACTGTCATACACTAGCACCTATAGTTTTGGCAAGGAAGATTATATGGGAGATTATCTCCTAGTCCTCCTCTTATGTATTACAAGAGATAAAGGTTCCTGCTATCATCCTTCATCCTGGGTAAGTGAGGAACAGTATTTATTTGAGTTCGTACATGGTAATGCTGCTCTTTTGTTTTACTTATTTTACCTAGTTGTATATTTACTTTGTTTCCTCTTAAGTAAGGGCAAATAGTTTTCTAGAATAAGTAATGTGTGATTTTGTTACAGAGCCATTGCTCCTCACTAGAGAAAGCTATCCTTAGCTGATTAAGTACCATTTTTTCTTACAAGTTGGTCTTTCTTATTTGGGGTGTGAAGGTACCACAGCAACTCTGTTAGGTAGGTGGTAACTCTTTGGGGATCATGGTTTAGTTGTGGTTGTAGCTCCCTTCATCTCCGCAGGCCTGAGACACAGAGGCCTAACTTGCCGTTCTGCATTGCACAGTCATCAACCAGTGGCCCTATTCAGGGTTAAATATCTTACTTTTGTGTGTGTCTTATGCACTTATTTCAAGTATGGAAGAATTTTTATCACTGATAGGTTTTAAATTCAGTAAATTTCTTATTTCATTTTATGTGTTTTCAGAATATTGGAGTGCAGCGACTTGGCCATTATCAGTGGATCGTGTGATCCCTTTGCCACAGTTACAATGTTATATAGTAATGGAAAGCAAGAAGCCAAACGAACAAAAGTTAAAAAAAAGACAACTTCGCCACATTTTGATGAAGTATTTATATTTGAGGTAAGTTTTTTTTTTTTACTTTGAATGTTACCAAGTATGAAAGTTTTCAAAGGACATAACTTCATTAATTCATGCTCCCCAACTTTTTCGAATGCAAGATCCTCTCAAAAAATGCTTATAACTGCCAAATACCCTGTACCCCTTAAACTGTAATGCTTATAACTGTCTATTTTAAAAGTTCAGTGCCTAATTTAGTAGTTCAAACAAAAATATACCTTAAATTATCATACTAAAACAATTTAATATCAATTCAAACAAAAATACACCCAAACCATCATCTGAAAACACCATAAGTCATCTTAGATTAGTACCCTTGTACAACTGTTACTTTTATGTATATACACCCCAAAAAAAGGATTTTGACAAAGGAAAAATCTATTTCTGGGAGAGACCTGTGTCACCCGGTGAAATAACCTTTCAGCACTTATTTCAAGGTAAAGCTATTGCTAAATATACCAGAGAAAAGCTAAAAAGCTAAGCCAGAGTTACTACCCCCGGTCACGAGCTCCATGGTATGGAGTCGTGTATGAGAAAGGTGAGATTGTCACAATCACAGGCCTCCGCCCTGTAAATCTTCCCAATGTCAAAAGTCCTAAGAGTGAGGTGCCGTTACACCCCGCACCACTCGCGGACTGTAAACAAGCAGCGTCACCCCATTCCACATTAGCACCCCACACCGGAATGGTATTTGACCAAGGGGGAAAAGAGGAAATATGGGGTCACGGGTGACACAGGTCTCTCCCAGAAATAGATTTTTCCTTTGTTAAAATCCTTTTCTGGGTTTCTCGACCTGTGTCAGCCGGTGAAATAATAACAGAGAAATCAAAATACCATTCTGAAACAAAGAAGATTGTAGAGGAAAGTAATAAAACTAAACATCTGCAAGAGTTTTAATAACTTAGTAGTAAGAATGGCATTAAGACATAATGATGACACCGTAATATACTTAGTTTTATAAATAACATAATTATACATGAATACAAGATCCTGAATGGAGAAGAGTACTTAAAATTACAGACTTAAGTACTAAACACATACTTAAAACTAATACAAGGAAACTGTGTTCCACAAAACAATATATGTAAATGAGGTAAACAATAAACAGGATAAATTCATGACATGGTCAGGAGAAGGTGTGAAGCATGCCTGACCTGGAGATGACCAAAGGGGAATAAATGAGGCAGGTAGGAGGGAGGAGAGTGACTGAGTACAGAAAGAATCATACTGGTGGGGAACTATGTTCCCTGCGCCACTGTAGAAAATTTAAGAGCTTCTAGTGATTTCAGGTAGTGGCGTTTAAAGACTACAGGGATTTCCACCCTGTGTACTTTGACAGATCCTCAAAATTCATATAATGAAAATAGTTAGTGGAGGTGGCCACTGCCTGATGTCATACACTTTTGGGACTGAATCTGGGTTTGCATGTTTAATGAAATATAGGATCTGTTGTCTAATGGCTTTCAAAGAAATGGTTCCTCCCCTTCCCTTATAAATAAAGGCCCTGAAGTTATGTGTGAGGTTCTGTCTAAGAATGCTTTCAGGGTAAAGACTGGGCATAAAGACAGGTCTTGTGGGAGGATGATCTTCCATGGGGACCACCTATCCTGAGGATCTTCATTTTAGCTAGGAACTTAGGGTGAGGAGCTAGTAACACTTCACCTGATGGAAGGAAATCCAGATGATTGGGTTCTCTAGACAAGGCAGCCAGTTCAGAAATTGAGCACCTGAAGCCAAACTAATTAAAAATAAGGTCTTCCTTAATAAGTTAGTGAAAGAACAGTTATGATTATCTATTTCTGAGGCTAACTTAAGGACATCATTTAAGAACCAGGAAACCGACTGTGGGCGGGTTACTGGTCTCAAACAACACAGGCTTTAGGGATAGACGAAAAATAAGAGTCCGTTAAGTTAATCTTAAACCCGTGCAAAAATATCTTTTTAAGGCTGATTTTGCTGTAGTAATAGTACTAGGGGCAGACCTTTTCAAACAATGACCTAAAAAATGAAATGGCTAAATTAGTGGTCATTACTGTAGCTTTAGATTCTTTTAGAAAGAGTGCCAATTTCTTAACTGCTGAGTCGTATTGTCTAAGAGTGGATTCCCTTTTATCTGATTCTAGGAACAAAGTGTTAATAGGATTGATATTAGCATCCCTTTGAGCAGCAAACTTCATGAAATCCACAAAGCTAGGGCATTCTGAATTCTTGAGGAAGCTGACACAGTCTGAGTTTGTACTATTTGCGTCAGTTTCGGGTTGGGAATTTTCAAACACCGAAGCTTCAGTTCTAGAAGAAGTGGAAACCAGTTGCTCTTGCCAATTCAGACTACTAAGGCTACTTGGCCCTTGAATGTCCTGAGTTTGTGAAGGACTTTCAATAACAGGCTTACTGGGGGAAAGAGGTAGATTCTTTTCCACTTGTTCCAATCTATGGACATCGCATCTGTGGAGTGGGCTAGAGGGTCCAGATTGGGGCCACATAGCAAGGTAGTTTGTGGTTGCACTCTGTTGCAAAGAGATCTACTTGGAGACCGGAACTTGGTTGCAAATCCACCTGAAGGAGGTTTTGTCCAGGGACCATTCCGACTCCAGCGGAGTTGTCCTGGACAGGGAATCTGCAATGACATTCCGAACCCCTGCAAGGTGGGTAGCAGACAGATGCCACTGGTGTTTGTTTACTAGAGAAAATATTGCTATCATAACTTGATTGATCCGACTCGACTTGGAACCTCCTCTGTTCAGACAGTGCACTACTACTGCGCTGTCGAGAACCAATCTTATATGAATCGATTGTTGAGCGCAGTTTCTTCAGGGTTAGAAAGACTGCCATGGCTTCCAGAACATTGATATGAAACTGGCGGAACATGGTAGACCAAGTCCCTTGCACCTTCTTGTGTTGGGAATATCCTCCCCACCCGCTTAGGGGAAGCGTCGGTGTGAATCACTAGGGATGGCGGAGGGAACTGAAGGGGCACTGACGATAGGCTCTTGACGGACGTCCAAGGCGAGTCTCTTCTTCAGAATCGGTGGAATCAGAGATACTTTGTCTCTGAATCTGACATTGGCTCGACTCATGAAGCCCTGTTTACATCCTTCAGTTTGGATTTCAAAAGAAGATCCGTCACTGAAGCAAACTGAAGAGAACCTAAGATTCTTTCTTGGGTACGACGGGAAGCTTTCTTGTTCTTGAGAAATTGCCTGGTTGCTTTCGCTATTTCTCTCCGCTTGGTGGCGGAAGGGATAAGGTGTGTGTACCCAGGTCCCACTGGATTCCTAACCACTGAAAGCGACTCTCCGAACTAGGCGGGATTTCTCCTGTTTATCTGAAAGCCCAATGATTCCAGAAAGCCGATTACTATGGCTGTCGCTCTCCGGCATTCGTCGGCGTTGGGCCCAAGCGATCCAATCGTCTAAGTATGCGGCTAGCATGATCCCTTGGGACCGGAGTTGTTGAACTACCGTGTCCGCCAGTTTGGTGAAGATTCTGGGAGCTATATTGAGACCGAATGGCATGACTCTGAATGAGTATGCTTGATTTCCTAGTCTGAAACCCAGATAAGGAGAGAACCTCTCATAATCGGGACGTGATAATAGGAGTCTGAAAGATCTATAGAGGTGGTTACTAGTGCAGCAGATTGCTGTAAAAATCGTTCAGATAGTGAAACAAGCATGAAATTTGGCACAAACATTCCTAAGACTACGCTCTCTTAGAAAAGGGCGCTGGCCACCTGAAAATCCAAGATGGCGGCTATTTTCAAAATGGCCACCATCTATGTTGAGATTCACTGGTTTGGGAGCATCTATTGGATGGAATATGCCAGTTTTTTTTTTTAAACCTCGACTTTTAGGTTATAAAATGTTCCATACCACACATTTTATTGAAAACCCTTACTAAATGAATTGTAACCAAGATGGCGTACAAAATGGTTGCCATAAAAGTTTTTTTCTATCCACAGCGCTAGCAGAACATAAAGACCAACTGTTTTTATTTAATGGTATATTCATGTGATCAGACAGTTTAACTAATATGCTATTTTCAACTGAAATAGTAATGGTATGGTCACATACAACATTGTGTCTAAGACTGTAACCATAAAAAGAAAAGAAGAGAAATACGGACTAAACGCAACCAATCTATGTATAGGTCTCTCAACCTACACCTTTGAAAAATTCGAGGATAAGAAGGTAGGCATAGCATGACACGTTGGATGCTCAAGCTAGATTATCTACTGAAGAGAGGGCAATATTTATCTAGACTTCACATTTGCAAGTGCACAGAGCTGTGCAGGAAGACCCAACTTGTAGCACTTGCACCTTTCCGACAGCCTGCTTTGCATCCACATTTGGTAAGCTGTTGGCAACTCTTGGCTAAGGGCGAGTTGGTTGTCCAGAGGACTTGCCATGCTTCACCAGACTTTGCCATCCCCACTCAGCAGGGTTCTCTGGCTGTGGCTGACACTGGGTGGCCTGCCCCCACACACAACCAGCCTGGTACGCAGCACGCTTGGTGTGTTGGAGGAGAGCTCCCCTGGTTGGTGGAATGGCCTCATATGCCCTTTGTTTTCTGGCAAACATATCAAGTCTAGCCTCATCCACAGTGCCAGCAGTGCTGGATCTTTCATACATAAGTATGACAAACCTCTCCAGGACCTTCAGGTCACTCTCTTCCACTCTGAGAGGGTAGTGACTCAGTTTGGAGAACACAGTGGAGGCCTCTGGAAAGATGTTCCATGTCTGCCAGGCGGTCTTCTTGCCCTTGCTCGGAAGGCTGACACTGTATCACAGCCTGTGAATGCATGGAAGAAGAGCATGCCATTCACCTTCTCCTGGCCCAGAGAGTTGCACAGGTCATGCACAGCAATCCAGCGCAGGCTCTGGCCTTGGCCAAATGCCACCCATAGCTTCTCTAGCCCTAGATTGTGGAGAGTGGAGAAAGCACTGACTGCAACGACAAGAACATCTGTGTCATTTGCTTTAACCGTGATGGTCTTGGCTCCATGTTCTGTGGCATATTTGGCATGGAGAAAGATGCAGGTGTCAGCTTCCTCATGAGAGCACTTTTCCAGTCCCTGAAGACTAGCCTCATGAGTGCTGAGGACAGCAGACCCTTTCGTGGCAATGACAACATTTGTGGCAGACATCTGGGCAACTTTGTCTGCCAGGAACTGGAACAACTCTGTCTTGTTGGCATCGTGTCTTAGGAAATTGCGCCAGTTGGATGGAATTGTGTTCTTGTCTGTCACCTTGCGCCTTCCTCCTTGACCACGTTGGAGCCTGGTCTCAGCTTTGAGGCTGGATGTATTGTATACATCAAATACAAGATGTGATGATGTGTACTTGCTGCTATAGGATTGTATCACAGGCAAGAAGTCGCAAAGTGCATAGCCCTCAAAGGTCTTTCCTTTCTTTGGTGGCAAGGCATGGACCAAAGCTGATCCATCTACAATGAGGACATCAGTCTTTGGTTCTTTGTCTTCTAGTGTAACATGACTCTCCAGGACCGAGGTCAGCTGAGACTTCTGACATGTGTACAGCCTACCACCCTCACTAAGGGAAGCTGGGAATGTTTGATTCTCGTGCTGGAAGAATTCCTGCAGATCACATTCACGGCTCTGACAGGATATAAATAGCTTTGAGAAAAGCTGGCAATCCTCCTTCAGAAGTTTCTGCTTTGACTGTTCTACAGGAGCAGCTTCTTGCCTGAAGAAGTCAGTTCTGTTCTTCTTTATCGGCTCATAGAAGGAGACTGCATTGTTTGCCAAAGAGTCTGAAAACTTCTGAAATTTAGTGCGGCCTCTGTCAAGGTGTGTCTGTAGAAGTTCTGCTGAGCTGGGGTGGGCAATGTCTTTGTTGTCAATGGAATACAGATCCTGGCTCTCTTCCTGAAAGGACTTCCCAAGTGTTGCAAAGCCAATGACAGCTTGCTGACTCTCTCCAAGAATGTCTTCTCTGCATGAGGTGTTTGTTCATGGTGTGTTGTCTGCTCATTAGACTCCTTACTTTGAACCTCTGTTTCGTATGCAGACACCAAGCGGATGATCTCTGGGCCAGCCACCATCCATCTTCTGAGTGCTGACGGATCTTCAGTCAGCCCAATGGCTCGCCATCAGCCTTTATAAAGGCATTGGTCTGCTCATGAGCTTGGTCAGAGCCATTGCTGAGAACTGGCGACTGGTCTTGTGCACAACAAAGTTGCCAGCCTTGAACTCCTTGTGCAACTCTGGGTGTGAACTCTCTAGGGTAAGCATGTCCCTGAGGTGAATAGGCAGCCAACGAGCATAGTTTGTATTATTGTTGGAAAGAAGTAGGGTATCAGCTCATGCAATGCCTGGCAGTAGAGGACAAAATTGGCCTCACGGAAGGACCTGATCAGTAGGAATATCACAAGTTCCATAGACAACACCATGTGCCAGAAGTGGAACTGTGGACTCTGCTGTCTTCGAAGGTCACACCACTCCTCAAACTCTAATGCCTGCTCATTGTTGTTTGCTTTCTCAGCACAGTAGTCAGTGTATGCTGTCCTCAGGAGTTTGTACAAACTAGAGGCTGTAACCTTGTGCATCTGCCGTGTCCTGGTTACACTTGCAGCTGACAGGAAGGATTCTGCAGTTCCAGATGAAGCAACTCCTGCCTCCACCAGAGCTCCTGTCCAACCACTGCCATGAAGAATAGTACCAAGAGATGTCATTGCTGCCATCTCAATGTGCAGACCACCAAACATTACCAGATACTTGTCTTCGCCATACTGATCAGGCCACTGCCACTGCACCTGCTTTGCTACGGCACAGATTGGCTGATCAGCTGTGATTATGGGTATCTGGCCAGGGTTCAGAAAATCAGTGACATCCTGCACTTTCTGCATCACGTGTTTGATTGTAGCAACAGAATGAGCCTGATCACGCAGGAGAGGAAGCAATGAAGTTATGGTTACTTCAAATTCTGGGCTTCTCTTCATTGAAGCGTGATGAGCTGACCACGTCAGATTCACTGCATCATCTATTTCCTGGGTGACTATGACCTTGTCTAGCCACTGATACTCCAGTGCAAGCTGTGGCCCCAAGATATCTGTGGGTGGCTTTGGTATTGCAGTGTTTGGTGGCACAGGGTTCTTTGTTTGAAAGGAAGCTGGTGAGATGTTTGTGAATGTGTCCGGCAATTCAGGCACCGACCTCACTTTCTCAGGTGCAAACTTTAGTTGCTGTCTTTCCTGTCCAGTGTTCTCCTTGGTGGGGTGCTGAAATATGGAGATGCTAGTTCCATGGAAGGAGGTAGTGGCAGTAGTTGCAGATGGGTTGTGGTCGATGTTGTCCATCACTGCAGTGGTGAACAACCCTTTTCGCAGCACTGGGGACAGACCACACCCTCCTCCACATATTTGCTAACTGTGGCATCTCCTAACTGTGCAGAGACCTCCAGTACTCTGTCATAAGAGATACTGAGGCCATACTGATGTAGCATTTCAACCAGGTTTCTCTTCCTGGTTTTGGCATAGACTGAGAGTCCCATGTAGACTGGGAATGGTGTTTCTCTGTCTTTGGAGTGTCTATGAGTTGTTGCTCCCTCTTTGTATCGGGAGTAGCAGTTGAACTGCATGAGCTGTGCAATGGCCTGGTCTGACTTTGATGCTCCAAATCGTAACTGTGACTTGATGTCAGCCCCATGCTCAACCATCCCTACAAACTGGAGCAGGAGAGGAGGCACAGAATTTCGTACACAAGCCTCAGAAAATGTGCCATCAAACCGTGACTGATGATCAAGTATAGACTTTCTGAGAATATTTGCTGCTTTAGCAATGATAACTGCCTCTGAAAGATCAGATGATTGAGCAAGTGCTTTTCCCACATCCTTTTGAAATGCAAGTAATACATCTCTGCCAGATTTATGAGCCTCAAGTTCTGGAATTTCTGCCAGAAGTTTGTCTTTGAGTCTCGTGGAATTTACACTTGGTGACTCTACACCTAATTGTTCTAGACGTTGTTGGTAGAGGTGGCAAATATCTGCCAGCCGAAATGTGACTGGATCATCTGAACAAAGGTTGTTTTCAACAATGTATGTCATCAGTTCTGACAGAACTAGTGGATACACATCTGATTCTGACTCAGTGCTACCTTGGTCTTTCTCAAGGCTCCTCAGGTAGGACCTTTTTCTGTTGTAGAGGGCACAAAGACAGGCATGGTGATACTTAAACTCCTGTGCAATGACATCCCCACCAGTCAACTTAGCAAGGAGCTTGCCATCACTAAGTATCTCTGCACATTCACGCAATTTCAAGTCAAGGCCCTTAGTACTAGCCTGTCTGAGATCAGATGCAGGTGCCACTTTCTCTGAAAATGCAAACTTCATTGTCATGACTGGTTGGCGCAGTTTTGCACGACTAGTCTCAGTGTTGCTGGTCTGGTCATTGGATTGTCGCTTTCTTGCGGTCCAGTTTAGTGTTGTTAAACAACAAGCGACAGTTCACATGGTATTTTGCTGCATTTTTTCCTGAGAGTGGCCTCTATGCCATCACCTTCATCCAGCCTTGCTGGATCCATTATCAGTGGCATTTCATTAATTTCACTGAACATGGGAATGTTCCTTGCCAGCATTGTGTACCCATCATGGTCTAGGACATGATGACTTGGAGGTGATGTCAAGTGCTCACCTCTTTTGTCCTTCTGACAAAGACAACACAAACTCCAGTTTGTTTTTCTACTGCTCAATATTGGATTGGCATCACATTCTGCCATGATTTCACTTTTGATTAAGGCCGAGGGGTTATCCTTTTACCACCTTAAACAAAGCACACATTCCTGTATGGGATTCAACTAGGTTCGGTCTCCTACACCTAGCCCGATCATTCATCCAGTGCCATTTAAGTCCCGTGTGATCTGTACACCATCCGGGTAAGTACATGAACCATCATGTACAGCCCCCATACCCTTGGCTCGGCTCCCCGCTGGCACATCCTGTCTATTCAGGTGCGGCTATCTAACTATAGCTGGTCTGGGGCTGTTAGAAAGCATTTGGGACACTAAACTAAACTATACTACAACTACTAGTCTAAGACTACAGGATTAGTAAAGCTGGATTAGCTGGCACTGAACCCCATGCTGAGTTACACAGCAGTGATGTCACCAGTGTGCCCTGGTTGTGTGCAGACATACACTCTTTTACATTTATTAATTTTCCTTCAAAATTGATGAGTTATTCGAAAGAGATGGCCTCATTAGGATCTAAAACCACAGAAACCAAGATCCATGCTTAAAACGATAATTGTTGAACGGGCATTATTTCTCATTATAATTATTGTTTCTACCTTTTCTTGGCAGCCATATAGCCCCCATATTTAAAGGTAAACTGTACTGGGAAGCTACAGAAACATAATATTCACAAGAAATAGTATGGAAGAGCTTTACCATATTGCTAGAAGCAAATACATGCCATTCTAGTGAAAAATTAGCCAAAATCTGTCGATACTGGCCGCCATCTTGGAATTTGGCTGCCATATTAAATTTTTGCGTGTGGCCAGCGCCCTTTTCTGATAGAGGGAACTTTAAAGAGCACTTGTGCAAAATTTCATGCTTGTTTCACTATCTGAACGATTCTTATGAAATATGCAATTATCTGCTGCACTATTACGGCTCCACGGGAAGTAAGGTCGAACCTGCGAGATTGTAAGCATTGAAACTTATCGCATTGAATATAGGAATTTAGGCGGGACAAGTCTAGAATTACTCTTCGTTGACTGGAACCTTTCTTTGGGACGCTGAATAGTCTGCCCTGAAATTTCAGATGTCTCTCTTTCTTTATTGCCCTCTTTATTAACAGATCTTTCACAAAGTCCTTCAGAGCCTTGGAGGGTGATTGATGGAACCTGATCTGGGGAGGACTTTTGATCAACCCCACCCCAATTCTTTGGAGACTATGCTCTGGGCCCAGGGACTGAAGCTCCACTGGTCCCGAAAATGATACAACCTCCTGCCTACCTGAGATATCTCACTGTGCGGGAGAGGGCCTGCCTCCTCTAGATCCCCTGCCTCCCCTTCCTTTGGAGGAGGAGCGGGATGAACCTCTACCTCTGAAGTACCCTCTAGCTCTCGTTCCTTTTGCATTTTGGATTGACCGAAATGCTCTGGCTTTCGTAAGAGGCATTATAAGCAGGGAGGAAACGTAAAAGGGGCAACGAGAGGTTGATGGGCTAGTTGAACCAGCACATACTGAGGTTGAGGCTGAGGTTGGGAGGTTGAGGATGTCCAGGGCCGGGGACCTGGACGGCCTGCAGTACTGTCTGAGTCGGGAGCCGTTTAAATTTCTTGAACTTCTTCCCTTGTTTAGGGTGAGTTCCGGCGGGCTCAGATTGTTTCCTCTTGGAGGACAAACCCCAACGGGAGGCGGAGACTCTGGTTGGCCCTAGTTGCCTCTGCTAGGACTGCATCAACCTCTTCCTGAGGGAATAGGTTAGCTCCCCAGATGGAGCTTTTTATGAGCCTGTTAGGCTCATGACGGATAGAAGCTGCCGAAAGATGTGCTTCCGGCAGTTCAATCGGGCCTTTACAAAATCATAGAGGTCCTGTTGGAAACTTCCCAGGAAGATTTCGTCAACACCTGGAAAAGAGGATCCTTGCAGTATACCACTGCGTCGCCTCTGCCAAAGTCAATGAGTTTAAGGACCTACTAAGTCTGTCCTTAGTGTCTGCTTGGCCTTCAGGAGTGACTGGGATTCTGGGGAGTTGCTCGCTAAAGAGGTTAGAGGCGCAGTCAGGGTCCAGCCGGGTAACCGTAAAAAAGGTATCCGGGGTTGCCGCCCAATACTGGGAATCTCCGGGTAAGACCAGTGATGTGGGATCTATCTCCCGGAGATGAGGAACTGGTTTGCCCTCCCGCAAGCTTGGTTGGTGAGGAGGCAACTTTAGAGGTGCATGGAGTGGGAGGGCTTCCCCTAGAGAGAACATGGTAAAGCACCTTTTGCCGGAGTGAGCTTTGTATTCTCCGCCTGCCACTCCGACAAGGTCCGTGTACAAGGGCTGATTGGGCCTGGTCCCTCGGGAAGATGACTGTCTCCTTTGGGACCTTATCGGACCGGATCAAGCCTCCTCTGTAAGCCTGGCATATCCTGCATAGGGGATTTCAGGTTTGGAGGAAGAATTCCAGTTCTTCCAACCTCGAGTGCCTAAGCCCTCAATAGTGAGAGTACCCTCATGTTGGGGGAGCAAAGAGGGTCAGGCGCCAGGGGTTCCCTTTATCGAAAAGGGGCAGGTTGGAGGTATCTGGGATGGAGAAGGGTTTGTTGGCGCTCCGCCACTCATGAACCCGGAGATCAAAGTCCTCTGTGACTTCATCTCCTCTGATAAAGGAGAGCATAGAAGCGTTTGAAGAAGACAGCTGATTCGAGAAATTGCGACAAGTTTGTCGTCAACTCTCTTGTCAAACTGCTTCATAAGAAGCTCAGCAAACGCTTCAGCGTCAAAGGAAGGAGGGGTGGGAGTCTCCTTACTATGCTTTGACCGTGCTCCCTTCCCAAAGTAGAGGCCTTGCCGTGAAGACGATGATGGGCTAGGGGCCGTGACATCTTTGAGGAACCTCGGGGCGGACCTTCTGGGATTTCAAGGTCTTTTCTTAACAGATTTAACCTTAGGGACGGTAGACCTTGCACCGTCCATAAGGCAAGAGGATTTCACAAATCCTCTGAAGGAAGAAGCAGTAGAAGAGGAGAACTAAATAATAGATCACCTGCCTCACTTACCCCCTTACCTGGCTGTTCCAAGTCTACGTTCATAGGCTCCAGGTTGAGGTTGAGGGCATAACGTCCTCCGCTACGATACATAAAGCAGCGACTTCTTCTTGGGAGGGCTGCGTCATCTCGGATCCCGGCGATTAAGGGGCGGCTATTTCATCCGCAACGGAAGTCGAGATCAGGCGCGGGAAAGAAGCGTTGCAAACGTCCTTGCAGAGGATGTAGGGTTTCCCTGCCCGGCGTTCCTCCTGAAGCCGCCGACCCAGGACTTGAGGGTCGATAAAGCGAGTCGGGAGCTGCGGTCAATCTGAAAAGGGGAGAAAGGAAGATAGGTGATTGGGCCTCCTAAAAAGGAGAATATGTTACAATTATCCATCAAAGACAAAATTGAGGATAAAGCGTTAATCCGGAGTGGAAGATTTTCTTACCGACTCGTCCAGAACCTGCTCGTAAAGGCGTAGCACACTTCACAACCGTCCGGGTGCCAAACAGTCAGGTCCCCACGTGGACAGCACAGCGGAGTGGGACCTGCAGACTTCATGCCCGCTGGCCTGGTTCAGCACAGCGGTGCACCCCTGCTCCTGACAACGCACCATCTGTAAGTTGAGCGATAAATGAGTATGCTAATAAGACCGCCGGAGTAGTGTCTTAGAATAGTAGTAATCAAAGTAGGGCCCCACGGAGTTAACCGGGGAAAAAAAAGGGCTACTGGAACAACATGATTAACTACCTAGAGGGACCGCCGTAGTTAATGTTTGAAGGAAGGTCCCAAAAGGATAGTTAACATATCATTAAATAACATTAAATATTGATAAATGAACACCCACATACCCACACCTATATATATACAAAAAATATATCGGATAGGACCCGAGTAAACCGGGAGATAAAGGGCCTATCGGATATGTAAAAACTCCCAAAGCCGCGGAGTTAATCCGGCACCAAGGGTAGATAATAATAAGTATGTTGTATGTGAAGTGAACAAAAACATCTGCGACTAGGGAAAGATTACTATAGGTATACTTTTTCCCACTTGGGGCGGAAGAGAGTCTTGTACTTAAAACGGTGATGGCGGAGGAGGTGTAGTGAACACCGTCCGACCAAACACCGTCCCCACCGGAGTGGGAAACAAGAACATCCGGCCACCAAGCAAAGAAAACACCAAGGTAAAAAGCTGGTGAGAGAAGATACTGGAAAAGGGTGTATATGAAGAGGACAATATAAGTGTCGTACCGTGTGAAGCGGCAGAAGACAGTCAGGTGGGATACTCCAACTGGCAGCTAGAACACTGTCTCCCCACCTGAGGTGTCTCGGATGGGAAAAGACGCGTACTGACACAAGAAGGAGGGGATGTATAGGCTATGAGTGTGGGACTCTGGTAGCGACCAGGGAGTGGGTAGGCACACCCGGGCGCCATGAGAATCTACTCCTCTCTAAGATCGGACGAACATGACTGAGCGATATTGAAAGAGTGGAAGAGATGGAACACTCAAAGACAAAGCAAAGAAAGGGATGGGAAACAGGGGTGTGGGAGCACCCCCGGTCCCTACTGTAGTCTCGAAAGGAATGACCGGATAAGGTCAGGGTGAGAGAACAGCCAATCAATGCAGAGGGAGGGGTATAGGCTATGGCGAAAGGAAAGGCTAAATCTCGGCCTTGGTAAGATAACATATAATGAAAGCTAACCAAGGGTGGGAGAGGGAGGGGGGAAAGGCGATAGGCGAGAGAATGTGTTAGGAGGGTAAAACATGAAGTGGAGAATAACCCAAAGATGTGGCTCGGAAGGAGGAGGCAACACTGAGGAACCCTCGTTATTCCAGCTAACTATTAGTACTGTAAAGACTAAGCGGAAAGGCCGAAATAGGAAGAGGAAAAGCGTCAGCCCCACTCACCAACCAACGCCACATAAAGGGAAGCCACCATGAATCCCCTACACACAGAGCTCTTTCCTGGCCAGTAGAGGACTGCCAAGCCATAGCCTAGGCTAACCTTACCCAGCTGGGGACTGGGGAAGGAAGCCCAGGAGAAGTAACTACTCCACCAACTTACATGTAACTGTTAGCCTAGGCAAAATGAAATGATCTAAATAATCATAAGCGCATGTAGAAAGGAGACCAAGCCTCACACAAGCGATATGATTAGCGGAGGAAAAATGGCCGACCTTCCAGACAAAAATTTCTCAGATAATATCTGTAAATATCAAAGACATCAAATGCCGCTTGGCATAAAATAAGCAATTTAAGCATAAACGTACCATCTCAAACAAAACATCCCAACCCTGGAGGAAGCAATGTCCAAATTATAACGTGTATAACAAGGAATAATGGCGGATTTTGATAAGGGGAAACTCAAGCCTAAACGACAATAAAAGGACTCCCCCAGAGAAGGGTAATAAAATATATATATAAAACCCAATTGAATATATATATAATAATAAACAAAAGGGTATAAGGAAAGGGGGACGGGGAAAAAACCCGACCTAGTCGAGCCGACATAAGGTCACATGGCGTCGGGCGGTGGGAATGAGACTGACAATAAATCCCCTAATTATATAACTAGGGGAAATAGAACTTCTCAACCACCCAAATAAAACATAGAGATGGTACTCAACTTAGGTGATGAATCCAATGAAGATGCCATTGCTTGAAAAAACCAACAAAAGCGCACACGAGGAGAATCACAGCAACTGCTTGACGCGTGCTAAAAGTGGAATGAGGGTTTGGCTTGTTTACAGTCCGCGAGTGGTGTGGGGTATTAATGGCACCTCACTCGGTAGGACTTTTGACATTGGGAAGATTTACAGGGCGGAGGCCTGTGATTGTGACAATCTCACCCTTTCTCATACACGACTCCATACCATGGAGCTCGCAATTTTGGTAGTAACTCGGCTTAGCTTTTAGCTTTTCTCTGGTATATTTAGCAATAGCTTTACCTTGAAGTAAGTGCTGAAAGGTTATTTCACCGGCTGACACAGGTCGAGAAACCCAGAAATAGTTATAACAGTGATTTACTAATTTTAAAATATTAATATCAATGGAAACACGGCAAAATATCTATAAAATGATTAATACTAATTAAATAAATCTGTAATACAGAATAAATAAATCTGTCTTACAGAATGTTTGACAACTAATTAAGTTACCCCTATATACATAAGCATAGCCATTTTCTGTCTTAGTAGTGAAGTTATCCTGTTTTCTTTATATATGGGTAAAAATAAGTAAAGTTATCACTAATTTGCTTTTTTCAAAGAGCAACATGTTTATTCACTAATTACAGTATTTTTTCATATCGTGTTTATGACTAAATACAGATTTTTATGATAAAAATAATATACAGTGTACTTGCACTGTAGTAGTGTTATCTACAAAATCTGCAAATTAGTGAAAGTTCCCCCTTGGAAAAGTGAACAATATGTTCCGCAAACATCTGTGACAAAATGAAGTGCGAAAAAGTGAAGCATGAAAAAGCAGGGTAGCACTGTCCATTGTTACTTCAACTTAACGGACAGCTTGGGGGTCTGGCCTCTTAATAAATAACTAAATCACCTAAGTAAAACAAAAAACCCAAGACTGGGAGTATAGGGTACATGATACCCTAGTGCCAGTGTAGCAATCTTGTGAAAATGTGTTTCATTCTTCTGTTCTTTTGTTAAGTAGCATTATTTCATTAAAAGTTTTTAGGAGAGTGTTGTGAGCCAGTATATTTAATAATGAATACAGCAATATAGGTAGGAATAAAGAAATTTTTAAAGTACCACCTTTGACAGTGTAAAATATATCACTGGGTTCTTATATGCAAATCTGAGGTAGTTTCTGATAGGTTAATGTTTTATCCAGATACTGTAGACTACAAATATTTGTTCCTAGCCAAACTTTATAATACTTTGATATTACAGGTTTACTAAGATATCATTATGAGTGATATCCTTTCAAAATGCAATTGAACAATTCCTAACATCTTAAACCAAACATTATCCTGTGTTCACCTAACTCCAGTGGTAGTGTGAAGAGTGCTCAAATCCATACATCAGTACAGCAGATCACATACATACACACACACATTGATGTAATAGACAGCAGACACATATGCATGGACACACACACACACACACACACACACACACACACACACACACACACACACACACACTCTCTCTCTCTCTCTCTCTCTCTCTCTCTCTCTCTCTCTCTCTCTCTCTCTCTCTCTCTCTCTCTAGATTTTTTCATAAGAAATTTGGCTTTTTCTTATAAATAAAATGTAGAGATAAGCAAGCAAATGCACAATAAGTGTATAGTTTACCTTAATGTGATGTATATGTGTGTGCCTGCATGCACTACCATAAATGCATTTATTGTACTACATTAAGTTAATGTTAATAAATATTGGGTACCGTATAGAGAGGTCAGGGGCCACAGTAATCCGTAGTTTGCCTTAATGTATTTCATACATGTATGTAAACACATGAACGCTAAGTTTCCATACCAACTTTGCATAATAAAAACACAATTGTGTGTATGTGTAACTTTTGTTTTGGTTTTCATTTTGCAAATATAAGCCTTGTTGAAGTTATAAGAGGCATAGGAGGGGACTACTATGGAATGTTTTCTGCTATACTCTACCTGAGCTGCTTTTGTTTTCTCTTGTAAATTGCAGTACAAAGATTTTCCTGCAGTCTTAGTTGTCTGTTGTGTCTTGTTTTTTCTGATGTATTGTAACTGTATTTTTTAAGTAAAATTTTATATGTAAACACTTTTTTTTTTCATAATATTCCTTCAGAAAATGAAAAGTGGGATCTCTTATGCCATCAGATATGGTAGCATATGCATTGTACCTTAGTTTCTATATGTCTGCTGATTTTTGTACTGGACAGGTAGCTACAATTTAGCACTGTATTTTGGTATGTCTACATTAATAATCTAGTAAATGTATTTTGGTATGTCTACATTAATAATCTAGTAAACATTTGATGCAAATAATTGTGTACAGTATATGTACAGAGCTTATCAATGTTATTGTTTAGTGTAGTACAGTAAACCCCCCGTATTCCCGGTCTCACGATTTGCTTACTCACCTATTTGCGGATTTCTCTATGGAACATATATATGCATTATATGCTGAAAATCTGCCATTCATGATATTTTTCACTGAGAAATATTCACTAATTACTGTATTTTCAACTCATTTTCATGACTAAATGCACTTATTATGATAAAACGATTAAAATATGCTCGAGTTACGATAGTTCACCTTATGATAGTTCCATTTTGCAATGGGGTAAACAGTTAATACTGAAACGACAATACTGTATCTATGAAATATTTTTAAATTTCGTGCAGGTGCAGGCAGCACCGTACAATCAGGCAGCGAGAGAGACCAAATTACAATAGACCAACTTCCTTTCCTCCATCTCTTTGTCCCATCTTCTAGTTAAAAAAGTAAAAGAGAATGATAAAAGTATTGTTAGTAACGTTATACTCTTGCGTAAATGCGTACAACCATAAACAACCGATTGAGAAACTGTTGTTTTGCTTCACCGAATCGGATAACAACAGCTGTTTTGCTTGTATTTCAACCATAGTACGGTAACACACAATTACTGTGGGTTGTACAGTAGTACAAATGACGTTAAGTAGAATAGGACCGATATATTTTTACATTATACCCTTATTTGGTATGGATAAAAGATCGGCAAGGAAATATACCGCTAAATTTAAGCTGCAAGTTGTAGCTTGAGCTGAGAAAACAATGTTCAAGCTGCTAATGACTATAAATTATCATGCATTGGCAACATGGATGAAACTCGACCTTAATTAAAATTGGGGAGAAAGAACACATTACTGTTATTTTTACGCCGATAAACAATAAATACGTAAAGCTCGTAGTATGATGAAATCGAGTGAAAATAGCGAATGGAATCTTGATTTTGTTTTTACATAAAACAAACGCCCCCAAATGCCTAACGCCATCTATTAATGAAAAGATAGCTAAACTCACAACGAGACGTATTACAAGTTATATTTCGACTTGAAAACACTTCATGTAACAAAAAATAACCTTGCCCCATATAAAGTATCTAGAAATTCATTTGTGCTAACTTTATCTACAGAGGATGATGATGGCTACAAGTTGGGAGCTGAAAACAAGATGAACAATTCCTCAATATTAGAAAAAATTTATAAAACAAACTAAAACACTTAAGTGTTGAACAAAGCAAAGAATTAATTGATATGATCCAAAGTTTCCCTGAGATTTTTACAGACATTCGTAAGTGTACCGACTTGACAAAGCATGAGATAAAGATCAGAGAAGATGCTAAACCATTCAAGCAAAGAGCTTACCATGTATCACCCTTTCATCGAGATATTTTGAAAAAAGAAGTTGAATATTTGTTGCAGCACGGATTGGCAGAGCCCAGTTCAAGTCATTACAGTTTTCCTTGTGTGTTAGTGAAGAAACCAGATGGCTCATTTAGGATGTGTACTGATTATAGGAAACTGAATTCCATCAGTGTAGCTGATAATTATCCCTTACCTCTTATTGATCAATTACTTGATAATATTGGGCAAGCCAAGTTTGTTTCCAAAATAGACTTACTAAAAGGATATTATCAAATTCCCCTAGATGAGGATGCCAAACTGCTGTCAGCTTTCATCACTCCTTTCAGACTATATCAATATACTGTCTTGCCATTTGGACTGATGAGTGCCCCTGCAACTTTCCAACGAGTGATGGATCAACTACTAGGGTCAGTCGAAGGAGTGGGTGTATACCTTGACGATACTGTATTGTGATTTATTCCAATACCTGGGAAGAACATTTAAGGATTTTAAGGAAGAACTTCAAGAAACTACGAGAAGCAAGATTAACAGTCAACCTATAGAAAAGTGAACTTGGGTAAGCAACTGTTCAGTATCTAGGGTTCGAAGTTGGAAAAGGCCTTCTCGCTCCTCTTGACGCTAATGTATAGGGTATTCGTAAAGCTGCTCCTCCTACTACTAGAAAACAACTACAAAGATTTTTGGGCATGGCTGGATTTTATTGCCGCTTTTGTCCAAACTTCTCAGCTGTGGTAGCTCCGTTAACTGACTTAATAAGTCCAAAAATCAAGTTTATTTGTACCCCAGAATGTCAAGAGTTTTTTGAGAAAGTTAAAGCTATTTTAACTTTGAAGCCAGTGCTGCAGGCTCCAGACTTCAATAAAAAGTTTGTGATACAAGTTGACACATCTGATAGCGGAATTGGGGCTGTTCTTCTTCAGGAAGATGAATATCAAATTATGCACCCTGTGTGCTTCATGTCATCAACACTAAAGAAACATCAGAAGAATTATTCTACAATTGAAAAGGAGACATTGGCATTAATTACAGCCTTGAAAAAGTTTGAAGTGTATGTGAACCAACCTAATAGTGAAGAAATTTTAGTGTTATCTGACCACAATCCTATAACATTTATCAATAAGATGAAGAATCACGATCAACGATTAACAAGGTGGTCTTTGTGTTTACAACTGTACAATGTAAAGGTAAAGCATATAATGGGGAAAGATAATATTGTTGCAGATTATTATCCCGTTCTGAATCGGTGGATTTGAACCCAGGATAATTAATCTTCTGGGGGGAGGAATATTATAAGGTGTTATAATATATAAAATCATTCTACAAGTGCAATATGTATCTCTGTGAAAATTTTGATGTTTTGCTTGCAGATTCGTCATTTGTTGTGATGATGTGATTTTAAAATGTCTTTTCTTACAGATAAATTGTGTATCATGTAATTTTAAAATGTTTTGATATGTTTTTTCCATTTGTTCAATATGTTGTGCAGTATATTATACTGAGTGAACTCGAATTCGTAACATGACATGTTGTAGAGTGAGGGAGAGATATTTTTTGGAACCTTATCGCTTAGCATTTCCTGTATTTGCGCAGGTGGTTGGTGTGAAGGGAGAAAGGCTGAGGCCCTCTTGTCTCATCCCTGATGAGTTTGACAGCTATCGGCAAATTGCATGTTACATATTTGTTCTGTGTGCCTATTCTGAATTTATTATCTTGGCCTATGTCTATTATGTTTTCATAATCTGAGAAAGAGAGAATGAGTAAGTGAGAGAGATGAAGTTTGTATGCTGACAGCGAGCCAGTTTTGGTCCAAAAGCACTTCCTTCTGTTTGTTCAGGTGTTTGAGTGAACAAGGAAATGTTGATCATTGATAAGAGCCCTGGCATATTTCCTTCTGGGCCTTAGAATGCCCTGTATGTATACCGTACATGTATACCTGTATGTATAATGTATGCACACTTTATGTATCATGTATTCTGGGAAGGCTTGAAGATAAAAGAGCAGTACTGAACCAGCGTCAGGCAGTCAGGAAAAGGGGTTCATGGGATAAGCTTCTCCCGCTCTCTCTCTCTCTCAATAATACCATTCATGTATAAGGGTGTTATACTGATTGCTTTCCTGTTTGTAAAAGTTTTGTTAAACTCACCCAAGAAGTGTATACATTTTGTAAGAGTGATCCAAGGTGTCTATGTTGTGCAAGCATTGTGTAAAGTGTATAATGGTGTAACACTGGTAAAGGTAAAGTGATGTTTACTGGTTTTTATGTTAAGAGTTAAAGTGATGGTCTAGGTAAAAGGGAATTATTATTTTGATAAGAGGTGAATAATATCTCTTATAGTGAGTTGTAATGTGTCATGCTGCTAATTATATATCATTGTGTATGTCATTGTGACTTGGCAGTGCTGTCTTTGAGAAAGTCTTAGAAAGACGTGTTTAATTTTTTTTAAAAAGTGACAGTAATCTTTTGAAAGATTGATGTAATCTTTAAACATATTTTTGTCTTAGTGAAAGTGCTGTTGGTATATTTCCATTTTTGCACATTTCATTCTTATGTGTCTGTGTCGTCATATTACTCTAATTTTATAATGACTGTTTTACAAAGTTTTGTGCTGGTGATTACTTGGCATTTTGTTAGTGCATACTTATTATTGGTATTTCAGAGAATATTTATATGGATTCCAGTCGGTAATATTTTGGTGAACAAAATCTTATACTGTTATCAATTAATAGTAAATCTTTTTGAGATTGTGAACTCTGCATATAACTTTTGAACTTAGAAATAAACCTGTTTGTTTAAAGTTTTAAAAGCCCAGCCTTTCATTTTGACCACCAGTAATTAGAGAAATTAATGAGTGTGCAAGGTAAGTGATATATCTGTTTGTTCACCTGAGACTTATCTAGGTGTAACAGAACCAGAGGAACCTTTATAGTGTTTGTTGAAGTGATGCCCATTTTCCACTAGTCTGTTTATAGCTTGTTGGTTGTTACCTCACCCATAACTTGATAAAGTTAGATTGATTTTCTCAAGTGATAAGTAAGTTTTATGGGATCACTGTACCTTTAGAGTATTCAGTCTTAATATATTTGTTATGAGGCTTCAAGTATCTGGTTGAAATGAGGTAACTTTTTGGTATTATTTGTGTAATAACCAGGTGCTTGATCACTTCATGACAGTATATATATATATATATATATATATATATATATATATATATATATATATATATATATATATATATATATATATATATATATATATATATATATATATATATATATATATATATATATATATATATATATATATATATATATATATATATATATATATATATATATATATATATATATATATATATATATATATATATATATATATATATATATATATATATATATATATATATATATATATATATATATATATATATATATATTATATATTATATAAATATATACATCCAAATTTGTATTGTGGATTTTTTGCTATCGTGAGATTTTGATGTATTTGTTATTTTTATTTTTGTTGTGAAATAAGGATTTTCTGGCATATAAAAATTAAAAACAGTACAGTGGTACTTTATTAAACATTTCTTATGTCGAACATTCTGTTTTTCAACCCCAAAATTTTTTTGTTTATTGAACAAATATACTCATACTTCGATCTGACCGATTGTCTTGTTTATACTTATATTTGACAGCCTACTACATACTACAAGAAAAACTGTATTCAAATGTTTTTCCTTTATAATATATAGTTTAATGATAACCATATTCAACAAAATGAATAATAGACTAAAACATATCACAATAAAATTTAACACAGAAAATGAACAAAATCACAGTGATGCACAGCTGACTTGAGACAGAGGGAGGGAGCATTTATATTGTTGAGGAGAGAAAAAGAGACAGTGAAAACATAACTATATGTGCATAAAAGCACTAACAATTCACATAAAGGATATAAAAGAAGGGAATTTCACAATAAATTTAACATAATGATACATTATAAAAACAAGGAGAGGGAGGGGATGGTTGTGGGTTATTGGGTGGGAGACAGGGGTCCGCTTCCCACTGACTTCCCAGCTGGGCTTGGAATATTTTTCTCTTTCACTACATTTTGTCCGTTTCTTTCTGTTACACTCGATTTGCCCAATTCACTTCTTTTTGTTTCAGTAAAATACCTATCGAGTGACACTTGCTTTTTATGATTCTTTAGCACTGTAAAAGTAACTCGTCCCCACTTCATGAAACCCAGCTTCTGCACGCTTTGGATTGTTTGTTTAAATGACTTCCTTGTGAAAAGTTATTTGATCTCTCTTTCCTTTTCTTACTTGCGTTCTTTACTTATTACTTATTTGTTTGCAAAATCCTCATGTTTATTAGATAATTTTAAATTCTGCTGTTTGCCAACAGTAAGTAGATGTATTGCGGCATAATTAATCTCCTTCTTGCACTCAAGATCCAAGTGTAAACACGTCGATAATCATACACACGTGAGGGATTGTTTTCACATCTGCTGAACGCTGATTACTCTCTCTCTCTAACATACATGTACACAGACACAACCACACACACACATTATCGATCCCTTTGATTATCTCTGCAAAATGTGAGGAAGATTGATTTTGTTATCAACCTTTGCCTACTGCGACCATTTCAGTTTCCATGAGGAGATCCTGTCTCGCCATTTTCACCAAACAGTTTGTAATTTTTTTTTAAATTACGGTTTAAGAGAGTAGAAAGTGTTTTAAGTGCATAGGAAGTGTTTATAAGAGTGTGGGAAAGGGTAATAACGGTGTGGGAAAGGTTTATTTATAAAGCTTTAAAATATATAAATAATAAAATAAATAGCCTATAAGGTCTTTACTTTGCAGATTTTCGTCTATCACAGGGGGTTCTAGGATCTAACCCCTGCAATAGGTGAGGGACAACTGTATATATATGTATATGTATATGTTTGTGTGTGTGTGTGCATGCTTTATGTGCAAAATCTCATTTTGCCTAAATCAATTTCTTTTTGGTTTTCCTACAGCAAATGTGTCAAAGAAGTGGAAGCCAAGACCGTGATAATACATACAACTTAGTTAATGATGATGCTGTTTTTCAAGAACTTCGATTAGCATTGTGGCATGATTCCCCAGGAGTCTTTGGTAACATATTTTTGGGTGAAGTCAAGATACCTATGAAGAATGTTTCTCCTTCACAAGAGCATAGTATGTGGTATGTACAGTTTAATTCATTAGTATCGTTTCTCATCAACAGGGTAAATGTCAGTGTTTTAACTCCATAAAGAGAGTGGTTTGTGGAATGGAGTGCAAAAATCCATTGATCATAATTTTCTTTGCCTATGTAGAATAGACCTGGCTACGCTAGCTTAATGAGTGGAAAGGAGAAAAGTTCTGCCATGCATTCCTAGCTTGTAGTCCTTAACATATCTAATTTTTCTGTGATTTGAATTCATTGGATATATGTATGGTATTCCAAGTCTAAAAGCGGTCTTCCCTACTTTTGTAGTGAAGTTTCTTTCAGCACGTGTTTAGCTATGGTTGCTGTTGTGTTTTCTAGTTGCATCTCCAGTGTATCCCTCTGAGTAAACACTTTTTCTCTTTAGGTATTCATGAGCTCCTTTTTAATTCTGTGTCCTGACTTGGATTGTTTCGATTGTTAGTTTTATCATCTCTCCAATATTCAATAATGGCCAGTATATTCAGTCTCTGTGTATTTTCAGGGTAAGTCTTTGCAAATTTATTTATGATAGTGAACTATAGGTGCCAGCTTCCAAGTGTATAGGACAGAACGCAGTGAAATAAAATAAACAGGATTAGGACGATTAATGGGCACTGGATGGTAAGCCAAAGTCAAGAAAGGACAGTTATTAGCTGAAGGTAGCAGAAATAACTCATAAAATACCAGGAAGTAACGCACAAAATGCCAGGTATCATCTGTTGTGGATAATAGAAGGTGAGATGAAAATGCACTAATAATGGTAATACATCAATGATAGGAGATAGAGCCCACCTGTTCTGAGTCTTTTATATTCTGTCTTTGTGCCAAGGAGCAATATTCTGGCTGAGATCAACTATAAGAGAATTCTTTGTAATTGGTTGGTGTGTCTTGTGGACCCCTGGGGGACCATGAAAATGCAGCTCCTTTCAGGACTCACAGCGCCTACCAAAAATAAGTCTATCTTATGTCAAAACCTGTTATATGTATTATAGTAATCCTTCAATTATCCAGATTAATAGAGCCAAGTGCCCCTCAGACAATGCACAGTGGGCCAGAACAGTAATTTTTTGGACAAAATTATTTTTTGCTTTCACATCCAATCATTATTTATCATTTTCGTTTATAAACGTTTAGAGTATTGTATTTACAAGAATATTTAATAATATGAGTGATATGTTTACCCAGTTTTTGTGTATTAGGTAAAATATAGTTAGAACTATACAGTACAGGTTGACCATCACTAATCCGGCATCATTGGGACCTAGAGGGTGCTGGATTAGCCAGTTTGCCGGATTAGCCATTTATTAGGCTAGAATACACGAAACCCAGTAGCTAAGCACCTCATCCTAGAATTAAAATATCCCATAAATCAGTACAAGTTGGTTAATAAAGAAAAGACAATTATCAAATACAGTTAGTGCTCGAGTTACGATAATTCGACTTACGATATTTCGAGTTTACGATGGGGTTAGCAATTAATACTGATACGAAAATATTTAGGAAATATTTTTAGATTTCGGCATGAGGCGCAGGCAGTGAGAGAGACCAACTTCTTTTCCTCCATCTGTTTATTCCATCTGCTAGTTAAAAGGTAAAGAGAATGATAAAAGTATTGTTAGTAACGTTATACTCTTGCGTAAATGCGTGCAGCCATAAACAACGAGCGGGAAACTGTTGTTTTGCTAATAATCTTCGGATAACAACTGTTATACTTGTATTTCAACCATCGTGACGGTTAAAAAATTACTGTATTTATGTTACAAATGACATTAAGTACTGTACAATAAGACTGATATATTTTTTACACTATACCCCTTATTAGCTTTGGAGAAAAGATCGGCAAGGAAATATACTGCTACAGTAACTTTAAGCTGCAAGCTGTAGCTGAAGCTGAGAAAACAATGTTCAAGCTGCTAATGACTATAAATTATTGTGCATCAGCAACATGGATGAAACTCGACCGTAAATAAAATTGGAGAGAATGTATTTTAATCAAAACTACTGGGCATGAAAGAATACAAATTACTGCTGTTTTGACACCGATAAAAGATAAATATGTAAAGCTTGTATTATGATGAAATCAAGAGAAAAAAGCGAACGGAAGCTTGATTTTTTTTTACACAAAACAAACGCCCCCAAAACAGCCAGCCGCAATTCCCGCGAACGTCATATATTAAAAAAAAAAAAATAGCTAAATTAATTTCACAACGAGATGTATTTAACCCTTAAACGCCTACTGGACGTATCATACGTCGACTAAAATTGGGTGCCAAGTGGACGTACCGTACGTCGACTACAAAAAATTTCAACCTTCGGTCAACTTTGACTCGACCAAAATGGTCAAAAAACGCAATTGTAAGCTAAAACTCTTACATGCTAGTAATATTCAATCATGTACCTTCATTTTGCAACAAATTGGAAGTCTAGCACAATATTTCGATTTATGGTGAATTTTTGAAAAACTTTTTTTCTTAAGCCTTGCATGTAACTCGGCCGAAAATTTCAGAAATTCTTATGTCATTTTGTTGTAATTTTTGCACTGTTCTATATTAGCCGTTACATAAAGTTTTATATATGAAAATGTGCGCAATTTCATGTAAAATACAGCAAAATACAACCCATGGATGTAGCTTTTATCAGTTTGGAGATATTTTCATATAAACCACGATAACTGCCAAAATTTCAACCTTCGGTCAACTCCTCGACCGAAATGGTCAAAAAACGCAATTGTAAGCTAAAACTCTTGCATTCTAGTAATATTCAATCATTTACCTTCATTTTGCAACCAATTGGAAGTCTCTAGCACAATATTTCGATTTATGGTGAATTTTTGAAAAAAACTTTTTCCTTACGTCCACGCCAGAAATTTTCGTCACGTTGTCGTAATGTTTGCACCATTTTATATTAGTCGTTACATAAAGCTTTATATATGGAAATGTGTGCAATTTCATGTAGAATACAACAGAAAATAACTCATGGTTGTAGCTTTTATCAGTTTTGAAATATTTTCATATAAATCACGATAACTGCCAAAATTTCAACCTTTGGTCAACTTTAACTTGACCGAAATGGTCAAAAACGCAATTATAAGCTAAAACTCTTACATTCTAGTAATATTCAATCATGTACCTTCATTTTGCAACAAACTGGAAGTCTCTAGCACAATATTTTGATTTATGGTGAATTTCTGAAAAAAAAAAACTTTTCCCTTACGTCTGCCTTGTAATCGCTTTCGGCCGAACAGCTCAGAAATTCTTTAAATCACGTTGTCGTAATGTTTGCATCGTTTTACATTAGTCGTTCCATGAACTTTATATATGAAAATGTGCGCAATTTCATGTAGAATACAACAGAAAATAGCTCATGGTTGTAGCTTTTATCACTTTTGAAATATTTTCACATAAATCACGATAACTGCCAAAATTTCAACCTTCGGTCAACTTTAACTCGACCGAAATGGTAAAAAACACAATTGTAAGCTAAAACTCTTACATTCTAGTAATATTCAATCGTTTACCTTCATTTTGCAATAAATTGGAAGTCTCTAGCACAGTATTTCGATTTATGGTGAATTTTTTGAAAAAACATTTTCCTTACGTCTCTTGTGGTAACTCGGCCGAACATCTCAGAAATTCTTTTCACGTTGTCGTAATATTTGCACAGTTTTATATTATTCGTTACATAAAGTTTTATATATGAAAATGTGCACAATTTCATGTACAATACAACAGAAAATAACTCATGGTTGTAGCTTTTATCAGTTTTGAAATATTTACATATAAATCACGATAAATAGAAAAATTCGACTTTCGGTCAACTTTAACTCGACGAAATGATCGAAAAACTGCAATTGTAAGCTAAAACACTTACAGTCTAGTAATATTCAATCAATTAGCTTCAATTTTCAACAAACGGGAAGTCTCTAGCACAATATTTCGATTTATGGTGAATTTTTTAAAAAACATTTTTTACGTCCAGCGGCGTTACAAATTCATGCATCATTTTGTGATAATATTTTCTCTGTGTTGCTTTGATCATTTTATAATTTGTTATATACCAAAATCATCGTAATTTAGTGTACAATACAAAGAAAAACAAAATAACCCGTTAGCTTTAACCGTTTTGCTCACAGTGCGATTTGTATAAAATTATATATGAAAATTTTTTTTTGCGCTGTCATATATTTCAATATTTATATATGATAATGATATTTTTTTCCATTTCTGATGGTTGCATACTAAACTTCAGGCAATGACAAAATAATGAGCCAAAAATGAACTCTTAATCTTAAAAACTAAGCGTGCTGTGATTTTTGGAAAAAAAACTTTTTTTCCGCTTCGGCGCTAACTCACCGAACGCCGCCTGCATACGGGAGACGTTTTTGTAAATAGAGGCTCGGCGTTTAAGGGTTAAGTTATATTTTGACTTTGGAAACACTTTGTATAACGAAAAATATCCTTGTCCCAAGAAAAGCGCTCTGAACTGAGTTAAATGCGGCAAAATAAACACCAAGTTATCGATTCCCGAAACAAAACATTGATCGCCATTTATAATACAAAAGCAATATGAGAATATACGCAATTGGATACAGTGTAGTAAAGCATAACTTTTCAAAAGACCCATGAAAAAGATGCACATTCGTTATGTTGATGTTTGTATAATACTGTTAATATGTGAATAGAGTTCATTATAATGTAGGCTAGGCTACCGTATATGTAGCCTATACGATATACCATAGCGTAGGCCAAAAGACAATAATAAATGTAAAAAATGGAACAGCAAAAGCATGCCTGCGTTTACAAACACCTCCAGTTTGTCGATGCAGCACACAGCGCCACCAAATCGAAGCGGCTGGCGAGCGAATTAGTGGAGCGACCCGGGAAATTTGAAAATTAGTTTGGAAACATTAGAAATTACTCTAGCTGAAATTTGTGCCGGATTACTGATTGTTCCGGACTACTGATTGCCGGATTAGTGATGGTCAACCTGTATAACCATTATATTTGGTACCTTTATTCAATGCAGAAAAGATAATAAAAATATAAAAAATAAGAGTATTTCTATCAAATGTTATGTCTTTAAAGCTTTTTGCAATATAATTCATTTTAATGAACATAAAGAACAATATTTTGGCTATACTATTCTACTTTAGTAATATGAAAATAGAAATAGAAGCATTTAATTCATTTCAAAAAATCTAAAATAGCAAGGAACTGTAACTCGCATTAAGACTACATGATACAAATCGAATATTTTGGACGATTAAATTTTTGCATTCTTCAGGTACAGTAGTTCAGTTTTTGCAGGTCCATCTACTTTTCTCAGGGAACTTATCAAGGCATCAGATGAACAAAGTAATCTTCCCATTAAATCTTCATTTATCTTTATTCGTGATGTTTTCCTTGTGAAAGATTCCCTAAACTTCTTGAATTCTTTATTCTCTGCTTCTTGTGCCTCCTCAGATGATATGCCAATTGGTAATTGAAGTTGCGTATCACTGAAGCACCATGAATTAATAACGATGCAAGCTTTGGGGCGTGTAGTACCAGTTATATTTCTGTACATAAAATTTGGCAGTGTTCAAGCAAAACCTTTCAAATTTATCTGCATCAATATCAGGGTCAGATGACAATGTTGATAAATTCACAAAGTTTAGAAACAAGGATTGATCAAGGCCAGTAATTTTGGATGCAGTTTATGCATTTTTGAAAAACTTGCAAGCAGTATTTCCATCATTAGATGTACCAAAACCATGGCATATCAATTACTAGACCTACTTCATCACGAAACCTTTTTTGAATAAATTTCTTCCTCTTATTTACTGACTCTTTTTCTTCAGAAGTACGTACTTGCCATTTCAGTATATCAGTTTTGTAAGATATATGTAGGCAGCATTCCATGCAACTAATCCGAGCATGAAGAGTAGACAAACCATGATTTAATGATTCTTGACTTAAAAGACGGGTTTTCACCTCTTCGATGTTATTTAGGATTTTAGGAGAGGCTCCACATATAGAACAACGCTGCATCGAATTTGTAACTGTTGATAGTGCTGTTGCCACTTTTCCATCAGTCATGGTTAAACTTACATTGTGATGAACTAATAAATCCTCGGCTATTTCAGTAGGTCGTAAGTTTGAAACAATTCTCTATGAACTGTTCTTCATCAACTAACACTTGTCTAGTTTCTTTCGAAAACTTGAATCCAATTGGTCGACAGAAGAGTAGTGATGATGGTTTTTACAGGTGACAGCCTTGTTTTCAGGATTCAATAAAGTTACATTCAACTCAAGAGGGACCATGCTTGTTATAAAAAGACTATTTTCTGCCACAAGATTTCTTTCAACATTAGCCAAGAGACTTTGCTTGTGAATACTTTGCCCCGGTGTTCCATCAAAACCAACTTTACACTCCAGGTATAACTTATCAACTGCTAAGTTTTCAAGCTTTTCAGAATAGGCGATTTTCATAATTCTTTTAATTGTGTGAGCAGTCAAAGCCTGGAAATCTATTTCTGCATTATAATCTCAAATTCTCCATTCAGAGACAGGTGTTGGCAAGCATGCTTTTTTATGCTTCCCGAATTAAATTTTAGGTTGGATAAAGTTAGCTATTTCTCACAGTAGCTCCAGACCTTATGAATTGATAACATCTCATGTTTAGTAAACAATCAACCTGCGCCAGTGCTTCTTCAGGAGAGTATTCATTTTTGTTACCAAAAGTTTTTTCAGTGATATATCTGAAAGTTGTTCAGCTAAATTTTTACACCCTATTGTTTTTAAAACCCTTCAAAGTAAGAAGTAGCTGTTCTGATTTACACTTCTTTGTTTTTCCGCTGGAAATCTCAAAGGTCTTAGTGCATGAGCACTTTCTTTCCGCTCATATGCGATGTTATTCAACCAATCAGCATATTTTTTAGTAAACTTAATCTTCCTCCTTTGTACAGCTACCCAGTTAGGTTTAAAGTATTTGGGAAAAATAACAGATATTGACACCAAAATTTCACTGTCATTTGTTACACTGAAAACAAAATTTTCATTGATATAGCCTGCATTAAAATGTGGTAATTGTAGTAGCAGCGGTAAAGATTTCATTATGCAGTGACTCCATGTCTTTCCTAATTTACAGGTTCTAGATATTTTCCTGCCCTACCCCACGCAAACCCTTTGAACAGCTGTAATATCCAAAACTCATAGCAACCTAACCCCCTTCAACTTTATTAGGCTGGGATTTACCCCAAACCCATTGAAAACACAATGTATTAAGATGAAAGTACTCGTTGGCAACTCTGTTCACCTTATGGCGTTCGTTAGTCAGCATCATTGGTTGAATGGCGTCATGATAGGGGAGTTAGCACTTTGGTTATTATTGCCCACAAAAGCTCGAAGTGCAAATTGGTGCAAAGAAAACATGTATTTTCACTTTCTACACAAGTTCTAGTATAATAAAATCCATAAGAGATATGAAGCAAGTGCAAGTGAAAAAATTGCCGCATACTTGTTTTTGTTAACTCAAAAATATTGGAAGTACTTCTGTATATATCAAATAACATGGATTAATTTCATGTTATACACAATATTTGAAATGTTTAGTCAAGGACACAACACATAGTAAACTAGTTGAAACTCTTTTATAAACTAATGAAATAATGACATAATGTTACAGATACTACATGCACACAAATCTGATGTAGACTAATCACTGCATATTGGGAGAGAATGTACTTAGCTGATTGCGTCTAAAAACCATACCATCAGTCAATCCCGTACTCCCTATATAATTATTCTAATTTATGTTTTTCATATAATTTTGATAAAACTAAACAATAATTTTTTTTGGTTTTTGTCCACCTCCTGGCCCACTGTGCAATGCTGAAGTCTGGATAATTACAAGTAAAAAAATCCAGGGTTGTTCAGGGGCAACTCCGTACCCTTCCTCACCTAATTTTGTTTATACCATATACTGTAACTGTAAGCACTTAATGTTTATGAACAACCACAGTTATGGCAGTTGTGTAAGAGCCCGTCGCCCCGACGCCGTCTCTTCCAAACACGTGTGTGTTTGTGTTCATCAATCATCATCCATCGGAGTGGACAAGACAAAACAAGAGCATCTCGTTTTCTTTCTCTGACAGAACGCGACTTCAACCATACAATATTTCCGTCTGTTTCTCCCTTACCATTATTGTCTTGATTTATGTACAATCACCACTACTTGCATTGCCATGCAACCATTCTAATCATGTACTCACAATGTTCCACCGAATCCTCTGTATCAGACTGTATGTGTGTTTCTGTTTGTGAAGACGCCAATCATCTCTGCATGCATTGTATTCATTAATCTGTCTCAAATCTCATGCAATTGGCCATATGTAGAATTTCCTGGCCTTCCCATTGATGTATGTTTTAACACTGTGCGTTTATTATATCTATCAGTATCGCCACCTGTTTGTCTGCCGACAAACACAGATGTCTGAATCTTTTACCTCTCTTTTCACCTGTCTGTGTGTAGATGCTACTTTACCGCTCGCACACGTCAATAACATCTTTGAAGATTCTGTACACTCATCTCAGTAAGGAACCAGCAATAAACCAGTTAACACCCAGCCAGTATGTCACTCAATCTCCTGTCCCTACACTGGTGACCCCAGAGTGACACGAAGGACCCGGCCGACCCAAGATGACGACCCACGCGCCAACAGACCCTTCACTGCCTCGCTGCTTCCCGCCGTTCCCGAGTTCTCAATAGATGTTCGACCCTCCGAGATGACCCACCCCACCACCGGAGCCCTGGACACCTCCTCCAGGAAACCTGAAACCGCCCCTGCACTCATACCAGACGAGCTGACCAACGAAGGGCCAGCCGTCATCCTTCAGCCTGCTGCTGCCCCCCTCGAGCTGGCTACCAGGGATCAGCCGCCATCATCCTTCAGCCCTCGAGCTGGCTACCGAAGGATCAGCCTCCTTCAGCCGTCCCCCTCCAGCTGGCTACCTAAGGATCATCCAACGTCACCCTTCGACCCGCTCCCGTCCTCCTCGAGCTCCTGCCTGCCGGCGCTGCCCTTCAGCCTCCTACCCGCCCGTAGCCCAAGCCCTTCAAGCCAGCTGCAATTGTCAGCAAGACGATTTCCGCGTCGATGCCTTGCTTGGGGGGGAAACGTCGATTAATCAGACGTTACCCACGTCTTTGGGGGGGAGTATTGTAAGAGCCCGTCGCCCCGACGCCGTCTCTTCCAAACACGTGTGTGTTCGTGTGTTCGTCAGTCATCATCCATCGGAGTAGACAAGACAAAACCAGAGCATCTCGTTTTCTTTTTCTGACGGAATGCGACTTCAACCATACAATATTTCCGTCTGTTTCTCCCTTACCATTATTGTCTTGATTTATGTACAATCACCACTACTTGCATTGCCATGCAACCATTCTAATCATGTACTCATAATGTTCCACCGAATCCTCTGTATCAAACTGTATGTGTGTTTCTGTTTGTGAAGATGCCAAACGTCTCTCCATTTCACATGTATTATGCTACTGCATTGTATTTATTAATCTGTCTCGAATCTCATGCAATTGGCCATATGTAGAATTTCCTGGCCTTTCAGTTGATGTATGTTTTAACACTGCGTTTATTATGTGTATCAATATCACCATCTGTTTGTCTGCCGACAAACACAGATGTCTGAATCTTTTACCTCTTGTTTTCACCTGTCTGTGTGTAGATGCTACTTTACTGCTCGCACACGTCAATAACATCTTCGAAGATTCTGTACATTCATCTCAGTAAGGAACCAGCAATAAACCAGTTAACACCCAGCCAGTATGTCACTCAATCTCCTGTCCCTACAGTTGTTTGGTAATTGGTTGTTAATTATAAGAGATGGTTATGAATTACATAAGCTGTAATCTTGTTTGAAAGTCTACCCTAAGACAATTTACCAAAAATGAAATTCGTTCGGTAAATAAGAACTACCTTGGAAACTGTGATTACTTTACAAAACCTTTTTTATATCTTTAGTACAGTGGGCCAAAGAAGAATGGGCATAGTTTCTTTATTCATTATTTGTTATGGAAATATTGCCATATGCAGGTGCCAGATTATTTACGTTCAATCTTGGCAGCCTAAGCATTTGGAATTTGGCTTTGCTTCTGCTCGAGTCTTGACAATAACCCAACGTATCATACAGTACTGGGGTGTTGTCATTCGTCACCTACAGCCGATAAATAATACAATAAGTCTGTCAATATTCTTTAATAGCAAAGTGTAATTCAACTAATTTTGTCCCCTATCAATAAAAAATTGGCATGACACATTTTGTAGGCCTACATTTGACTTCTGATTTTGACACCTGATTAGCCTACAGTAGGTCTACTGTATTTTCAGCAATATACTCTCGGATGCGGAATGTGAGTGAATATTTAAATTGAAAATATCTATATTAATGTGCTTTTTTATTGGGCATGTTCTCCTTTGTTCTCATCCCTTTCATTATTGCTTAACCTAATTTACTCAAACCTAGCTATCTCATGTCAAAAAGCAATCATAAGAAATCAAACGAAAACAATTTAGTCTTTTTTAATCCAGTTCCTTACATGTCATCCTCTTTCATCCGCACATGTTGGAAAGCTGTGGGAGTCAGAGCTGATGAATAAATTAAGACAAAAGACTTACTTTCATAAAAGCATTCTTGGGTTAATCTTACTGTAGCTATTCATGTCTTCTCAATAGAAATTCATTAGAATCAGTTTCACACATATGCCCAGACCTACTGCCATAAGCATATTATAAGTAGCTTAAAGGATAGGAAATATGAAAGGTAACTTCCTTGTTTAAGTCTATTTCCAATATTTACAATAAAAACCAAATTATATAATATATATATATATATATATATATATATATATATATATATATATATATATATATATATATATATATATATATATATATATATATATATATATATATATATATATATATATATATATATATATATATATATATATATATATATACTGTATATTATAAGTCAGATAACTAAAGAAAAAATGATAGAAATCCATGGAACTGAATGCAGTCAAATACAAGTTTAAGTAAAGAAAAATATGAAAATAAGCATATCTGTATTAACAGGTGAATATATAATACTGTATATATATTATATATATGTATATATATATATATATATATATATATATATATATATATATATATATATATATATATATATATATGTATATATATTATATATATGTATATATAATATATATATGTATACATATATATATATATATATATATATATATATATATATATATATATATATATATATATATATATATATATATTTATATATATATGTATACATATATATAATATATATATATATGTATATATATATATATGTATATATATATATATATATATATATGTATATATATATATATATATATATATATATATAATAATATATATATATATATCATATATATATATATATATATATATATATATATATATATATATATATATATATATATATATATATATATATATATATATATATATATATATATATATATATATATATATATATATATATATATATATATATATATATATATATATATAATGCATTTGTGTGTGTGTGTGAGAGAGAGAGAGAGAGAGATGAATTAAGCAGGAATTCAGTCATAACATAGGCCTATAAGTATGCATAGATTCACATGAATAAGAAAAGTATTAGAGAAGTAAATGAGCTGAAATAAAGTCAAATACAAAATAAGATTGTTAAACTAGAGAGAATAAAATTGGTAATATTATATGAAAACGCAGCATAACTTATTAAAACTTTATATGGGATCCTTGTGCATTTAGCACACATCTTGTTCTATGTGGCATTGATGCAACGAGGACTTCACAAATGTTTGCTGCACTCCTCGTTGGCCTTAAGTTTTCCCAAATATGTATTGCATGCTTTATAAGGTTCTCTTTGGTCTTAGCACGATTAACATCCCACTGGTGGGTCATCTAGGCCCATAAGTTTTCTGTTGGGTTCAGATCTGCAGACTTACCAGGCCAATCAATTCGAACTGTGTGGATTTTGCTGGAACCATTGCTTTACAACCTTTGCATTGTGGAACGCAGAATTGTCTATGGTAATATATACTGGCATGGGATACGGCAATGATAGTTATTGAACTGAGGGTGCTAAAATGTCATGTAAAATTTTGATATACTGATTGCTATTCAGACGCTCATCAATGACAATTAACTCTCCCGGTAGACTGGGAGCTGTCCATGCCCATAACCCAGCTGATATTCTGCCACTACGCCTTGAAGGTGCGGTGTTATTTTCAGCATATCTGTTGATAGAAAATATTATTTCAACTGATAGACACTTCAATAGAGAATAGTTAGTTATAAAAAAAAAAGAGAGAACAGTAGGCCTACAGCTTTACAAAGACATATTTTCGTCTATTTTTATATACAGTGGAACCCCGGTCTCCGAGTTCGCACGAAACTTCGACAAAATCGGATTCGACACGAAATGCCGAGTAAAGTTTGCGCGGTTCCCGAACAACAAACTTTATGGAATCCGACCCGACGCGATCCGACCGTCGCCGATTTAAACATATGATGTTTGTAAACAAAAGTGTTTGATAACGCTGCGCGCTAGTTGGCGTTGTTGGTGGCGTTCTTCCCACGCGGACATTTAAAAGCACTAAAAAAAGCAGTGATTTTATACATTACAGTAGACTCTGAATGGAATTTATCATAAATTAATACAATCCTGAACGATACACAATGTTTATGTAATTAGTACCGCGATCGCCACCAGGACGGCACTCTGGTTTGTTTACATCCGCGCTTGCCACAAGCTGCCGATGCCGACGTAGCTTAAGACTTTTTCTTAATTTTTATAACAGACTCTACAGTACATTCGGCTTATTTTTAATATTGCATTATTAATTTAATGTAATGACCAGGCTTGTTTTTCATTGTATTTATCATTAACAACAGTTTTTGTGCGTACCTGTTACAGTACATTCTGGAGTGCGTATAGGCTGCCTAGCCTAGCCTGCAGCGCTCGGTCTACCACTGGTAGGCCAATTTTTTTGATACAGTATGCATTTAAAACTGTAAGAAGACTTCTAATAAGGTAAGTTATTTAACTCTGAACTTATTTCATTGTAATGTGTGTAGTGTTTTGTATAAAAAGACAAGGTTGGAGTAGTGACTGGTGGTCAGGAACGGATTAATCCATTTTCAGTTATTTCTTATGGTCGAAATTGATTCGGAATTCGACAAAATCGAATCTCGACACTCCTTCTAGAACGGATTAGCGTCGGGAACTGAGGTTCCACTGTATGTTGTAACATAGACCTATCTTATAAGTTATACTCTAACAATGGAAATTATAATGTTTCCTAAAAGCCTATAGGTATGAATTGAAATTATATATCAAGACAACTGTATGAAGATAATTGTGCAGTGTAATCCCCATTAAACAGATAAAACCTGTGTGAACGGTCAAATGCATATAGTCATTGATCATTTCTCAGCTTTAGGTCTAGGGTATGTACAATCACTCAAAAATTTTTTGCAACATACTTCAAAACTTTTCGGACAACAGCTTATAATAGCGACATCTGGCGCTATTTGGCAACTCGGTTGTAAGCGTGTGAAACAACTGAACAGTAGCCGTGGGTCCGAGAAATTACCTGCAGTTTCCCTTAAACAGGGCTTTTTCTGATACTGCTTACTGTTGTCATACTTTACTTAATAAAAGGATGTTACTATAATACTTCAGAGGTCATCGCTGTTCTTATATTTTAATATTTTCATCTCCAACTGACATCACTATCGTTGTTTTATCACCTTCATATGTGTGAACTTTGTAGATAGACCTACGACTGTTATAAGTCGAACTATTAGTCTTATTAACATCAACAAATACACTTTTGTAAAGATTTGCTTGCACATTATTATTAATCAAATTTTTGAAGACTAATCCTATGTATAATGTGAACTAGTGAAACTTAATATAAAATATACTGAACTAGACTAACAGATTTCACGTTTGTTTTTGTAATACATAGAATACAATCGCATGGGCATTACATGCACATATATATATGTATGTATGTATGATATATATATATATATATATATATATATATATATATATATATATATATATATATATATATATATATATATATATAATGCTGTTATTATGTGTAATTTCTCATTTCTTTCATTGTTACTTAGGCGTATCGTTTTGATGCCTCTTATGAAGTTAACCGAGTATATAATGCCTATTTTTGTATTTCTTATTATCTAAGTTTCTAAAGAATGAAAATTAGCAAGAAGTTCAACATTAATTTAGTTAATGCTAAATGCCAGCAGTGAAGAAGACTACCATGCTCATCAGTGGAGAATGTCTCCTCATCGCAAAAGATGATTCTTACAGAAATCATCGGCTACTGGATTATATTGTAACGCAAACCCTAGCCTCTGTTCTTTGTGTTTTGCTGATATGAAGTGTTTCTTGGCAGGAGTATGATGAAATAATATCTTGGTCTCATGTAGCTGGTTACGGATGGTTTGAGCAGCAACTTGAAGGGAAAGCATAATGTTCTCTCGTTATGGCAACACCGGCTTGTCGGGAGTTAGAAGGAGCTCCTTCAGTGATCATCCGATGATGATCCTTAACAGTAGTGCAACAATGGGGTTGTCCTCCACTTTTTACAATGAATTTATCTATATTTCCTCGTTCTCTCCATTGTTTTATTCCTCTATACCTGGTTGTTTTACTTACGCTAAGCTGCTGAGCAATATGTACAATAGAGACATTAGTCTTATGCACGCTAATGATTGTGGTGCGGCTGAGTCTGTTGCCCATCTTATCGGTGCAAGTGATGAGACAGTTTAGTTTAATTTTCCTGTCCGAATGTGGAGTCACACAATAACACACGATGTTACGAGATTTTTTCTTTTTTGTTTTTGACAACAGTAATGGTTGAATGCTTTCTTTCTTTATTTATATATAATTTCATTGATAATTATTCAATATTATTTTATTAGTCAATAAGCTTTTATCTGGATTCGAAATACAGTTTCTTCTTTGACTCTTTTTTTCCCAATCATATGAAGTGAAATTTTTCAAAATGTTTCGTCATTTTTCGTAATATGAATTTTTCACTCACCATTCTTTTTTATATTGTTGACCATATGATTAATAACCAAAGTCAAATAAGAAAATTACATTTCCTTGTAAATATCAAAAGAACAAATTACTGTTAGGTGAATGAAAACTTCTGGAACATGTTGCAAAACATTTTTGAGTGACTGTACATACAATAATAAAGGCAAAATAACAAAAGTTTCTTTTTTCATCTTGCAGTAAACTGTATTATTTTCACTTTAGAGTCGAATTGCTTTTGAATTTTTATATATAACATAATGCACTCAATTATATGCTACATATCAGTTTATGATAGGAATAAACAGGTTGATGTTAAAGGCAAGGGGCGTGCTTCATATTTTATGAATAAGGCAACTTAAATTTCACTAGGCTTGCCTAGTTGTAGTTGGGCGCCAAGAATGAAGCTGTCCATGCGCATCAGAGGTGAAGATTTTTTCATCACAGAAAATAACTGAATCCCAGGATGAAGCAGCTTCTGGAAGATATTGCAGGGCAAATCCCATCCTTTCTTCTTTATGCTGTTGCATTAGCAATGGTTTCCTTGCCAGAATCCTGTGATGCATTCCTGCCCCATGCAACCTATTCTGCACAGTCTGCACACGTATTTGCAGTCCAAGCCGCTGTTTTACAGCAACTGCTGTAATCCGGTTGTTCTTTGACAGCTGCAACAATCATATTGTCTAGCTCTCTTCTGGTGCTTCGAGGAGTTCCACTTCTAGGCCTGTTTTCTAAACTTTGCCGTTCTCTAAACAATTTGAGCCATTTATGTATGGTTCTCTTCGGTATATCAAGCCTTCTTGATATCTCTTTAACAGGAACTTGCACCAAATGCAGTGCAATAATTGTCTCTCGCTGAGCAGGGGATGCTTCTTTGCCAGGCAGATGATCCATCATGAACATGAAGGGCCTGACAAAACAGCTGAGTTTGACCAATAAATCACGACATCGATAACAATAGAGTAAGGTCGCATGGTTCACATTGTTAAGGTTATCATTTTCTTTTTTCATCTTTGATAGCATTTTGTGAGTTTCCAATGTTTTCTGTAAAATTTAACAAATCGTTCAACTACCATCAACTATATATCGAAATGATAATAGGAGGACTATGTTAATGCAATACCACTATTGATAGCTGTCTCCTATTGTTGCTGAAACGTGGCAGTGTGGCCTCCTCAGGTGTGGGAGTTTTGATGGGCAGCATGATCGGTTGCAGAAGTGGGGTCTTCATTTTACGGTCTACTACACCAAGTGTGGAAAAATTTTTCACACACTTTTTAGGGGTTTATTGTAGCCAAATATATTAGTTTCTTATATAATATGATTCACTGACCTATATTCTCAGTCATTTGCATATTTATTATACCATAAAACAAGGTCAGATGGGGTCATAATCTCTTTTTACATTTGTTTTAAGAACAATGGCATATCATCTTATATCTCTAAGATTCTCCGGTAGCAATGGCCAGCTTTGGGTCAGCACTTCTTTCTCTTCAACTCCTCACTCTCCCTGTCTGTCAAACAAGGCTTACTGGATTAAAATGCTGAGATACAAAACTAGACCTTATATGTAAAATTAATGGAAGCATTTCAGCATAAAAATAAAAGTCATAACTAGATGAAATTCAGACTCACCATCAGTTGAATAAATGATTCTGGACCAACCAATACTAGTGACTAACACCCTTGTCACCAAACGAAATAAAAAGGTCATGATTACTCTAGACCAAAATAAATGTGATATAGTATGTTAACCCTTAAACGCCGAGCCTCTATTTACAAAAGTGTCTGCCGGCAGGCTTTGGTACTTAGCGCCGAAGCAGAAAGAAAGTTTTTTTCAAAAAATCACAGCATGCTTAGTTTTTAAGATTAAGAGTTCATTTTTGGCTCCTTTTCTTCTCATTGCCTGAAGTTTAGTATGCAACCATCAGAAATGAAAAACATATCATTATCATATATAAATATTGGAATATATGACAGCGTGAAAAAAAATTTCATATATAATTGTATACAAATCGCGCTGTGAGCAAAATGGTTAAAGCTAATGAGATATTTTTTTTTCTTTATATTGTACACTAAATTGCAATGATTTTGGTATATAACAAATTGTAAAATGATCAAAGCAACACAGAGAAAATATTATCACAAAATGATGCATGAATTTGATGTGGACATAAAAATTTTTCAAAAATTCACCATAAATTGAAATATTGTGCTAGAGACTTCCCGTTTGTTGCAAATTGAAGGTAAATGATTGAATATTACTAAAATGTAAGAGTTTTAGCTTACAATTGCATTTTTACCATTTTAATCAAAGTTGTTGAAATGTTGCACTTATCGTGATTTATATGAAAATATTTCAGAACTGGGAAAAGCTACAACCATGAGTTATTTTTGTTGATCAAAATTGCACACATTTTCATATATTGTAACAGCTAATATCACAAAAATTACAGCAAAATGACTAAAGAAATTCAGAGATTTTCAGCAGGTTCAGCGGAGGTAAGGAAAAAGTTTTTTTTCAAAAATTCACCATAAATCGAAATATTGTGCTAGAG
Source organism: Macrobrachium rosenbergii (assembly GCF_040412425.1). NCBI lineage: Eukaryota > Metazoa > Arthropoda > Malacostraca > Decapoda > Palaemonidae > Macrobrachium > Macrobrachium rosenbergii. The sequence continues at coordinate 55,656,071 of NC_089781.1, read as the reverse complement.
ACTTCTCGTTTGTTGCAAAATGAAGGTAAATGATTGAATATTACTAGAATGTAGGAGTTTTAGCTTACAATTGCAGACCATTTCAACAATTGCATTTTCGACCATTTCGGTTGAGTCAAAGTTGACCGAAGGTTGAAATTTTTGCACTTACCATGATTTATATGATAATATTTCAAAACTGATAAAAGCTGCAACCATGAATTATCTTTTGTTGTATTTTACATGAAATTGCGCACATTTTCATATATAAAACTTTATGTAACGGCTAATATAAAACGGTGCAAACATTACGACAAAGTGACTAAAGAATTTCTGAGATTTTCAGCAGAGTTACCGCGCGCAGACATAATTAAAAAGTTTTTTCAAAAATTTGCCATAAATCGAAATATTGTGCTAGAGACTTCTCGTTTGTTGCAAAATGAAGGTAAATGATTGAATATTACTAGAAAAAAATGTAAGAGTTTTAGCTTACAATTGCATTTTTTTACCATTTCGGTCGAGTCAAAGGTTGACTGAAGGTTGAAATTTTGGCACTTATCATGATTTATATGAAAATATGTCATAATTGATAAAAGCTACAACCATGAGTTATTTTTTGTTGTATTTTACATGAAATTGCACACATTTTCATATATAAAACTTTTGCAACGGGTAATAGAAAACTGTGCAACAATTGTGACAGTGACCAAAGAATTTTTCAGATTGTAAGAGCCTGACGCCGTCTCTTCCAGACACTTGTGTGTTCGTGTGTTCGTCGTCCATCGGAGTGGTGAGACGTTTGGCATCTTCACAAACAGAAACATATACACAGTATGATATAGAAGATTCATTGGAACATTATGAGTACATGATTAGAATGCTTGCATGGCAATGCAAGTAGTGGTGATTGTACATACATCAAGACAACAATGGTTAGGGAGAAACAGACGGAAATATTGTATGGTTGAAATCGTTTTTCTTTAGAGAAAGAAAACGAGATGCTCTTGTTGTCTTGTCCACTCCGATGGACGACGAACACACGTGTTTGGAAGAGACGGCGTGAGGCTCTTACAAGATTTTCAGCAGAGTTAGCACGGACGTAAGGAAAAAGGTTTTTCAAAAATTCACTATAAATTGAAATATTGTGCTAGAGACTTCTCGTTTGTTGCAAAATGAAGGTAAATGATTGACTATTACTAGAATGTAAGAGTTTTAGCTTACAATTGCATTTTTCGACCATTTTGGTCAAGTCAAAGTTGACCGAAGGTTGAAGTTTTGGCACTTAGCGTGATTTATATGAAAATATTTCAAAATCAATAAAAGCTACAACCATGAGTTATTTTTTTGTTGTATTCTACATGAAATTGCGCACATTTTCATATATAAAACTTTATGTAAAGGCTAATAGAAAATGGTGCAAAAATTATGACAAAGTGACTAAAGAATTTCTGAGATTTTCAACAGAGTTAGCGCAGATGTAAGGAAAAATTTTTTTTTCAAAAATTCACCATAAATCGAAATATTGTGCTAGAGACTTCTCGTTTGTTGCAAAATGAAGGTAAATGATTGAATATTACTAGAATGTAAGAGTTTTAGCTTACAATTGCATTTTTTGACCATTTCGGTAGAGTCAAAGTTGACCGATGGTTGAAATTTTGGCACTTATCGTGATTTATATGAAAATATTCAAAATTGATAAAAGCTACAACCATGAGTTATTTTTTATTGTATTCTACATGAAATTGCACACCTTTCCATATATAAAACTTTATGTAAAGGCTAATAGAAAAGGAGCAAAAATTACGACAAAGTTACTAAAGAATTTTTGAGATTTTCAGCAGTTAGCTGATGCTTTCTTTTGGGATAAGAAAGAAATTTGCGCATGCGCAGCTGGGTCACGCTTGTAAACAAAACAACAGCATGATCCGGGAGTTCATCCCTCAAGGTGCAATTTAAAATTTTTCGCAAACATGGAGTATTTCTCCGCAAATATTTAAAAAAACTTCTTGTAGTCGACGTATTTTACGTCCACTTGGCACCTGACAGTCAACTTTTGTTGACGTAAAATAAGTCCAGTCGGCATTAAAGGGTTAAAAAGAACACCACTTCCAATATATATGTCCTCACAGGACTCAACCAGAATTCCTGTGAAAAGAAACATAGCTTATATTAAAACTTGAAATAGTGCATAAAGAAATAAACACTTAAAACAGAAAAATGCATAAGAAAGAACAGAGGGGTTTTACTGCAAAGTCAAATGGGTATTCCACATAATGTCTGAAAAAGTTACAAGTGTCAATAATGAGTTTATCTTAATCACATTCTATGGCCATTAGGAAGCCGCCCCTCCAAGTGGCTGTTCTTATTCACAAACACAGCTCAAAAACCCATTCTGTGATTCCTTTATAATATACATATTAGAGAGCCCACGTATGCAAGCATTCACTTAATAACCCCACCCTTGAAGCTTGACGTCACTGTCTGGTTCATTGTTCAAAGGACCCTGCCTTCTGAATCCACAGATATCACAAAGCTTCCATCAATCTGTCATGTTGACCCCATGCATCTTGGCCATGATCAGAAGGCACAAATGAGCACGTCAGATACCTGATGTCTCTAACCGCAGAAAATACCAACGTCAACATAGAGTCCACCTGCACTGGACACATGTTTTCAAAGGCCAGCAATTAATCAGCCAAATCCTTGATATATTTATATAGCTTTTTTATAATAATGACTGAATAAAGTGCCATCAAAGAATAGTTATCTGCTCCAAATCATGAAGCAGCAGAAGTCGATCGAGCAATGTCTTGATTGACACGGTGAATGCAGATGACATCAGAGTGACAGCAGTTTAGGTTTCCATCTAATTATGGTAACTTAAATTTATTTAAAATTGTATTGATAAATGTATAAAGTGAATGTGATTAACTTAAGGGAAGTTATGAGAAATGATCTTTAGACTGTGAAAGAAAGCTCTGGGTTGAATGACTAAAATTTGGGAGAGCATGGAAGTTAGTGGTGTGGAAATGTGGCAACACTGTTTATGCCAGTGGTTGTGATCTGATGTTTTTTATCACTTTGTTTCGTTCACGTCAATTTTGCTACATGGGAAATGGTTTTACGTAATATTGTAACATGATGTTCTAAAGATCACAGTGACTATTTGTAACGTCATTTCATAAGATTTCTTTCATCTTTGAACAGAAAAATAGATTAATCAGGCATGAATCTTGTGTCAGGCAGGTGTTCGAAAAATTATGAAACTCTGCCAGTTCTAATTTGGGTGACTGTACATATGGCATTTCTTGATGGTGACTGCCCAAAGGAAATTCCTTTTAAGAACATGACTAAATAGTAGTTGATCATTTTCTGTTTTATTGGATTTAATGATTTTTTATTAGACCACAATATCACAGAAGCTTTACTTTAAGAGAATATTTTATCACTGCTGATATTTTCTCTCTCTCTCTCTCTCTCTCTCTCTCTCTCTCTCTCTCTCTCTCTCTCTCTCTCTCTCTCTCTCTCTCTCTCTCATTCTCTTTCTCTCTCTCTGTCTCTCCCTCAAGCCAGACATCATTCTTTCTCTCTCTCTCTTTCTCTTTCTCTCTTCTCTCTCCCTTTCTCTTTCTCTCTCTTCTCTCTCTCCCTTTCTCTTTCTCTCTCTCTCCCTTTAGTAAGTCAGACATCATTCTCTCTCTCTCTCTCTCTCTCTCTCTCTCTCTCTCTCTCTCTCTCTCTCTCTTAAACAAGAAGTCAGACATCATCCATCTCTCATATGCAACACAATATGATAGTTTACACAAGCAGTTTTATCAAAATAACAATTTTAATATACAGTAACACTGTATAAAAATACTTTTTACTCCGTTCCTGACCTGTACGCTGCTGCTTGTGCTTATAATAGCTGGACATTTTAAAAACTTGTGAAGAGGTTTAAATGTCCCCCTCCGCCTCCTCCCACCAGCCCTGTGTGTTTGTGTATTTGTTTTTGTTTCTTAGCACAGTACACCATCACATGTTGCCAGTTTTTTATTGCCTGATTTACTGTACAGTATTTCAATACAAGTTTAGTTGAGTCTCAGTATGATTGTCAGTATGATTAGCACATATAAAAGTACAGAAAAGAGTATTGTATCACTGTTGATATTTCACCTATAATCACAGTAAAAATTTTTTAAATTTGCATGTACAGGCAAGAAAAACCAAACAAGATCCTGGAAGTTCACCGACACCATCAAATGAATGCATACATGTGTACATACCCTGTGCACACGATTGCATTTATCTTTTGGTTTGTAAAAATAAAAAAAAATGAGAAAATGCAGTAAAAATATAAATGAGAATACTGCAGCATAATATATAAATAAAAAAGTGAAGGAGTGTTTGTGTTACCGTGTGAGGTTCAAGAAATGTCAGAAGTGAAAGACTGATTCTTTATTATTCTTGACAGGTGTTTATAATGCGGAAAGTGGACGGAAAGGTAGCGGGCGACGTGAGGCCCCCTGCTGCATCCATACAGAAATTGTTTGTTAACAGGCATAAGAAGACATATGCATTACAGAATAATGCATTACAGAATATGCATATATATATATATATATATATATATATATATATATATATATATATATATATATATATATATATATATATATATATATATATATATATATATCAGCCGGAAAGGTCGTACAAAGATGCATACAATGAGATACATAAAGAATCTGAAATAGTAACAAGTAACATATATGACGTGATTAATGTACAAATAAGGAGTGAAACACAAGAATGGAGAGGTGATTTGATGCCCTTACAAATACTTCCCCCCCCCCAAGACAATAATTAGAGGAGCAGTTATTGGATGAAACATTAATCACGCAATCACAGAGGTAGTTGGAGTGGGCCCCTACTCCTGGAGAACTGTGGGCTTAAGGTGCAACCGACAACTGGGGTTGGCTCGATGTGTCCCCTGGGCTGCCCCGGGCCCCACTTTGGTGGGGCGGCAGGTGTGTCTGCGGGGAGGTACTGAGGGGGAACTCTGGGGCGCCTGCCTGCCTCCTCGTGTACTTCGCTGTCCAACAGGAATGCTGGCTTCAGTCTGTCGATGGTGACCCAGTCTTCACGCCCATGGATGTCAAGGAGGTATGCCTTGGCGGCCCGCCTTATGACACTGTGGCCCCCTGTAGGGTCTGGTTAAGGGCGGTCGACGGGCATCCACCCTGATGAAGACTTAGGCACAGGAGTCTAAGGCGGGTGGGCTGTAGGTGGTGGTTCTGTTGGTGAAGGTCTTATGGCAGGGCACGAACTTCTGTGCGAATTCCCTCAACCTCGGGAGGTGGGTGTTGGCTGACGGCGGGAAGAATTCTCTGGGAACGGCCAGTGTCTCCCCGTAGACTTTTTCAGCAGGGGAGGTGTCACCATTTGCTTTCGGTGTGGTGCAGAGACCCAGCAGGACCCAAGGGAGCTGTTCCTTCCACCTCTCATCGGTGCAACGTGCCATGTGGGCTGCCTTAAGAGAGTGGTGCGCCCTCTCGCCCATGCCGTTAGCTGTGGGGTTGTAGGCTGTTGTGCTGTGTAGTGTTGTACCCATCGGGCATGCCAAGGAGACCCAAAGCTCTGACAGGAAGGCTGGACCCCTGTCTATAGTGATGCTGTCTGGCACTCCGAAACAGTTGATCCAACTGGAGAGGAGGGCCTCTGTGCATGACGCTATTGATGCCTCCTCCTTGGGGTTGCCTTTGGGCCAGCAGGTGGAGTGGTCTATGATCGTCAGGAGGTATCTGGCTCCTCCCAACTGCGGAAGAGACCTGACGATGTCAATATCGATGTGGCTGAAGCGCTGACGAGGCTGGGGGAAGTCACCGACCCTGGATTCTGTGTGCCGGGATGTTTTGCTCGCCTGGCATGGGATGCAGCTCCTTGCCCACTGTCGGACATCCTTGTTGATGCCATGCCAGATGAACTTGTCAGTCACGAGGCGTGCCATTGTGCTCCCTGATGGATGGGAGAGACCGTGGACTAAGTCGAACGCCTGCTTCCTCCTTGAGGTGGGTACTAGGGGTTGGGGACGGCTTGTGCTGGCGTCACAGAGAAGAGTTGTGTTCGAGTTTCTTAAGGGCATGTCTACCCACTTGGGAGCTGTCACTACCACACTGTATTCTGCCGTCTCTCGGTCTGCTGCTTGTTCTTTTGCCAGGTCTTCGTAGTCGATGCCGAGGTGAAAGGAATTGATTTCTACTCTCGACAGGGCGCTGGCTACTGGGTTCTTCCTGCCAGGGATGTAGTTGATGGTGCACCCAAATTCGGAGATGGCGGTCAGGTGTCGCTGTTGCCTTGCAGGCCACACGACTCCCGGCTTTGCAAATGCGTGCACCAAGGGTTTGTGATCTGCTAGGATCTTGAATTCAGTCCCCTCCAGCAGGTACTTGAAGTGTCTCAAGGCCTGGTAGATAGCCAGCAGTTCCCTGTTGAAGGCGCTGTAGCGGGTCTCTGCTGGCGAAAACTTTTGGCTGAAGAAGGCCAAGGGTTGGGGGGTGCCGTTCACTAGTTGCTCAAGTACTGCACCACAGGCGATGTTGCTGGCATCCATTGTCAGTCTGAGGGTGGCTGCGGGGTTGTGGTGAATCAAGGTAGTGGCATTGGCGAGGGCTGTTTTGTTTCTATGAATGCCTGCTGCTGCAGAGCCTCCCAGGTCAGTGTTTTTGGCTTGCCCTTCAGGATTGATGTCAGGGGGTACATAGCGCAGGCGACATCTGGGATGAAACGTCGGTAGTAGTTTATCATTCTGAGAAACTCCTGAAGGGCCTCAGTGGTTTGTGGTTTTGCGAGATTCTCTATAGCTTTTACTTTAGAGGCCATGGGGCGCACTTCTGCTGGGGAAATCTTGTGCCCAAGGAAGTCTACTTTTTCTGTCCCGAAAATGCATTTGCCGAACCTGACGATCAGTCCGCTGTCCTGCAGACATTTCAGGATGGTGTGGACGTGGCGAAGGTGTTCCTCTGGGGACCTGGAGAAGATGAGAATGTGGTCAACGTAGCAGATGCAGAAAGGTAGATCCCCCAAGATGGTGTCCATCAGGCACTGGAATGTGGCACCTAAGTTCCTGGGACCGAAGGTGGAATAGGAAAATGTATAAGTCCCGAAGGGCGTGAAGATGGTGGTCTTTGGGATGTCGTTGGGATGCAGAGGGACTTGGGAGTATGACTTCAGCAGGTCCATCTTGGAGAGGATCTTTGCGCCGTGGAGGGCGCCCATCAGGTCTTGCATGTTAGGGAGGGGGTAGTGGTCTGGTGTTGTCAGTAAATTCAAGTGCCGACAGTCCCCGCAGGGCCTCCATGAACCATCGGACTTCTTTACCACGTGGAGGGGAGACACCCACAGTCTTGATGCTTTTTTACAGACACCCATCCATTCCATCTCTGCCTAGGCCCGTTTGGCGTCTTGTAACTTTTGGGGGGACAGTTGTCAGAACTTGGCATGGGTCGGTGGGCCCGTCACGGTTATATGATGGAAGATGCCGTGCTTTGCTGAAGCCCCTGGTGACTGGTGTAGCTCTGGTTTGAATACATCCGGGAACTCCTGTAGGAGAGATGTGTAGCCGTTGGGGCCTGTGGAGCAGATGGCGGGCATTCCAGGTCCAGTGGAGAGCTGACGGGAGTGGCAGGATCCTGTGTCGAGGAGGCGTTGTCTTCCAACGTCAACCAGAAGTCCATGGTGCCTTAGGAAGTCTGTGCCCAGCAGGGGGAACTTGACCGTGATGACGAAGGGCCAGTTGTATCTGCAGCCCAGAATTGAGATAGTCCAGGTCGTTGTGCCATACGTGCGGATGGGAGTTCCCTTTGCTGCTACGAGGGCGGGTGTTGGGTCAGTTATCTTTTCTAAATCTTCCTTGGATGGCGGGATGACCGACTGCATTGCTTCCATATCTCTGATGAAGAAGCCTGTTGGTCGGGGGAATTGGCTTTTGTGGCGACTGCTGTTACTTGTGGGCAGCGGCTGCGAGGGCAGTGGCGTGTTTCGAGGCCTTGGTGGCCTCATGTATTTTCTGGGTGACGTCGACTAAGGCGTCCATGTCGAGGGCGTCTGCTTCTTTTATCTGGCCCCTAACTTCCTGTGCGAGGCGCTGAAGGAAGTCGCTCTCATTAAGTCTACCTTCCTCTTCCTCTCGTTTTTGTCGTGGCCTGGCAGTGTTACCAACCCCTGTAGATCGTCCCAGGCTTCCCTGGATGATGCTTCTCTGAGGGGCTTGGATAATAGGTCGAGTGTGCACTACGCTCTCTCGGTCACGGGCTTGGAGTAAGTTGGGAAGAGTTTATCCTTCAAGGCCACATATGTGACCTTGTCCGGCCGCTTGTCGAGCCAGGGGGAGATTCTGTTGAACACCTCTTCTGGGAGCGCCGTCATGGTGACGGATTTGATAGCATTGGCTGAGATGTGCGCCATGTGAAAGTGCTCACAAGAACCATGATGCCGTGTTCTGCCGCGAAAACGGTGGAAGTTTGACCGCGTCTGGCTTTGTTGGCAAGAGGGGCGTACAGACGATGCTCGCTGATTTGCATTGAAGTTCAGCTTCCAACATCTTTACTACTCAGGCACCAAAACGCGGGAAAATGTGCCTTATTGAGTCCGTTAATGGTGCTGATTGTTTGAGTGGTCAAACGAAGTGCCAAAACGTGCCCTTTTTTGGGTACGCTGTATTTAGTCCATTAATGGCACGGTTTCCACCAGGGAGGGAGCTATCAGAGGCCTGAACTTTGACACCATAATTAGTCCGTTAAAGGCTCTCTGATGGTAGGCTGCGGCCGTTTTTAGTCCATTAATGGCTGGGCCAAAACCGTGCTACCTGTCACTCCAGGATCATCAGTGTGAGGTTCAAGAAATGTCAGAAGTGAAAGACTGACTCTTTATTATTCTCGACAAGTGTTTTATAATGCAGAAAGCGGACGGAAAGGTAGCGGGCGACCTGAGGCCCCCCGCTGCATCCATACAGAAATTGTTTGTTAACAGGCATAAGAAGACATTTATAATGCATTACAGAACATGTACAAGGCAGATATATATATCGGCGGAAAGGCCATACAATGATGCATAGAATGAGATACATAAAGAATCTGAAATAATAAGTAACATGTATGACTTAATTAATGTACATATGATGAGCAAAACAAGAATGGAGAGGCGATTTGACGCCCTTACAACTGTACTTAGGCTTCAATGTAAACATACCTCAGTAATTTCTCTCTCTCTCTCTCTCTCTCTCTCTCTCTCTCTCTCTCTCTCTCTCTCTCTCTCTCTCTCTCTCTCTCTCTCTCTCTCTCTCTCTCTCTCTCCTTTATATTGTATCTCAGTATTGTACATATCCTTAGATAAAATGTGAATTACTGTACTGTAAACATAAAAAAAGGGATATAAAACAATCCCTCTTCACCCATCCAACACTGCATTCCCACCCCCTCCTATCCAGAGAAACTGCTCCCCAGCTCCACCCACCTTCGAAAACAACCCCTTCTCTACACAGCCTTACTGTCCCACCTTTCCCATGGCAGCCAGCCATCCGACCCACTGCCCACCTTGGAAACTTCTCCAGGCTTCCCCACCCCCCAGAAACCTTTCTCAGTCTCTTTATGAGTTTAAGCAGTGTTACCAACGTTTTCCTGAGGCTGCTCAGCATTGCCAACCATTGGAGAGCAGTTTTTCAGTTATTTAAAAATTATTTACACTAAACCCCCCATATTCGTGGAGGATGAGTACCACCCCCCTGCAAATAGCTAAAATCCATGAATGCTTGAAACCCTTAAAAAAAAAAGTATTAGAATTACCTATTTTTATAGTTCAAACACAAAAAAACTAAAAATGCTTATACAGGTATTATCCTACTTACGATGGGGTTAGGTTCCAAAAAACACATTGTTTCTTGGAAAAAACTTATCTCGAATATAGCCTAGCCAACACTGGGGTATTCAGTACAATGTATACATATATGGTAACCTAGCCTACACTATAAAGTATACTCTGTGCATACACAGTATAGTAATTATTAGTATAAGCTAATTCTGGAGGTTCATGCAGAGTGACTTACGATAATTCAGTACAAAGAAAAATTGATTAACAAACAAGAATTAGCTTAGTTTACACTATGGTATATTGTATACATTTACAGTAGCCTAGCCTACATTATACTGTACTCTATGTTCACATATTAATATCATATTATACAAACATCAACATAACGAATATGCATCTTTTCCATGGATCTTTTAAAATCGTATGCTTTACTTCACTGTATCCAATAATATTGTATATATTCTTATATTGCTTATGTATTATAAATTGGGATCATAGCGATCAGTGTTTTGGTTTGGAAATTGATTATGGAGTAAGTTTATTTCGCCTTATTTAACTCAGTTCAGAGTGATTTTCTTGCCTCTAGTTAGCGTAAATGAATCTCTAGATACTTTATTTATATGGGGCAAGGTTATTTTTCGTTATACGGTGGTTTCAAGTCAAAATATAACTTAAATACATCTCATTGTGAAATTAATTTAGCTATTATTTTTGTTAATAGATGACATTGACCATTTGGGTACCATTTTTGTTTTGAGTAAAAAAAAATGAAGATTCCATTTGCTATTTTCATTGATTTCATCATAATACGAGCTTCACATATTTATCATTTATCGGTGTAAAAACAGCAGTAATGTGTTCTTCCATGCCCAGTAGTTTTGATTAAAGTACTTTCTCTCCAATTTTAATTACGGTCGAGTTTCATCCATGTTGCCGATGCACAATAATTTGTAGTCATTGGCAGTTTGAACATTGTTTTCTCAGCTTCAGCTACAACTTGTAGGTTAAATTTAGTAGCATATTTCCTTACCGATCTTTTATCCGTAACGAATAAGGGTATAATGTAAAAATATATCAGTTGTATTCTACTTAACATCATTTGTAACATAAGTACGGTAATTGTTTACTACCGTACATTGGTTGAAATACAAGCAAAAGGGCTGTTGCTATCCGATTTGGTTATATGCAAAACAACAGATTCTCATTCAGTTGTTTATGGCTGTATGCATTTACACGAGTATAACATTACTAACAGTACTTTTATCATTTTCTACCTTTTTAACTAGAAGATGGGATAAAGAGATGGAGGAAAAGAAGTTGGTCTATTGTAATTTGGTCTCTCGCTGCCTGATTGTACGCTGCTGCCTGCTCCCGTGGGAAATTTAAAAATATTTTTCAGTATAAATACTGTCATACTAGTATTAATTGCTTACCCCATCGCAAAATTGAATTATCATAACTCAAGCACTACTTGGATACCAGAGTATTTTAATGGTTTTATCACAAAAAAGTGCATTTAGTCATGAAAATATGAAAATACAGTAATTAGTGAATATTTCTTAGTGAAAAATACTGCAAATGGGTGAATTTTCCACAAATAGTGTGTATATATGTTCCATAGATAAATCCACAAATAGGTGAGTCCATGAATTGTGAGAACGTGAATACGGGGGTTTACTGTATATTACCTGTCTTTGGGCCTTGGTCACTGGGTCCAGTGATAATGATGATCCGGATAATCGAGGGATTAATACACATATATATATATATATATATATATATATATATATATATATATATATATATATATATATATATATTAATACATATATATATATATATATATATATATATATATATATATATATATATATATATATATATATATATATATATATATATATATATATATATATATATATATATATATATACACACAGTAGAACCTTGGTTCTCGATGCTAATTTCCAGAAGATGTGTCAGAGATTCGATTTTGTCGAATTCTGAGTTAATTTCAAATAAGAAATAACTGAAAATGGATTAATCCATTCCTGACCACCAGTCATTACCCCAACCTTGCCTTTTCATACAAAAACTTTACACAAATTACAATTAAATAGGTTCAGAGTTGAATAACTTACCGTATCAGAATCACTTTTACATTTTTAAATGCATACTGTATCAAAAAAGTTGGCCTATGACCAATGCGCCAGTATTACCGATGATATATCGAGCCATAGGCTAGGCTAAGTAGCCTTATAGGCACTACCAGAATGTACTGTAACAGGTACACATGAAAACTGTTGTTAATAATGATAACATTGAAAAACAAGCCATATTATCACATGAAATTAATACAGTATTTGTAAACCGAATTACTGTATGTCTGTTATCATAAAATTAAGAAAAATTTCCGAAATTACGTCGGAACTCGGCAGCTGAATGTTTATGTAATTAGTACTGCGATACACCACCAGGGCGACGCTCTGGTTTGTTTATATCTGCCACAGGCTGCCGAGTTCCGACGTAATTTCGGAAATTTTTCTTAATTTTATGATAACAGACATACAGTAATTCGGTTTATAAATACTGTATTATTAATTTCATGTGATAATATGGCTTGTTTTTCAACAGCAGCAGCAGCAGCATGTGTGGGCTTTAAATGCTTTTAAATAAACATGGGAAGAACGCCACCAACAACGCCAACTAGCGGCAGCCGTCCGAAACTCTTTTTTTCTAGAAACATCATATGATTCATCGGGTCGGATTCCAGTTTGTTGTTTGAACTCCGACGCAAAATTTACTCAACATTTCGTGTTGAAATCCGATTATTTCGAGTTCTAGTACAGTCGAGGACCAGGGTTCTACTGTATAGTAAACCCCATGTTCGCAGGGGATGCATACCACACAGACCCCTGCGAATAGCTGAAACCAGCGAATGCTTAGCCTATTTTGATAGTTCAAACACACGCAAAACAAACTAAAAATGCTTATTCAGGTATTATCCTACTTACGATGAGGTTAAGTTCCCAAAAAAACCATCGTTTTTTGGAAAAATTGTAAGAAATACCAAAACGTACCTCGAACATAGCCTAGCCTACACTAGGTATTTGGTACCATGTATACATGTATGGTAGGCTAGCCTACACTATAGAATATACTCTTTTTACTTACACGGTATAGTAATTATTAATATCAGCTAATTCTGGAGATTCATGCAAAGTGACTTATGATAATTCAATACAAAGAGAAATTGAATAATAAACAAGAATTAGCTTAGCATACACTATGGTATATTGTATACATACACAGTAGCGTAGCCTACTCTATATTCAAATATTGTATTATACAAACATCAACATAAGGAATATGCATCTTTTCCTTGGATCTTTTAAAATGTTAAGCCTTAATTCACACTATCCAGTAACATTGTATTTATTCTTACATTGCTTTTGTATTAAAAATTGCGTTCATAGCGATCAGTGTTTTGGTTTGGAAATGTTTACGCAGTGTTTATTTCGCAGCATTTATCTCAGTTCTGAGCGCTTTTCTTGCTTCTAGTTAGCGTAAATGGATCTCTAAAGTCTAGATACTTTATTTATAAGGGCAAGGTTATTTTTCGTTATATGCAGTGTTTTTAAGTTGAAATTAGCTAAAATATGCCGCGTTGCAAAATTAATTTATCTATTATTTTCATTAATAGATGACGATGGCCGTTTGGGGGTGTGTGTTTTGTGTAAAAAAAAATTAAAGATTGCGTATGCTATTTTCACTTGATTTCGTCATAATACGAGCTTTACGTATTTTATCGTTTATCGGCCTAAAAATAACAGTAATATATACATTCATGCCCAGTAGTTTTGATAAAAATACTTTCTCTCCCATTTTAATTACGATCGAGTTTCATCTATGTTGCTGATGCATGAGGATTTCCATTATAGTCAGTAGCAGCTTGAACATTGTTTTCTCAGCTTCAGCTACAATTTGCAGCTTAAATTTAGCAGTATATTTCCTTGTTGATCTTTTATTCATACCGAATAAGGGTATAATGTGAAAATATATCAGTCCTATCCTACTTAATGTCATTTGTGCCATAACCTATGGTAATTGTTTATTACAGTACGATGGTTGAAATACAGGTAAACAGCTGTTGTTATCCAATTTGGTTATAAGCAAAACAAAAGTTTCTTGGTAGGTTGTTTATGGTTGTACACATTTATGCAAGAGATGGAGGAAAAGAAGTTGGTCTATTGTAATTTGGTCTCTCTCACTGCCTGATTACACTTCTGCCTGCACCTGTGCGAAATTTAAAAATATTTTATAAATACTATTGTCGTATCGGTATTGTATCGGTATTAATTGCTTACCCCATTGCAAAATTGAATTATCGTAAGGTGAATTATCACGACTTGAGCATTACCTGAGTATTTTAATAGTTTTATCACAAAATGTGCATTTAGTCATGAAAATGAGATGAAAATACAGTATTTAATGAATATATCTCAGTGAAAAATACCGCAAATGGACGAATTTTCCACGAATAATGGTTAGATACATTCCAAAGAGAAATTTGTGAATATGTGAGTCCACGAACCGTGAGAACGTGAATACAGGGGTTTACTGTATATATATATATACACACAGTCGACCTCCGGTAGATTGCAGTTCCGCATTCGCTGCTTCACTTATTTGCAGGTTTTTCTGTGGAACTTCTTTCCAAATATATCATGAAAAATTCACTAATTCACAGGTTTTTTTGTAGAACAATATTCAGTAATTACTGTATTTTCATTTTGTTTTTGTGAGTAAATACATTTTTTATGACAAAAAAATTATTTCATAATTTTCAGATATTAATATTAATGTAAACACAGCAAAATATAACATTGTTTTAGTATCCCTCAACATTGATCTATTATCATCGTAATATTATGCATTGTTTAAAAAAACCGTCTTGACATTTTAATTGTTTTACCGATGTAAACATAACTCACTCTCTCTCTCTCTCTCTCTCTCTCTCTCTCTCTCTCTCTCTCTCTCTCTCTCTCTCTCTCTCTCTCTCTCTCTCTCTCCATGATGACATGGTACTGGCTGGAAGGAGCCAATCACGCAGCTTGTAGCTTGGGTGCTTTGTGTACATACTGTCACTAATGTATGAGTGGTATTTTTGTTCTCTCTCTCTCTCACTGAGATAAGCAAGAGAATTTTTTTATGCATATATAACATGTATGTTTAGTTGTTTTGTAAAGTTTTATAGATAAATGTGACGTTACTTTTGTCATTCATTTTTTCGTATTTTCCATGCTATAATTACAACTTTTTGCATTTCAATAACTAGGTAATTTATGTGGTATACAGCACCTGTGTGCTTTACGTGATCTTAAACTTAATGCTTCTTGTAAAATGTACAGTACTGGTGTTTGAACTATTCAAATAGGCAGCGAACTGTTGAAATAGTCAGTTACAAGCATTTTAGTGTAAGGTATACAGGGTATGATAAAAAAATGATTTACTAATTTTCAAATATTAATATTAATGTAAATGCAGCAAAATATCAATTCATTAAGGAAAATATAGTAAATTAGATAAGATTTTAGCACAGTTCTTTGCTTTTCCCAATCTTTTACTGCAACAAAGTCTCCCACTTAGGGGCAGGGATGTAGGCCTAACTGCAATCGTCTTGACACATTGACATATTGACCATGTGAAGAGTAGCACCTGGCTAAACTCTCTCTCTCTCTCTCTCTCTCTCTCTCTCTCTCTCTCTCTCCTCTCAATCTCTCTCTCTCTCTCTCTCCACCAATGTTGATAGGGATGGATAGATAGAAAGGGAGAGTGGTTGATAGAAAGATATATATATATATATATATATATATATATATATATATATATATATATATATTATTTACTGTATTATTATATTGATCTATATTCATCTTAATATGTATAATAAAAAACGATTGTCTTGACATTTTTAATTGTTTAACCAATGTAAACATAACTCTCTTCTCTCTCTCTCTCTCTCTCTCTCTCTCTCTCTCTCTCTCTCTCTCTCTCTAGAACTGTATCATTAACATGAAAATATGAAACTAAAATTCTAGGAAGTTCTCGAAGCCATCAAATGGGTGCATGCATACATATGTTTGTGTTACAATTTTTTCATTTGCTTTACGTAGGCTCCATGATGACACGATATTGGCTGGAAGGGTTGGAAGTAGCCAGTCACACAGCAGGGCACCAGCTTTCCTGGTTGCTGAATTGCTTGTATCACAACACGCTATTGGCTGGAAGGGTTGGAAGTAGCCATTTACACAACAGGGTACCAGCTTTGCTAGTTGCTGATTGGCTTGTAGCTCTGATGCTTTGTGAGGGGTTTCCCCTCTTTTTAGTTTTCTGTTAAAGAAAATATTGAGATGGCTTTGTCTGTCCATCTGCACATTTTTTGTCCACCTTCAGATCTTAAAAACAACTGAGTGTAGAGGGCTGCAAATTGGCGTGTTGATCATCTATCCTTTAATCATCAGACGTACCAAATTGCAGCCCTCCAGTCTCAGTAGTTTTTATTTTATTTAAGGTTAAGGTTAGCCATGCATTGTGCGTCTTGCACTGCTAAGGGTGCCAGCCGCCGGCGCATCTTCACTTGACCGCATCTGGGGAGCAACTGAACACTGCCTTGTTGTAGCTAAGAGTTTCATACTGCAGCACATCAAGAGTTTCATACAGCATTATACACTGCACAGAAAACTCACTTGTGCCGGAGACACTTCGGCAGATTTTTTACTTGTTTTATGATTGATTTTAGTTTGTTTACTGATAATGTATATTCTTATAACCTAGTTTTGTGAATTAACCTTTATTTACCTTTTTGGACGTAGTCACCAGTGTATTAAATATTTTTTTGTGCATGTGTGTTTTTGCTCTCTCTCTCTCTCTCTCTCTCTCTCTCTCTCTCTCTCTCTCTCTCAGGGGGTAACTTGATTAGTTTTCACACATAGCTGTAAGCCATATATTTTTATGGGTAATGTTGCAAAATGACTGAATGATTAATATTAAAGTGTTGTAGGATGATAGTTTAAGGTATACATGTATTTGTTGTTTGGGTTATTAAAATTGGCAGTTGTAAGCATTTTAGTTTAAGGTATACAGGGTACAATATTTGGTGTTTGAACTATTAAAATAGGCAGTTGTAAGCATTTTTAGAGGTGAGTAACAACACAGATTTTCTGTATTTGCAGGTGGTTGTGGTCCCTAACCCTCGCAAATACCAGTGGTCAACTTTATATATATGTATATATATATATATATATATATATATATATATATATATATATATATATATATATATATATATATATATATATATATTATCTACCTATCTATATATATATATATATATATATATATATATATATATATATATATATATATATATATATATATATATATATATATATATATATATATATATATATATAT
This sequence comes from Macrobrachium rosenbergii, assembly GCF_040412425.1. NCBI lineage: Eukaryota > Metazoa > Arthropoda > Malacostraca > Decapoda > Palaemonidae > Macrobrachium > Macrobrachium rosenbergii. The sequence continues at coordinate 55,638,770 of NC_089781.1, read as the reverse complement.
ATATATATATATATATATATATATATATATATATATATATATATATATATATATATATATATATATATATCAATATATAATATATATATATATTATATATCACACATTACCACAGGTAAAAAATTAAGAAACTGCATGAAGATCCTGGCCAGTTCCAACTTTATTTCCAAGACATTGATGAAGGACTGATACATAGTATTGTATGAGACTTCACAATATATATGCTACAAAGTCGGTACTGATGAACATACACAACCGTCTGAGACTATAGATCCACCACTGACAGGTGTCAAATTTGGAGTGGCTTCAAAATTCATATGGGCTAGTGGTAGAAATCACAATATACTCTTGAGCAACAATGCTGATAAATGTACACACCATAGGAGACTACAGATCCACACCTGACAGGTGTCACTGGGAGGGGCGAGAAAACTCATTACGGTAAACCCCCCATATTTGCGGGGGATGCATACCACACACACACACACCCGCGAATAGCAAAATTCTGCAAGTACTTAAAACCCCACTAAAACACTTAGAACAGCCTATTTTGATAGTTCAAACACAAAAAACCTCTAAAAATGCTTATACCTGAGTATTTTAAGTTTTATCACAAAAAGTGCATTCAGTCATGAAAAAGATATGAAAATACAGTAGTGACTATTTCTCAGTGAAAAATACCACGAATGGGCAAATTTTCCGCGAATTACGTGTATATATGTTCCTCAGAGAAATCCGCGAATAGGTGAGTCTGGGAATCGTGGGACCGCGAATAGGGGGCTTTACTGTAGCACTACCGCCCCCATGTTGCTTTCAAATAGGATAATCCTTTTTCCATACATCTCTACTGCCTTCCTTAAAATTTAGACGTTTGACAGATTTCTTCTGAAATTATAGAATCAAGTTTATACATGCCTTGACTGATATACTGTACATGTTGTGGCCATAACTTTCTTTTATAAAGCTAGATTCAATGATATTCCTTTCCAGTGCATTATTAGAATATGCTGTCTTTTTTGCCCCTTCCCAGTTGATAGCATGATTGTTCACACTAACATGTACAAAAATACCTTTGCATATCTCACACATTTTTTATGCTATTATATTCTCTTTTTCAGTGCTTTACCTATTTCCCCAATATAAAAGTTGTCACAAGATTTACAATGGAATTTTATATACACATCATTTAGTGTTGTCGGCTAACTTCTTCATTACATTCTGGTTTGTTGCAGAGTTCACACGTCCACAGTGTTTGTGCTGGAAATAGTGCTTGATTGTGCATTGGTCAGTGATCATAACATCACCCATAGTTTTAAGACCCAGTGAAAAGTTTTAGTTCCTTAAAATTTTGACAGGTAGGATTATATTTGTTATAATTGTGAGCCAGTAGGTTTCTGGCAAGGCAAGAAATTAGGAGTAGATAGCTAGGCTACGCTGCTATTGACACACTGTTCTTGCCTGTCTAACAAAGTGATTAGCATTAGTGCAATAATATTAGACAGTTTTGATACTGAAACCATTAGTCATTTACTTTTTTAACACTGATAGATAATTTGTGAATGGGTAAATCGGCTTAACCTAATTTTTTGTTTACGAAACATAGCCATGATAGTTGTTCCCAATCGTGCTTGACTTACAGGCCATGGTGTTTGCTAAAGGCCAGTCTATCCTTGGTAGTACACTGTAATCAAATCCTTGGTAGTATACTGTAATCAAACTAAATGGATTTTGCTATTTAGAAATTTCCCCAGTTATCCTTAATATCAGGGTTCATTTCAGGTTTGACGGGAAATACATTCATGCAGATCTACTTCCAACAGGTATTACTTCACCGATAGTGATGTCACGTTAAGAAAGATTTTCATGATGCTTGTCATTTTCTTGAGGGAATACAAACAGAACTTTTCCGTAATTGGGCTTTCCCAATCAACTTGAAATCAGAGATATTGCTTTTATATGAATTTGGTATGATAATTCCAATAATTAGTGATTTTAACTTCTGTACCAACCAACATAGAGAAAGACAAGTTTACTTGCCACCACTCATCAGTGTCCCCAAGAAGGAATCCTCCAAATGAAGGGTGATCCTTGAACTGTCAAGTTTGAACAAATTCATTGTCTGCGTAAACATCCAGCAAGACTTTGTTGCAATGCTCTTTATGGCTGGCTGTCTCTTCCCAACAGCACTCAAACAGAATAAGGAAGGACCAGAGAACATTCCTTTCTCAGCCTAGCTTTTCCAGATATCAGTTGGAATGAAGTCTGGGCCTGTTACAGTTTGTGTCTGTGGTAGATGTAATCCTGAGATTGTGACTGTAGGATATAAACAGTGTTCTTCTCACATGCTGGAAAAAGGCTTTGTAATTGCCTTCACCTGAGATTGGGAAGATACTCCCTCCATGGACCTGGAAGGAGTCGCTTGCAAACAGGTTGACCTGACTCCACTGTCCATATGAGTGATAATACATAGGGATACCCCCTTGACAGGAGGGCATTTAGAGGATCATCAGTTAGTGGGAAGATAGTCACCTGTTCTGAGGGAGCGTCATATCAGTTTCCTGGAGCAGTTGGCTGTTTTTCCATCTCAGAAAATTGAAATCTCCAAAAGGGACCCACATTTGGTTGGTCCTAGACAATATGACTGCAGTGTTTTATATTGAGGTTGGGCTTGTGCCCATTCCCTCTCAAATCAGTACAGTAATTGCTAACATGCTTCCACATCTGGAAGTGGACCTGTTTGCCACTTGATAGAACCATCAACTTTCAGTGTATGTGTTTCTGAACCTGGACATTCAGGCAATAGCAAGGGATGTATTCCTACAAGACTGGAACAGATGGAGGACGATATATCTTTTTCCTCTGTTGTCCTACTTATGAAAACTGAACAGTCTATTAGCTTTCAGCGGAACTACTTACCAAGTGGCCCCAAATTAGCCGAACAATCATTGTTGGTTCCAAATTTCTTGAACAACAGGCAAGAAAATAGATTCTATTACTGTTCGCTATTCTATCCTAGGCAGGAGGGGAAGTTGTCTACGTATCCTCTTTTCTGAGTTGTGACCTTCACATGTGGATTTTTTAAAATTTAGTCTACCATGATTATTATTTACCTAACATTGCAAAAACTACAGACTTCATCTATCCGATATACCAGTCCGTATGGAAAATGTGGTCTGGTTAGATACCTCCACACTGAGAGCCCAGTTGAAATCTATTAAAAGAGTTTTATATTTTATTATATATCTTTTTAAGTCAAGTACCTTGCTACGACAACACTCATGGGGTTCAAGGTGGCAATGTCGGACCCTGACTTTATGGTTTTGGAGTTGATTCTAGTATAGAAATTGTTAATTCCCTTCTCCAGTCTTTTGTACTGCAAAGGCCAGCTCTTGCAAGGCTTCTTGGTCCCCGAATAAGGTTCTTAGACTCTTGTCATCCCCTCAGTCATTGGACCCAATACAGCTACAACTCATATGCACCAAAAGGCAGTCTTCTTGACTGCTTTGGCATCCGGAGCTCAGATTATTGTACTGGGCTCTCTTAGGGACAACACCTAGTTGTTATTTACTGGTGTCTCTTGGCCTATTATTCCTGGCCAAGAATGAGAAGCTTTTAAATGGAAAATCCCCCTTACTGGTAAAGGAACTCAGTATTTCAGATAAAATATTATGCCCAGATCAAGCACTCAAGTTCTACCTAGATGTCATGGAAACATCCCAGGTGGTCATATTTTTCCTACACCATAGCACAAACAAACCACTCTCTCTACATGGGCAGAGAATTATTCTAGTTTCCCTCATTAAAAAGGCAGACCCTTACTCCTTTCATAAGTCGCATGGCATCCAAAAGGTGAGTACATCGTTAACTTTCTTTGGAAATGTTTCCTTTGAAGAAACCTCAGAGTATATGGGGTGGTTATTAAAGGCATCATTCCTGAACCTGGGAAGGGGCAATAACCCTGCAGCCAGAACCAACATAATTAGCTTAGTCACCGTAGAACCAAAAGGGATAATACATATACAGGTTTGTGTGTTTCTTGCTCTTTATTTTCAAACCTTAGTGGGTATTTGGGATAAAAAAAAAACTTGATAACCTGTGACTTTACCTTGGATAAAATATTCTTGAATTTCTATTGCCATGAGAGTGGTGATTATGCTGAGATATTGCTGGTCGCAACATTCCCACAGCCAGACTCAGTATAATTAGGTAAGTCACCTTAGAACCACAAAGAATAATACATATATAGGTTTGTGTGTTGTTTCCTGTTCTTTATTGCCAAATCCTAATGGATATCCGGAATAAAGAAAATGGTTAATAACCTGTGACTATGCTTCAGGCCAAAAATTGATCTGGGTTGTTGGGATATATTTATTAGGACTAAGCCATTTCATCACCTGTCAATTTCTTTTGTAAGCTCTTTTGAGCTTACAAAAGAAATTGACAGCAGCTACACTATCAAAAAACAGTTTTTGCTGTAGGAAAAACGTATTTTTGGTAGCCACTGTGAGCCCGCAAACCCATCCACTTTCCCTGACGAAATGGCATGAGCCTGGGTTGAAACTTTATCTTTTACAGACCTGGCATGTAATGAGGAAGAAGGTAGACGTACTTGCTGTTGTCACATCTGTATAAGTAGAGTGAAAGAAAAACTAAGGCAGTAGGTGTCTGGACAGGAGGTAGAGCCCTCTTGTCCTGAGTCCATTGTATTGGCATTATTTTGGTTGGGGCCAACTGTAAGAGAATTCTTCAAGATTGGTTGGTCCATCTTATGGGGCCATGGGGGAGCTTTGAGAGTGTAACTCCTTTGAGGACTACCAAAAATAGGTTTTTCCTATGTCAAAACCTATTTTTTTATTTATGTTGTGTTAACAGTAATGCTTGCCCTGTACTCTGTTTCTAGATACATTAATTTATTCTAGAGTTTGTGTAACATTAACCTAGTGTCTCCCCCAAATTGTGCTGACATGAGGGGAAGAACATTACACTAATACACCATGATATTTTACTTTCATAGGATGGTAGGGGCTAGAGTTTTTGATGTTATAAGCAATACTGTACATATGTAAGAAATCTCCTTCCCTCGTGGTGGATAACATGTTTACCAGAAGTTTTGGATATTTGGATCTTCCAGTCTCCTCCTCTTTTGTAGCACCTCAGCCATATCTGTGTCTTGAATTTTGCTCAGGCTGCATCACTTCTATAAAGAAAGTTCTGCTTGTGAGTTAATTCCTTCAGGGGTTCCTTTGTCTTGTTTCTCTCTTCTCTCTCTCTTCTCTCTCTCTCTCTCTCTCTCTCTCTCTCTCTCTCTACAGCCTTCCAGATGCCAATGGGAGTAAGGTTGTTTGTTCATCTGTTTGTCATTCCTTCTTGTACTGGATTATTGATATGGGTGATAATATCTTCCTCTCTTGTCTCCTCTCAAGTGAGAGACAGTTGGTCAAGATCCAAGTCAGATCATGTGGGAAAAGCTTGAATGTGTTTTTCTTTTTGATGGTGAGTTCTATCTTCAGGGGACGTTAGATAGGGGCCTGTGACATTTCTGTGTTGGGTTCTGCTTAAACCTTGATTCATAGACCCTCCAGTTCGCCTGCTGTTTTGCTGTTAGTGGTGGTGATTCTCCCTTTGACTTTCCTCGCACTTTCTGTTCCTGTACTCTTAACAGTGACTTTTAACCTTGATCAAGTCTTCTCAGCTGGTTGCTAGCCTTTGCCTGTCTCTGTGTTTTCAGCCCCCATGTCCTCAGTTGCCCTCCTGGCCTCTACTTCAAATTCTTGGCAGCCTCCTGGTGACCTTTCTGCTTGGATGTATTCAAGCACATTCCACTGTGCCAGTGTCCCAGCACTTGGCAATACAGTTAACTTAGGTCTTTATCTTATGGGTTTGTGTCCTAGTTTGCAGGCCCTTGTATGATTGTGGTTCTCAGTTGAGTAACTTCTACCAGTGCCCTTTAATCTCTACCCTTTGTCCAGGAGTTCCAGGAGTCACATTGAGGGAAATCTTTAGTTTCCTGGTGTTGCAACCAAGCCATCCAATTGCCAGCTTTGTTGCGTCTCCTTCTGCCTCTGATGGGAGTACCTGTTCATGACTTGGTCAAATCTTGGGTTCTCTCTTTTGTTAACAAGTTGTGATTTTGCCCAGTTGTCGCAGTTTCTGCTGTATTGAGAGTGTTTCCATTCTTGTTTATTCAGTGTTGACTACTCTGGGACTTTATTTCTGATATGTGAACAGTCTTCTCAAGGCTCCCTGGCCTTTGTAACCCCTGGTTGAGTTACATGTAGCACATAAAACTTTCCACCCGTCCATGGCCTGTGATTAGGGAAGGACAAATCAGGTTTCTGTGCTTGTTGGTGATTGAATTCTTCACTTGCAGCATGAGAGATGCTGCAGGCAGATGGTGGACTGCTGGCTGAGTATGTGCAGTGGAATCTTTCTTCTTTTGACTCTTCAAGATGGTGTAGATGTGTCATGTGGCTGCTTATGGAGGTGTTTGTATAGAAACGTGTTTTAAAGACATGATATTGCAATTTGTATATTGTATTTATCACTTGTAAAGAATAAAATTTGTGCAGTAGACCCATCAGAGTTACTTGTACATGTGGTATTGTAGAATAGATAGGTATGGATGTTTGTAGAGTCTGTTTAATGAAGTTAAATCTGTAATTAATCAGCAAAGATCAATGGTGCTATGATTGGTAAACTTAGAGCTTTTGAGAAAAGGGATTTTGACAAAGGAAAAATCTATTTCTGAGGAAGGTCCCGTGTCACCCGGTGAAATTCCATTACAGCACGAATTTCTAGGTATAACATTGCTAGATATACCAGAGAAAAAGAGCTTTCAGGAAAGCTGGGGTTACTACCCCAGTCGAGCGTCTTCTAGGAAGACGTCGGTATAAAGAAGGGTGAGTGAAATACCACTACCACGGAAACCTACTCGAAAGATCTCTCCCTATCAAACCCCCCCGAACAGAGCGGTGAGCCGTTACAGCCCCTACACTCAACACCCGCCAGGGCCAGCGACACCAGCGCCACCTACCTCATTCCATGCTAGCACTAACCCCAGACTTGGCATGTGCAAGTAGGGGTGGGGGAGTACTAGGTGATCCAGGGAGGGTCACCGGGTGACACGGGGACCTTCCTCAGAAATAGATTTTTCCTTTGTCAAAATCCCTTTTCTGAGTTCAGTCCCGTGTCAGCCGGTGAAATAGTGATAGAGAATCATGCCAAGGCTGCAACTACAAGGAAAAAAGGGGTAATCTGAAGAAAAGGCAAAATTTTACGAAAATAATTTTAATCAAGTAATCTCTTTCATGTAGCAAGAATACTAAAACTAAGGTATACTAAATCTAAGGCACATCAAAAAACTTAATACTATGAAACGGGGAGGTCCCCTGGCACTGACGGGGAAGAAGCCCCAAAATCTTAAAATTACTTAAAGCAAGGTGAAACATGAAATGTGCATAAGATAATTGCAAATACAACCTTAATACTATACACGTAAACTTAGGCTAAACACGTAAGAGACAAGATCAATGAAAATTAACATATACAGAACATATACATATATCTGGGGTAATGGAGCCAAATAAAAACTGTCCAGTACCCCATAAGAAAAACAATCATGGCATGTCAGATTACACTTTTCCATCAACATATACAAGATACATCAATATGAGGAGCCAGGCAGTGAGGTATAATCAACCAGGAGAATAAGCAGAGAAGTAAATGAGGCAGGCGGGCGGGGGGGAAAGGAAAGGATAAGGATATAAGGATATGATTAGTTAAGGTGGGGAGATGACACTTCCCACAGCTATGGTAGAAAATTTCAGGGCTTGAGTGATTTTTTTAAATAGTGGCGTTTAAACACTAGAGGTGATTTCCAACCCGTAAATTTAGATAACTCTGAGAAGTCCATATTATGAAAGTATTTAATGGAAGTAGCAACTGCTCGAATATCATGAACCTTAGGAACTGAATCTGGGTTGGCCTGTTTAATGAAATACAGAATTTGTTGTCTTATAGCATTCAGTGAAAGAGTACCACCTTTCTCCCTGATAAAAAGAGGACCCGACTTACTCTGTGGAGTTCTTAAAAGGTAAGATTTAAGTGTATAAACTGGACATAAAGACTGGTCTTGAGGAAGGGGCACCACCTTCCAAGGAGACCACCTGTCCTGTGGGTCTTCGTTCTTAGCTAAAAATCTAGGGTCAGGGGAAAGGAGGACCCTCCAGACGGGAGGAAGTTCACAAAATTATCACCTCTAGTGAGAGCCGACAGCTCTGAGATTCTAGCACCTGAAGCCAAGCTAATCAAAAATAAAGTCTTCCTTAACAGATCCTGATAAGAGCAATGAAAGTTATCCAACTCTGATGCTAACTTAAGGACGTCATTGAGAAACCACGTAACAGACTGTGGGCGTGATACTGGTCTCAGACGCAGCGCATGCTCTGGGGATAGATGAAAAATAGGAATCTGTAAGGTCGATTTTAAAGCCGTAAAGAAATACTTTCTTCAATGCTGACTTGACTGTGGTAATAGTGGCCGGAGCAAGGCCTTTCTCAAACAGTGATCTAAAGAAGGAAACTCCTAAATTAGTCGTCATGATTTTGGCTTCAGATGCTTTCAGGAAGGAGGCTAATTTTTTTACTGCTGAGTCATACTGTCTAAGAGCAGAATCTCTTTTATCTGATTCTAAAAACAGAGTGTTGACAGGGTCAATGTTTGCTCCTTTTGGGCTGCGAATTTTATAAAGTCCATAAAACTAGATCATTCTGAATTCTTGAGGAAGCTGACACAGTCTTGGTTTGTACTGTCTGGGTCAGAATGGGCTTGGGAATCCGAAGACTCCGTAATCCCAGTTCCTGAAGAAGAGGGAACCAATTGCTCTTCGGCCAATAGGGGCTACTAGGGCTGGTTGACCTTTGAATGTCCTGAGTTTGTGTAATACTTTCAGCAGTAAATTTATTGGAGGAACAGATAAATCTTCTCCCAATTGTTCCAATCTACTGTCATTGCGTCTGTGGCGAACGCCTGAGGGTCCAGGTTGGGGGCCACGTAACAGGGAGCTTGAAGTTGCTCTCCGTTGTAACAGATCCACTTGGAGGCCCGGAACTTGGCGGCAAATCCATTTGAAAGATTCCACGCCCAGGGACCACCCGTCTCCAACGGAGTAGCCCTGGACAGGGAATCCGCCACCACGTTCGCACCCCGCTAGGTGGGTGGCTGACAGGTGCCAGCCGTGCTTGTTCGCCAGGGAGAAGATAGCAACCATTACTTGGTTTACTCGACCTGATTTGGAGCCGCCCCTGTTGATGCAATGAACTACCACTGCGCTGTCCAACACCAGCCTGATATGAATCCGGTTGGGGGCGGATTTTCTTCAGAGTTAGAAAGACCGCCATAGCTTCCAGGGTATTTATATGGAACTGCTGAAACATTGTGGACCACGTTCCTTGTACTTTCTGTTTTGGTGAATATCCCCCAGCCGCTTAGGGAAGCGTCTGTGTGAACAACTAGTGCCGGAGGGGGAAATTGAAGCGGAACTGTTTTGGACAGGCCTCTGACTGTGGTCCAAGGCCTCAGTCTTGTCTTTAAGATTCGAGGAATAGAGGAGACCTTGTCTCTGAGCTTGACATTGGCTCGACTCCGCCACACTCTGTTTATGTCTTTTAATTTCGCTTTTAAGAGCAGGTCTGTCACTGAGGCAAACTGAAGAGACCCAAGGACTCTTTCTTGGGATCGGCGGGATGCCGATGAATTTTTGAGGAATCTCCTGGTGAGAGATGCTATCTCTTTCCTCTTGGGAGGCGGGAGAGATAACGTGTGAGAGGACAGATCCCACTGGAGACCCAGCCACTGAAACCGGGACCCGGAGTCAGGCGGGACTTCTCTCTGTTCAGTTGAAAACCTAGCGACTCCAGGAAATTGATGACTATGGACGTAGCCTTCTGACACTCCGAACTGTTGGTGCCCAAATTATCCAATCGTCTAGGCACGCTGCTAGGGATATCCTCGAGACCGGAGTTGTTGCACTACCGTGTCCGCCAGCTTGGTGAATACCCTGGGTGCAATGTTCAGACCGAAGGGCATGACCCTGAAGGAGTAGGCTTGATTCCCGAGTCTGAAACCGAGGAACTGAGAGAAGTTCGCGCAATCGGGGCGTGATAATAAGCGTCTGAAAGATCGATAGAGGTGGTGACGGCTCCACGCGGAAGTAGAGTCCGCATTTGAGCTACCGTAAGCATGCGAAATTTGTCGCATTTTATGTAGAGATTTAGACGCGACAGATCCAGGATCACTCTTTGCTGATCGGAGTCTTTTTGGGAACAATGAATAACCTGCCTTGAAACTTTAGGTGCCTTACTTTCTTTATTGCTCGTTTGTTGAGCAATTCTGTCACGTAATCCTGTAGGATTGATGTGGGTGGCTGGTAAAATCTGGTTAGAGGAGGAGGGTTCTTGATCCAGCTCCATCCTAGTCCTTTGGACACAATGCTGTGTGCCCAAGGGCTGAAGGTCCATTGGTCCCTGAACCAATGCAGGCGACCGCCTACCTGGGTTCTCTCAGTGGGAGGGAGCGGGTTTATTCCCCTACCACGCCCAGGTCTTCCCCTTGGGGTGGTGTTGGGCTTCCCTCTATGAGGGACTTTGCCTCTTCCTCCTTGCAACCCTATTAAGGCCGTGAAAGTATCCACGGCCCTCATATGGGGTTGTACGCTGGTGAAGCCACATAAGAGGGTGCAGCTGGTTGGACCAGCACATACTGTTGGGGGTGAGCCTTGGAGGTAGAAGGCTGGGCTACTGCCGAGACCGGGACGGCTTGGACTACCTCCTGATGGTGGGGCCTCTTATGCCTCCTGAAGCGTTTGCCTCCTCTCGTTTGGGGCCGGCCGATTCTGGGGTCTTGCGCTTATAGGCAGAAATGCCCCAGCGAGAGCGCAGACTCTGATTGGCCCGTGTAGCCTCGGCCATAACGTTTGTGACCTCCTCTTCAGGAAGAGGTTAGGTCCCCAGATCGAGCTTTTAACGAGCTTGTTAGGCTCGTGGCGGATAGTAGCATCGGCGAAGATGAACTTCCTGCATTCCAGTCTGGCCATGATAAACTCGAACAAGTCAGACTGGAAGCCAGCTAGCAAGGACTTAGCCAAAACTTGAAAGAATGGCTCGTCCGAGCAGGAGACGGCAGTAGCTTCTGTAACAAAATACATATAGCCAGATATACTGAGCTAAGTATATAAGCCTTTATCATTGTCATGGGTAGATGCAATAATATTGAAGAAATATATTGAAAAAGAAATATCTCTTTTCCAAGATGTGACTGCTCCCTGTGTTTGCTTAAAGATGTCATCACCAGTCAGTTACTGTTGGCAATGCCTCATGGACAATTAGCGATTCGATAAAAACCCTTTCTTGTGGAAATGATACCTTGTGGTATCTCATGCCATGCCTTTGTGACATGGTGCAATATTCAATTCACGTTGCATCAGAAAATTTGTTCTGGAAGTTTCTATGGTGTGACCAGAAAGGGGGCGGCTATTAAGGAACCAATCGTTATGCAGAAAATAAAAAAAACTCCTTGTATGGGAATGATGATTGTCTGTCGTCATTAGCGCTGCCCATGCAGTGGTATATAAGCTTCCAGAAGAGACTTCCCAAGACAGAGATAGAAACAGATAGAGACAGAGAGGGCAATCAGAGGTCAGACAAAGTAAGGTTCCGAGAGGAGTATCCCCTTCAGATGGCTTTTACTCTTTTCCATAAAAATTTTGTTCTGCCCGAAACAAAGAGAAGCAGCCACCCCTTCCTGCTTGTGATGAGAAGTCTCTAAGCCTTCCATGTTCGAGACGAGGTGAAGTAGCGAGCCCTACATACCAGTAACAAAGAAAAGTAGTCAGCCCTTCCTGCCTGTATCGAGAACAAGTCGCCAGCCCTTCCTGCCCTTCATTTGCACAATCTCCAGATTCTTGGAGAAAAAGCATTTGCTGCCTCATCCTGAAGATGTCCCTTTTGTGACGCCTGCGAGCCTGTGGTCATTGTATCAGCAGCATCACCGCTGAGTTCCCAGCCACCCTTCTGTGACGTCTTTAAGCCCAAGGTCATTGTACCAGCATCATCTTTTCCGCTGAACCCCTAGCCACGAAGGATAACCCACCAACTTACCATTTAAGTATTAAGATTGCTCTACCTTCCAACCTGTTCCTCCTGTCTATAACTGCTTAGATTGATTTTGTTTAGTGTTACGTTGAATGAGAGCAGAGGAGAAACAACATTTCATTTTCTTTGTAAATAAGGTTGTGAATAAATGTGTTATATTGTTGTGAGAGTTTCTTTTATATATTCATTTCCCATATTTCAGTCACTGGTGTTGAATCCTTATTGATTAGAGTTTGAAAGAACCTGGAATGATTCTTGGATTGTGACAATCATACATGTATATATGTATATGTAACAGCATATCTGGTGCCTAATATTGTACATAAGACATCCTTAAGAAAAGTACACTTCAAACAGAAGCACTGTACAGTATATGACCCAGAAGAACAGCACTTCCCTTCATTGTAAGTTTAGTCATTTTGTAGTTCCTGCATAGGAATAAATGTCAGATAAATCAATATCACATAATGCTCGTTATTGTTATATGTAGAAGCAATTACATAAGTTAAATACTGTATCAACAATACTGTTCTGTATATTGTACCAGTTTATTGTCAGGAAGATTACATGAAATCTTATCTTCCTGTCCTTATCAAAACCATGATTATTCTACATTTCTTCAAAAATGGAAATCACAAGAAATTTTGTCGAGATAGGCTGTGTATTTGTGATAAATTGTTCCCAAATGTGAATCCAAATGTCTTCATATATACATGTGCAGTTTTATTCCTGGTTGTTCTGCTTATGTTAAATTTCCTGTCAGTAAAGTTGTACTGTATTGGAACTGTGATGAAGTGTCTGCCCTTTGATAGTGTTTGTAATAGGTTTTAATATGGTTTGTCATAAATATATTGAGGGTAGAACTGTCTCAAGAAATAGTGTGTGAATTTCAGGGCTATTTTGTTACTAACATAAAAAGGCTATGATTGTATGTCGCAGGAAGCAGCTTAGTCTTAAAGTTTTGCTTTTTAGTTGTGTTGGGACAGTATCGTCCTTTTGTGGCAGGATTGGGGCTGGTCATTTGAGAGTCAGTTTCTGTTGGAGTACTATGAAGAGAAGTTCACTTTATAAAAAAAAACTTATCAGTATGATATCTGTGAGATTTTCAAGAAGGCTTATTTTCAGAGCAGGAGAGTTGAAAATGATTATTATAATAATAATAATATATGAAGGAAAAAGGAAGTACACTACAGTTTGACAATTATAAAGGAATAAAATTGCTGGAGCATGTTTTGAAAATACTATAGGAGACACTAGAGGAAAGGCTGAGAAAATGGTTGAAAGTGACAATAGTCAGCTTGGGTTGGGTTTTTGTTTGAGAATTCAATAATAGAGGCAGTTTTTGTAATTGGGGACATAAATTAAAAAAAAAAATACTAGGGAAAGAGGAAGAGATTGTACCACATAATTTATAGATCTTGGAAAAGCATTTCTCTGGGTACCAAAACAAGTAATGAGATGGGTTTTGCAGCAGTAGCTGGCACCAGAGACTCACTGAATCAGTGATTTACACTACCATAGGGTAGGATCTAGAGAGGAAACTGTGGCAGGTTTATCTGCTTGTCACATTGATACTGGCAAATAAGCAACAAGTACAGAAAATGAGACCATTGGAAGGTGCTACTGTATATGCAGATAACTTAGTGTTAACTGCAGAATCAGAGGAAGTGGCTGTAGAAATGATCAAATAATGGAAAGTGGAATGAATAGAAAAGGCCTGAAAGTTATGTAAACAAAATAAAACCCATGATGATGGGAGAAGAAACTGAAAAATAAAGATTAAGAAAGTGATTATGTTGGTGCTTTGGAGGCAGTTGTGGCGGATGGTGTTACAAGAGATGTTCAGGATTGCAAAATATACATAAGGGAGATGTTGGATACTCAAAATATACAAGAAATGCAGATTGAGATAAAGAGGAGACACAGTAACCTGTAGTGGCTAAAGGACAGCCTGATGTAGCAGTTGAATTATTCTTTTACCTTTGGGATACATTGGACTCTTCCACTGTGGTCAAGATTACAAAATGGCAGGACAACACTCCCAAAATTACAATTTCTATAAGCTCAACAGTACAATTTCATAAACTTATGGTTTATGGCTCCTGAACAACCTTTCTGCATTCTTTCATATAAGCAGAATAGCAGGCCAAGGCCACAAATTGGTAACAGTAACATTACTAACATTTTTTCAACCAGACTCTTTTAAAAAGCATAGGTATTGTGGAGTTTTTACATTTGATCTGTAAAGGCTCCCAGTATTGCTGTAATACATTTTTAATAAGCCCTACACATGCGCACAGATTGAATTAAATGTTTCATAGGTTTTTGATGAGGAGGTACCTAAATACAGCAGAAAATGGTAGGTACTTGTTCAGTGTAAAATTAGCATGTGTGTATACATACATGTGTGTTGTGTAAGTACACACACATACATATCACCTCACGTTAAGGTAAACTACTGTACAGCACACTCTTGAGAGAGAGAGAGAGAGAATATTTCAGTGCAAGATTTTTAAAAATTTATATGCAGGATACTCCACAGTTTGGTTTTATTTTGTGTATAGTACTGTACAGTGTATTATGTATTGTTTATAAGCATTTGAAGCACTGTTTAGTGACAAAATGGGGGGAAAAATGTTTAAGAAATCGTTTACACCCATATAGTTTTTAATCGTACCTGCAGATTTCCACTTATCTGCAAGGGCCTTAGATTTGTTACTGGTCATAATCAAGGGATTACTTTTATTTTCTCTTTTGTGGCACATAGTGTATAATTATTATTATTCTGAAGATAAACCCCTATTTACGTGGAACAAGCCTCCAGGGGCCATTGACTTGAAATTCAAGCTTCTTAAGAATACGATGTTCATTTAAAAGAAGTATCAGATGATTGTGGGAAATACAATAAGAAGAGATCAGTTATTAGAAAAGAGAAAAAAGATAAATTAAATCATTAGGCAGAAATGTAAATGAATTATTGAAATACAAGATAAATCTTTTGAGGATAGTAATGCATTGCATCTTTGCTGGAATGTTTGACGCTGTAATTGCAGAACATCCTCAGGAAGTCTGTTCCACAGTCCAATGGTGTGAGGAATAAAAGACCTCTGGAACTGAGAAGTTTGACAGCTGCTACATTTACTGCATATTGCTGCTGCTTTTCAGTAAATCTGGACACACTCAGCAGGAAAAGAGGATCATTGATCAATTGTAGAAGCAAAAGTTTCCAGTTAAAACACAACTTATGAAAAATATACAAACAAGACCATTCGTTGATGGTCCATGTCATAAGGTGTTAGGAAACAGAAACCTCCTACCACCATGAGGCACTCTGTCTAAAAGAGATAAATCTCTGGCAGTGCAGACATCCACATTGGAGAATAGTTTCCTAGTAAAAGAAGGATAAATGACCTAAAACAATTTGTTGATTTTATTGTTGTTGTTAACTTGCATGCAGCATTTGGTGAAACTTTCGTTAGATTTTTCTCAAAAGTGAGAAGTGAGTCAAAAGTTACGCTGAGTATAGTCAAAACTTCAGATTCATTCAGTAGAGTCCCATCCACTTGAAAGGGAGGATGGGATGGAAAATAAGTACGAGATCTACTAGTCAATACTGTTTTTTATTTGCTGGAGTTTAGCTTCATGCCCCACCAACTATACCATTCACTAATCTGCTCCATGTTATGATTGAGATTAAAGACTAAGAAATAAAGTAAACAACAGAGAATTATTTTAATAGGCTTGAACTGATACATCATTGAATATCTAACCATAGCTGTAATGTTTGTATTTGTTTACTTAGATGTACTGCATTGTTGAGACAACACATGATTGATATTTGCTTTTACATAACACACACACACACACACACACACACACACACACACACACACACACACACACACACACACACACACACACACACACACACACACACACACACTCTCTCTCTCTCTCTCTCTCTCTCTCTCTCTCTCTCTCTCTCTCTCTCTCTCTCTCTCTCTCTCTCTCTCTCTCTCTCTCTCATATTTGCGTGCAGAATGAACAGATATTGTTTGATGTTTAATCATTACTAACTGAGAAGCAACAGTAATTCTTATTTCTTTTTATTTTTCCTCATGTTTTTTTTTGTTATTACACTAATTTTACATCCTGTAATATATTGATAGTGCATGGTTAAAGATATATAATTATTCTTATAAGATCAGTAACTTATGGATTTTGGATGGCATTCAGGAGAGAAAAAGAGACACAATAATATAGTAGTTGTAAAAGTTGATTTTCATTTGTTTTCCTTATTTTTTGTGTGTATTTGAATTCAATGTCACTTTTTAATGCAGAGTATATTTAAGAACGTTTAGTATTATAAAAATAATTTCAGGCCATCCTGTGGATACAGATAGGGGTTCAGAAACAAAGAAAAAAGTGCAGTGAAAATGTTGACAATTTTAAACTTTGCTGCTCCATTTTTAAAGTTAGATGACAATTTCTTTAAAGATTAACCTGTTCTTCATTCCTTATGCTGTATGTTGAATTTTGTGACAGGTATTTTCTTCAACCAAGAGATTCAGCTGCAAGAAATTCAAAGGGTGATCTTGGGACACTAAGATTGAATATACATTACACTTCAGACCATGTTTTTTCTAGTCAGTCTTATGACAGCCTTCGTAATCTTATTCTTCAGAGTACTGGGGAAGAGGTAGGTTATTTGTTGTTTTACTACATGTTTGAACATTAATCTTAATTTTTGTTTTCAGGTATTTTCTTCAAAAACATGTTTTTTGTATCTGTAACTTACCAAGTGATTAATTTGCTAATAGTTTCACTCGCCGGCAGCTTAAAAATTTGAAATTCATGGTAGCGCTAGTGTCGGTGTAGGTGACTAGTCCCCCCCCCCACTTTCAGGGTATGAGAGGAACGACTTCAGCTGTGCGATTCAGTTGTTTTTCTACCGGCTCTGACTGTGGTTCAGTTGTGAGCAGTAAGCTTAAATTTTGGCTTTCTCGCTTTTCCTTTCGAGATTCTTGTTTGGGTGAAGTACTGGTAGCCTATGGCTTTTGTATTTATGTTAGGTTCTCTCTTAGCGAGACCGTTAATTTTCAATCTAGGATGCTTTTTCTTCAATTTGACTTACATTATAACTCGATTGTTGACTTCTCAGACTTAGGCCTAGCCTAGTATGTTGGACTGTAGCGCTGCTAGTCTACGCTATTGCAGCAAAGGCTGCAATGCTAGGCTCACTAAAGAGAAATATGACTCTCACTCTATGTGTGTAGAATGTAGGGGACATGAGTGTTCAGTTGATCGAACATGTGACGAATGTTCAGAATGGGATGCTAGCAAATGGAAGGTTTTGGGGTCTCAGCGAATTAGACAGACAGGAAATGCAAGGCGACTACTAGAGCCGATAAACAGACAGTGGATAGCAAGACCATAGTAAGTTCTGCTGATGACGATATTCCTGCTTTACCTTTACCTGCTCCTGCTGTGTCACTTGTTCTCAATTCTCCAACTATTCAGGCTACTCCTTTACCCAGCTCCCTCGCTTCCGAACCCGATCCCCTTGCCAGCCTCAAGTCGAAACTCGTACATAATTTTGATGTCAAATTGGGGTTAATTGTGGATACTGTGACCCAACTGGGTGCTTCAGTGTGTGCCCTTATGGACAAAGTTGGAAAAAGTGCTAGTGTTGTTGAAGTGTCAGTGGAGGTGGCGGCTACTTGTCCCGCCGATGCTCCTAGGCAAAGGTCACTGGTGTACTTCCCTACGCCTGGGAGTAGTCATACCGGAGGTTGGTGGGGTCTGCCCACGGACAGTCATCGCCTCAGTCGGACCTGTTGCAACTTCCCAGGTTGCAGCAAAGGATAGCCATTGGAAAGGCATCCAAAACGGAAATGAATAGGATATCCTCAAGTCCCGAGGCTTCCAGCCCTGAGAATGCTTCAGTGATGAATCGCAGCCACTGAAAATGCCTGCGGCAGACACGGTCTGCTCTCCTCCAGTGCCTTACAAGAAATTTAGGGAGTCCATGCAACAACCTTCTGGTAGTTTCTGGGATTCCTCAGAATGCTTTTCTCCAGTGTATCCTGTGCGTAAGGCCAAGCGTTCATCTGCTTCGAGACGCTTCTCGTCGTCTCATGAGTGCCCAGTAGCGCCTGAGCTCCCAAGAACAACCAACCTGCCAGCAACACCTGGGCGCTCGGTAGTTCCTGAGCGCCCATTACTGCCCGTTAGCGCCTGCTAGCACCCGAGCACCAATTAGCACCCGTTCCTCCAGTTATGCCTGAACCGGCCGTCATCGCACAAACACCCTTCGGTTCCCGAGCGCCCTTCAGCACCCAAGACTCTAGCTCAGACACCTTCTGCAAACACAACAGACCCATCGCTAGCCCCCAATCAGCGTCAGCTGGCTGGCATCTTAAATTTGCTCAAGAGAGTCTCTCCTTCTTTGGCCCAGGCCCCTCAAGATTTGCTTCTATCCCTTGTTTCGTTGGAGGATGAAAGTGAAGTTGGTAAAGTGGATCAGGGCTCCCCTCCAACAGCTTACGTGGTTTTATTGACGTACTTTCTGCAGAACTTTCCAGGATTCTTCTTGCCTCCAGTCCCAACCTCCCTGGCTTCGACGATTTTCATCAGTGACAAGCCTACCAAACTCCTCCAATTTACTGAAGATGGTGTTTTCATCTTCCTCTAGGAAGGCTCTCAATGATCTGGACTACTGACTCTGAGAAGAGAGAGCAGGGGAAGTCTTCCTTCAGCTATCCTTCCTCTTGTCTTGTGTGCTGGAGGTATTCTTCATACGAGACCGGAGAAGCTCTCTCACCGGGATTGGCTGCCTCGACTTCTCAGGACTTATTGACTCATCTTGGAGGTCGACCTTTGCCGCCGCTAAGGTGATGTTCTCCCCTACAGAACTTGACCACCTTTTGAAGAACTTGTTTAGGATCTTTGAAGTTTTAAGCTTTTTAGACTGGTCGGACGGGGCCTTAGCCTGCAAGATTAGGAATTGCTCTTCTCTTCCGGGTTAAGTTGCATCAGATTGGCTGAATGTCCTGTCGTGCACAGACTGGGGCATCAGAGATGGCTCTCAAGAGTTAGCCACTCTCTCTATGCGATGGGAGTTTTGAAGAAGAGAGAGAGCTTTGGTGCTCGTTTACTACGAAGTGTGTCACGGCTTCTCAGAAGTCTGCGCTATTGTATTCTCCTCTCGATCGCCAGCACTTCTTCCCTCAGTCTACTGTCAGTGACATTTCTTAAGAATGTCAGAAGAAAGTATACAGGACCTTTTAACTTGCTTGTCTAAACATCTGAGGGAGTCTCCATTGACTAGTACCAGGACCCATTCTCCACTTCAGCCTTTGCCCTTACGAGGTGGCAGAACCAGAGCACAGTCTAGGCCTAGGATGAACCTGAGCTTCTTTTCCTGACTTTGTAAGAAACCCTCTTCCAAGCCTACTGCTCGGAAGTGAGGATCCTTTCCTCCATGCGCCAGTAGGAGCCAGGCTCCTCCATTACTGGGAGAGGTGGAGCACAAGAGGAGCGGAGGAGTGGATTGTGTCAGTGCTGAAACAGGGCTACTCCATCCCATTCAGGGAGAAGTCCCCATTAGTCAACACACCTATCACGTTGACCACATACTCAGTAGGATCCGAGAAGTATTCAGCCCTCTCCAACGAAGTGTCAGCCTTCCTCAGGAAAACAGCCATCGAGGAAGTCGATGAAGCCTAATCGGACAGTTTTTACAACCATCTTTTCATAGTCCCCAAGGCAAAATTCAAGGTGGAAACAAGTCACTCGGTCATGTCATCCATTCACCGGGGCAACTAGATGACTACTATAGACAAGCAAGATGCCTGTTTCCACATCCCTATATATCCGGAATCCAGGAAATATCTACGTTTTGTGTTTCGCAGCAGAGTGTACCAGTTTTGGGACTTATGCTTCGGCCTTTCGACCGCTCCGCAATGTTCACCCAAGTCCTAGCTCTGCTCTCCAAGTGGCTTCATCTGAGGGGGATAAACATCTCTCTCTTCACCATCGAAGGAGGGTGCATGGAGGACCTTTGGAAGACCCTTCATTTATCAGAAGAGTTGGGTCTGCTAATCAACCTTCAGAAGTCCCAGCTGGTTCCATCACAGACAATTCTCTATTTGGGGATGATGATAAACTCTCAGAGTTTTCAGGTTTTTCCGTCACCCAAAAGAGTTCAGTCATGCTTGAAGAAAGTTGATGAGTTCCTCACCCTCCAAACCTGTTTGGCGAACCAATGGCTGAACCTTCTAGGTACCGTAACCTCCATGGAGCAGTTTGTTTCCCTAGGATGGCTACATATGAGAACTCTTCAGTTTTATCTGAGGGCCAGCTGGGACAGTAAAGCTCATCCAGATACATGTGTCTTCCTGATATCTCAAGAAATCAAGAAGGATCCCCTGTGGTGGAAGTCAGAAGGCAGGCTTTCAGAAGGGAAGTCCCTTCTTTGAACCCCAACCTAGACTTCTATGCAGACGTATCAGATATGGGTTGTGGAGCGCTTCTAGGCACCCAAGAAGTGTCAGGAACTCAGTCCCAGGAGCAGATTCACTGGCACATCAACCTCAAGGAGTTGATGGCAGTTCAGCTGTGCCTTCAGCGTTTTCCTTCGATAGTCTGCAGTCAAGTAGTGACTGTACACTTGGACAATAGTATGACCCAGAGATATATCAAGGAGCAAGGGGGGACTCATTCGTTCTCCCATTGTGAAGCAGCGAGAACCCTCGTTTTACGGGCAGATCACAACCGGACCAAGTTGGTGACATGGTTTATCCAGGGCAAGCTCAATGTCCTTGCGGACGGGTTGAGCTGTCACAGTCGGGTGCTCCCCACAGAGTGGACTCTTCATCTGCAGGTGTGCGAGGATCTGTGGAAGCTGTGGGGGAGACACCTCATAGATCTGTTTGCGATGTCCAAGAATCATTGTCTACCAGTCTTTTGCTCTCCAGTACCAGACCCTGTAGCATGGGCAATGGACGCCATGCTACAAGACTGGCTGAACAAGGAGCTCTACTCCTGCCTGCCACTCTGCATGATACGAGAAGTCCTCAAGTTCCGCAACCACATGAACGTCACGATGACTCTAGTGGCCCCGTACTGGCTGCGACAGGAATGGTTCCCAGGATCTCCTCAAGCTGCTGACGGACTTCCTAAGGATGTTACCACAGTGACCAAGTCTGCTCAGACAACCCCACTTCAGGCGGTTCCACCAAGGATTATCCACTCTGGCCCTGACAGGGTTCAGACTGTCAGGAAACTCCTCAGACAGAAGGGTTTTCAAGAGCAACTCCAGAGGCTGTTGCCAAATGTAGGCACTCCTCTTCCAACAAAGTTTATCAAGCCAAGTGGACAATCTTCTGAGCCTGGTGTAGAAGACATACATCTCATCTTCTGAGACGTCTGTAGCTGACATTGCCAAATTTCTCCTGTACTTGAGGACATCTAGGGCCTTGTCCTCCTCTACAATCAGAAGATACAGGGCTGTGCTGAGTTCAGTGTTTAGGCACAGAGGTATTGATTTCTCTGCTAATCAAGACCTGTCCAAGCTTAATAAATCCTTCAATACCTCCAAATACAAGGGGCAAGAGGCCATCTCTTGGAATCTGGATGTAGTTTTGAAGTGGCTCTCCAGACCCCGCTTTGAGCCTCGTTGTTCTGCTTCATTACGAGATCTTACCAGGAAGACCCTCTTTCTTGTGACGTTAGCGACTGCCAAAAGGGTCAGTTAAGTGCATGCTCTTGACAAGAGAATGGGATTTTCCCAAGGTCACCATATGTTCCTTCACCCTGGGCTTTATAGCAAAGAATGAAGACCCAACCAAGCCCTGGCCTCGTTCCTTCACTGTTAAAAGACTGATGGAAATTCTAGGCCCAGATGAGGAGGAGGGAGTTCTGTGCCCAGTGAGAGCACAGAGGTACTATTTGCACAGAACATAAAAGATTCGAGGTCCTTGTGGTGCTCAGTTAGGAATCTGTCTCGTGCCATATCAAAGAACGGCTTGTCTTTCTTCTTGAAGGGTCTGATCTCTGAGGCCCATTCTCAGGTTGGAGAAGAGGCTTTAACATCTGTCAAAGCTAAAGTTCGTGAGATCAGAGCTGTCTCCACGTCTTTAGCCTTCAAGCCCAACCTGTCTCCATCATCACTTCTTCAAGTGACTTACTGGAGGTGCAAGTCTATCTTCGCGACTCACATCTTTGTGATGTGGAAACTACTTTTGAAAATTGTAGTACTTTAGGGCCAATATCCATGGCTAGCATGGTGTTAGGGGGGGAAGCCTTTCTTCCTTCCTTTTCTCTTTGCCTTGAACTTGGGTGTTGAGTCGTAAGGGGAGACTGGGGGTACTGTGTAGCTGGAGACCCACCAGCCTTAGCTTTAATGGGTGGGTGGTGTTTTTATATTTGTGGTGTAGGTGATGCTCGTGTTCATTTATTCTGGTCATTTGGTTGGTCAGTATGTGCCCAGGGCAGGGGCAACTGGTTTCTTGTATACTTTGTTAGTCACTGGGTTTATCCCTTTCTGCAAAGTACCCACTGATGTAGAGGTGCATCTGGCCAACTCGCCACAGCCTACATGGTTAAGATGAGCACCGACCAGAGGCAGTACCTACCTACAGCAGCTCTCTTATCTGTAAGGAACAACAAGCATTGTACCATTGATAATTTTGCTGTCCTCTAACTCATTATCATTCATAATGTTTTGGGGGTAGTTAATCCATATATCCCACCTCTGTGTCAATTTGTGATTCACCAAAATAATAACTTAAGTTACATATATAAAAATGACATTTTGATGATAAAATAAAATTTTATATATACTTACCAAGTAATTATGAATGAAGCCCTCCCTCAAGGGCAAAAAACAACTGAATCATATTGTTGAAGCTGTTCCTCTTGTACCCTGAAAGTGGGCTGGGACTAGTCACCTATACCAACAATAGCATTACCACAAATTTCAAATTTTTAAGCTGCTGGCAAGTGAAACTATAGGCAATGTAATTACATGGTAAGTATATATCAAACTTTATTTTATCACATAAAAATGTCATAGTTGTCATTTTGATACTTGGTTTTTATGACTAGCACTTGGATTTTGTTATCTTTTTCAGTAATATTTAGTTTTGATAACTATAACTACTCTAGAGTCATGGATACTTGAAGGTGTGCTATATCTAAATAATCCTCCTGATCAGACTGCCTTTATGGAGAAAAGACCAAAATGTCATGAGTGCTCATAGATGTGTAAAAAGATGTAGATTTGACTGCCTTTGCTATTTGATTATGGGAACCTTTGAAACTTGATAGCTGTAATGAGGAAGATAACTATCCTCCTTTCAAAGTTCTTGGAGAGAAATTTTTCTCTGAAGGCATAATTTATTTACTGAAGAAGCTAAGTTTACGATAATTCTTTTTCCTTCATCTCTGTCAATAGTTATATTTATTTTATTTTTGCTTTCTTTTATTTATTGTCAGTGACATAGCTGTAGGCTGTGGGTTAAAGTGATTGCAGGTTTTTATTTACCATGGCAAATGGTAAAAACAGGCTTTGATTTCAGAAAAACCTATTTTTGGTAGACACTGTGAATCCTCAAAGGAATCACCCGTATGGTCCGTGGCCATGGGTACACCAGACCCATAACATGATTACTCTCCTGGTCTAGTAAAGAAGCATCTGCCAAAGATTCTCCTGCCTCTTTGTTATGGAAAGCAGGTGGGTATGGGACTCAGAGCAACTACAAAAAAATAGGTTTTTCCTGTTTCAGAATCTATTTTTTGTCAGTGTAGCAGCTGCCCATTCTCAAAGGAGCATATGGAAATTGACAGGTGTTGAAATGGTCTAGCTCTTGAGAAAAGAATCCCAACTACCCAGAGAAAACAGTCCATGGTAAAGCCATGAGATAAATCACCTCCAATTTTCTGTATGAAGTTCCCATGTGGAATTAATAGCAAAAAAATAGGGATAAAGAATCCTTAGATGTGCAAACCTTGTGAGGATGAAGTGACTCATCCAACTATGTTGGGATGAAGTACGGGATAACCTCTGTCCCTGCAATTTGTCGAAAGTGCCATGTCATCAGAGCCACATGAAGGGTCACCTCCCATCTTCCATGCAGGGTTCCTGTGAGGAATTAACAGGAAGTAAAGACCTTTAGGTGTGTTATCCTTATGATCGTGAAGTGACTTACCCAACCATGTTGGAATGGAATGCAGGATAATTACTCCATCCTAGTAATTTCTCAGAAGTACCACAGCACCAGAGAGACCCATTGCTTTCTGCTAGGTAACCTGTTCAGCTGGAACTTATTATACCACTTGCTGACACACACTGAAGTCGTAATCTGGTGGCAGCAATGCTTGAGGAACACTTGTCTTTGATGACCACCCTGTAAACTCTGAAGTTTTCTGAAAAGTGGCATTTTCAAAGAAAGCCAGTGAGGTGGCCACCTTCCGAGTGCCATGTGACCTAGGGAAGGAATGGCACTATGACTTTTAATTAGGGACGCAAAGATTATTCTCAGCCCATGCAGTGAAGCATGTGGTAGGTTACAAGGAAAGAGGACTATCTGGGAAGTTAGCCCAGACATCTAGGCATACCTGGTATTACTGGACTGGGCATCATGATTTGTCAGTAATAGTAAGTTCCTGCAGAAGAATAGATTTCCTTTTCAGTGGGTCTTCATTCTTGGTCAGGAGTGATGGGCCAGGGGACAACAGCAGGTGATGGCTAGAAATGGGTGGTGAAGCATTGTTCTTTGCAGGAGCCAGTCTTTGCAGTGCAAAGCACTATAGGAGAGAGCTAAAGATTTCAGTAATGTAATCTTTACCAAACCCTTAGAGCAAGGGCTCTGACATCTCAGCCTTGTACATCATAATTGTCCTCAAAAAAGTGGGTCAGAAAATTCAGAAGGTGTCAGTAGTAATTTCATCTAGGCTCTCCATTTGTAGGTAGTCCAACCACACTTGCCATATGGTATGGTATTGCCAGATTAGTGAAGTCCATAGTTACTGTGCAAGGTACCTAATAGTGCTAGATGAATATTCTTTGCAGAAGGCCAAATTTAGAAAATCCACATATGAAGGTCACAGTGCAGAAAGGAAGTTTTACAGATGATTTATCTCCTACTGTGCAGGATAGAACAATGGATGTCAAGGGAATTGATATCATTACCTGTTAGTTTTAGCAGAACAAATCAATGACTGTTGGGCCAATTTGGGACCACCAGGTAGGCGGTGCTATTGAAGGTCAGCAGTTTGTTCAAATCCTTGAAATCTGGGATAATGGAAGAAAAAAGTTGATTGCCCTGCATTTGTTCCAGTCATATAGAAACATGGCTGTTGCTGTTGCTTGGGCATCCAGGTTTGGAGACTCACGTACTGAAGTTGATGGTTCTGCCATTAGCAAACAATTCCACTTCTGGATGTGGAAGCAGGTTAACAGCCACTTGAAATAAGGGTTTGTCTAACATCCACTTGTTTGAACCTGTTGTGTGCCTGGACAAGGAGTCTGCTATCTTTTTGAGTGACCCTGTCAGGTGTATTGCTGACAGGTGCCACTTCCTTGCTTGAGCCATTGTCAGGGTGGACAGCTTGTCTGCCTTGAGAGGAGTAATGCAAAAACCCAGCCTCCTGATAGACATTGTTTTCATCATGTCCAGAATCAAGAGGATGTGAATCCCGTTTAGAGGCTTCAATTTTCAGAGAGAAAGAAAGATGGCATGCCTTCCTGACTCAGAAAATTGATATGAAACATCTCTTATACTGACAACCATCTTCCATCTACATGATAATCCTTTAATGGCCTCACCAACCTGTCAAGGAGGTCTCCATGTGTATTACTATATTACTACTTGCATGGCCAGGGGAGTCAGAGTGATCTGTTTAGCGATAGCACCCTTTCAGGTGTGCAGGAGGCAGAGTCTGTTCACACTTTTGAGTCAGTTGTGATTGGGTTCACCACATATGCAAACTGTATCAGGCCCAGGATCCATTCTGACTGTTTTTAAGAGACCTTGGAGCAGGCCAAGAACCTTCATAGATTTTTCCAGCAATAGAAAATGCTTGTTGGGCGTGAGGTAAGAATTCTCCCAGTAAATCAAGAAATCTCATGACTGGAGTCTGCTGACAATCACTAACAGGTTTCATAAGCACCTTACTGAAGTTACTTGGGCACTGGTTGTCATCTGGAACTTCTGGCGTACATTGTGCTTGTTCATCACTAATAGGTTGAAGATTGCCTCCCGTTCAAAGAAATCCTTCTTGAGAACACTGAAGAGGTATGTATGGTTACGAATGAACACATCCTTCTTTACCGCTCGCTTTCACAGAGCCTTTTGCATGTGCTTCTCCAAGGAGGGTTATAGTTGTTTGAAAAACCTTTTGGAGGTGGGCAAGGATGTAACCATTGCCACCCCAATTTGTTCAAGACAATGCTGTGTCCCCCAGGGGACAACTTCTTACATATGGTGCAGCAAAATTTGACCCCTTGCCTGCAAAGTCTTATTGGGCTTCTCCTTTTCTGTTACCCTTAATGGACATTACAGGATGGCTTTCCCTTTTTAGAAGACCCCTCTTTCTATCACAGAAGGGGTGTGGTTGTTGTAGTTGTCATCCCTGTTCTCTTGCTAGTAAGATCCTCTAGACAACTGGAGACTTATGTGACTCCAGGTTGTAATTTGGCTTCATTGATTTGAAGCTAAGCAGTCGGCTGAGGATGCCCCTCTCCCTGATACTTGTTATCCTGAACCTATTCTTACAAAATTTGCAATTTGCTCTGGGGATGTTAAGAAAATCTTGATAGCTGGGGTGGAGAAGATCCTGATGGTTTCTTCCCTTTGATTTTTAAAAAAGTTTCTTGTGTTGTCTCCCAAGATTAGTAGGTTTTATAGATTTTTATGGTGATGTATTATCTTTGCGGACAAGTACAAGCTTAGTAATACAGTGCCTTTTCCAAAGAATGACATATCTGCAAATTGCAGTAACTACAGGCCAATTTCTATTCTGGCTGTGCTGTCCAAAATTGCAGGAAAAACTTCTTTTTGAGCCACTATGTAATTATTTGGAATCTAAAGGAGTGTTAGCTGATAGTCAGTATGCATATAGGAAGCAGTTACTATCCATTCCAGGGACCGCGAGTCATCGTTTTTCATAGATATCTTTTAAACTAATTATTTGATCGAAATGGTACTTTGACACAGTGGACAAGACACCTCCGCTAATTTTTGGTAATACAGTGCATTGTCAAATGGTGTTAGTTAAGGCGTTTACTTTTGACTTTTAAAGGCAAAGTTGCATGAGTCAGCAAGACTAATCTATGCAGTCGAACGTCCGCTATTCCCCAGACAGACAGGAAAGGGGGAGCGGAGATGGGGAGGCCAGGAAAGTGAGTCGAGGGAGGGATGAGGAGGGGAAGGGAGAGGGAAGGACGGGATGGGGATAAAGGACGTTCGAATGCACAGTTTGGTGATACTTGGCAACACCATTTGAGTCAAGAGTAAATGCCTTAACTAAAACCATTTGACAGTGCACTATGTTACCAAAAATTAGCGGGAGGTGTCCTGTACACTGTGTCAAAGTACCATTTCGATAAAATAATTAGTTTGAAAGATATTTGAAAAAAATGATGGCTTGTGGTCCCTGAAATGGATAACAGCTACCTGGGATACTCTTTTAGACCTGAGATACTCTTTTAGACTTGACATGCCATTGGCAAGAGAACCTTGGTAAGGGTTTTGAGTGCAGAGTAATTCTCTTTTAGACTTGACATGCCATTGGCAAGAGAACCTTGGTAAGGGTTTTGAGTGCAGAGTAATTCAAATATATTTTAGTGCTGCTTTCGATTAATAAATCACAAGTCACTTATTTAGAAACTTCAGATCTTAGAGTGGGTGAATATGTTTTAGGATTACAGTACTTCAAGATTTCTTTACAGGTAGGCAGCAGCGGGTTGTTGTTGATGGGATCTTTAGTGAACCAAAACCTATTGTGTCTGGAGTTCCACAGGGTAGCATTTTTGGTCCACTGTTATTTTTAGTGTATACAAGTGATATGGTTGTTGGCCTGAAAAACAAGATTGTTCAATATACTGATGATGCAACACTTGTGAGCGTAGTAAAGTCTCCACATGAGAAATGAAACTGCCCTGAGTTTCAGTCAGGACATGGATTGGATCAGTGAATGGCGTAATCAGTTGGGTATGAGGCTGAACCCCAGTCAAAAACACTATTGATTAGCAGATCTCATACAGATTTTCCACCCCATCCTCCCCTTCAGGTGGATGGGACTCTGCTGAATGAGTCTGAAGCTTTAACTATTCTAGGTGTAAATTTTGACTCAAATCTTACATTTGAGAAACATCTAATGAAAGTTTCAGCAAATGCCGCATGAAAGTTACGTAGTGTTCATAAGGCCTCATATATTTATAGCTGATGAATTAATACAACCTGTTTTAGGTCATGTGTACTTCCTTTACTAGAATACTGTCCTCCAGTGTGAATGTCTGCTAGGTTTCTGTTTCTTAATATTAGCAGTTATTACTTGGACCATTGACGAATGTTCTCATGTTTGTCATCTTTTCATAAGTTGTATTTTGATGGAGATCTTTCATATTCACAATTGATCCCTGATTCCCTTTTCCTGCCGAAAGAAACCAGATTCGATAAACAGCAGCACCAATATACAATAAATGTGCCCCGCTGTCAAACTTCTCAGTTCCAGAGATGCTTTATTCCTCGCACTGTTGGACTGTAGAACAGTCTCCATGAAGATGTTGTGCAACTGGAACTTCGAAAGTTCAAGCAAAGATACATTACTACCCAAATGCTATTCTCCTTTCATTGTAGTACATTTTTATCTGTTTTTTATTGATTTATTTTTTCTTTTTAATAAGTGAGATCTCTTCACTCTGTATTTCCCTTTACCTTCTCTTACTTCCTAATGAGCACCATATTCTTTGGAAGCATTAATTTCAAGTCAATGGTCCCTGTGGGCTTGTTCCATAAAAACAGGGTTCATCTTCTGAGTAATAATTATGATAATAATTAAGAATATTAGGAAAATAAATGTCAGCTCTAGGAAAACAAATGTAAAAAATAGGAACGGCCATGTCTGAAAACTGTTTACGCTAACTTTCATTTCATTACATTCATTATAATGATCGTGCAGTACTTAAAACCATGTTTGTAACATCAAATGTGCATCAGCCAAGACATTTACCTTCAGGAAACTCATATTATGTTATAGTGTGTTGTTCTTGCTCTTTATTAAATTATATTATGTCTTTGATAAACTATTGTTCTTGCTACTACCTTTGTATAATATTTTGATGAACATTATGTTTATAATTCTCAAAATTCATCTTATACTGAAAATTATTATTAAAGTTGTGATGCTTACTAAAAAAAATTCTTGTCACCACTGACATAACTGATTATTATAGAAATTATTTTATGTGCTTCTTATTGCATTGCCAAAGTTATTAGCTGTCTGCTTGTTTAGCATGGATTTACAGTTGTAAAGACTAGTGATTCATAATTATGCATAGTACTACGATTAGACTTATAATAACTAATTTTGATTGTAACTCTTGATATTCTAATTAGTGAAATGAACTTTGCTAAATTAATGAATAATACTGATAGAAGTGCCTGCTGGGTGAATGCATGAAAAGTCAAAACTGGATAAAAGAGTGGGTCTAAAGATTGCACCTTATAACACTGTTTGTAGCCTGGCCAGCAATAGTTATTACATAAGAATCCATATATCATTTAGCAGTAAAACCTGTCAGACTGTCAATATAGCAAGTTGTAACAGTCAGCACATAAGCATAATTGTAAATGTGATACTTGTACTAAACAAAATGAACACACTAGTTTCATATACTATGTTTAAATCACATCTAAAACTAAAGCAGATGTATCTATCAGCGAATAACTGTTAACCAAAATATGCTACATAATGTTAAAATCTCATCAACAACTAGCTTTGCCTCATGGCACTGTCTATTTTAACAATATAATTCATACTAAAGATGATACAGAGGTCACTGGAACATGATCAGAAAATATATTATATATAAAAAACAGGTTTTGACGTAGGAAAAACCTATTTTTGGTAGTCGCTGTTGAATCCTCAAGGAGTTATCCTCCATGGTGTGCCAGCACTCCATGGTGACTAGACTAGTATCAAAGAAATATTTTTTAGCCTGGCCTTGTATCCGGGTATTGTGTTGTAATGAAAACACTATGACACGTGGTAGAGTATAATGGGCTCAAAGATAAAAGGGCACTTTCCCTTATCTTCAGCAAAGCTGAACCTAGTTTTTCCTACATCAAAAACTGCAAGAAATGACCGTTGCACATGCGTGGCTGCCATCTTGTTTACAACCAGGGCAGGCAAAAGACTAGGTTCATTACTCTCTGCTGGTCAATATAGGGTGATCCTTGCCCAAATCCCATGCCATTTTGCCAGGGAAGTGGGAGGATTTTGAGGACACAACAGCGACTACCAAAAATAGGTTTTTCCTACATCAAAACCTGTATTTTTGATAGTGTAGCCGCTTGTTTTGTCCTCAAGGAGCTTTACAAAAGAAATTGACAGGTGACAAAAGGCTTAAGCTCTCAAAATTTTAATCTCAAAAATCCAAAGAAAAAACAAAAAACATTTCTGGTCTGAGGGCAAGCCACAAGTTTTAAGCCCCATTCCTTATTCTAAAAAACCTTTTGAGGTTATGGTAACAATAAACAAGAAAGTAAACAAGAACTTGCATTTTTAGGGTGAAGTTCTGTAGTGACTTACCTAAGTGTGTTGGGTGTGGTTGCAGTCTTGTTGCATCTTCCCAAGGAAGACCCCTGGTTTTCTGCTGTAGAGTCTATGGGGCAGGACTAACCATATCACCTACTGATATGCAGAGTAGACGAATTTGTTCGAGCACATGGCAGTAATGTTCTAAGAACACTGTCTCTGATGCCCACCCTGTGCTTTTGGAAACTTCTTCGAAAGAGACATTTCTGAGGAAGGCCAACGACGTACTTACTTTCCTAACATCATATGACCTAGGAAAGGAGTGTGGGTTTGCCTCTTTAATGAGGGACACTAAAATTATTCTTACCCCTTGTAGAGAAAGTGGTTTATTGATGCTAGGATGTAGGAAAATTGGACCTTCTGGGATGTTTGCTGTGACCTCTAGGTAAACCTTAAGTGCTTGAACTGGGCATAATGTTTTGTCTGCTAAATTGAGTTTTGTTGTAAGAACAGATTTCTTTCTTAAAGGATCCTCATTTTTGGCCAGGAATGATGGGCCAGGGAACAATAATAATTGATTATCAGCAGTTTGTGTGATGTATCGTCCCGTTGAAGAGAGCCCAGTTCACTAATACGAGCTTCTGATGCTAATGCAATCAAGAAGATCGCCGTTTGTAGCATGTGAGTTGTGGTTGTATTGGGTATGCTGAATTGAAGGGTAGATAGAAATCTAAGTACCTTGTTCAGGGACCAAGAAATTGGAGGTCTTTCGGGAACAGGTCTATGTAAAGCAAAAGACAGCAGAAGGGAAGTAACAACTTCTATGCTGGAGTCAATCCCAAATCCATAAAGCAAGGGTTCTGTTAATGGTCTCTTGTATGCCATGATTGTTGTAACCAAAAGACGTTTGTTTTCAAAGAGGTATATCAGAAAATTTACAAGTGTTTCTATAGAAATCTCAACTGGGCTCTCAGCATGATTATAATCTAACCATATCCTTCCATACGGACTGGTATTGCCAGATAGATGTCCGTAATTTTTGCACTAGGTACCCAGCAATGTTGGGTGAGTAGTTTTCATGGTAGGTAATTTTAAAAAATCCATACATTAAGGTCTCGTCTCAGAAAGGAGGATGCCTAAACGATTTCCCTCCTACTTCCTGGGATAGAACAGCGGATGATAGTGGAATTAGGAACCAGTGCCTGTTTGGGCAATTTGGGGCTATTGAGTAAGCTGTTCCTCTGAAGGTTAGGGGTTTGCTCAAAACCTTCGGAATCTGGGACAATGGAGGAAAAAGATATATTGTCCTCCACTTGTTCCAGTCTTGTAGGAGGTCATCTCTTGCCATTGCTTGATTGTCCAAGTTCAGAGACACATATGCTGGGAGTTTGTGATTCTTGTATTTGGCGAACAGTCCCACTTCTGGTTGTGGAAGCATGTTGGCTATGGTTTGAAAAGAGTGGTTGTCCAACATCCATTCTATTGAGGCTGTCATTTTCCTTGATATAGAGTCTGCTATTATTTTGAGAGACCCTGTGATGTGAATTGCAGACAGGTGCCACTTCTTTACTTGTGCCATCCGAAGGATGCTAGTATTACCATGTTGAGAGGAGGTGAACATGATCCTGATCTCTTGATGCAGGACAATGCAGTCATGTTGTCTAGAACCAATAGAATATGTGTCTCTTCTAGAGGTTTGAGTTTTTTGAGAGACAAAAAGACAGCCATCAGTTCCAGGAAATTGATATGACACTTCCTCAGAGTAGCTGAC
The DNA here is from genome assembly GCF_040412425.1 of Macrobrachium rosenbergii. Taxonomy (NCBI): domain Eukaryota; kingdom Metazoa; phylum Arthropoda; class Malacostraca; order Decapoda; family Palaemonidae; genus Macrobrachium; species Macrobrachium rosenbergii. The sequence continues at coordinate 55,606,085 of NC_089781.1, read as the reverse complement.
CACCTCCCTGCCACCTGACGGTTCTCCCAGTGTCCTCCCCAACCTGTCAATGAGGCATCTGTGTGTATTGTCACTCTTACAGATGGAGGAGTCAGGGTGACCTGCTTCGCCATAGATTCCTTTCAGGTCCAAGGCCGAAGTATCTCCCCAACTTTCTGAATCTTTTGGTGAGATCTGTCTCACATCTTTTTTCTTGCGTGTGATAGCCAAAATTTGTTCACGTTTTTTAGTTGCAATCTGAGTATTGGATCTATTACTGATGCAAACTGTAGCAGACCCATCATGCGTTCTAATTGCCGCATGGAAACTCTGGGCTGTGCTAGGAACCTTTTGAGGTTTTCCATATTCTGTTCTGAGTTTTGATGGGGAGAGACAACAGGCCCTGAAAAGTATCCCAATACAATCCCAGGCACTGAAAGCATCTGCTGCATGAGGTGGGATTTTTTCCAATTTATTATAAAACCTTTTGACTGGAGTGTGTTGACCACTGGTCTTAGGTATTTCAAGCACTCTTTTCTTGTGGACCCCCATATTAACCAGTCGTCTAGGTAAACTATTACTGTACTTGTATTCCTTCTTTCCTGAGTTCCTGGACAACTACTGTTGCTAATTTTGTAAAAATTCTTTGGGCATTGTTTAGCCTAAAAGGCATGAGTTTGAACCTGTACGTATATTCTCCATCCGGAACCCTAGAAAGGACCGAAAGGGAGCGGCAATAGGGACGTGCCAGTATGTATCTTTCAGATCTATAGAAACTGTCCAAGTCCCTGTTGGAATGACTGAATGTACTTTGGCAACAGTAGTCATCTGAAACTTTTGGCAAACAATGTACTTGTTCAGTGTTGATAGGTCAAGGATCACTCTTCGTTTGGAGGAATCCTTTTTGGGAAAACTGAAGAGACGTGCTTGGTAGCGAATACTGCATACGCATGTTTCTCTTATGGCACTTTTTAACAGGGCCCTCTGCATGTAATCTTTCAGAAAGGGGTTTGTTTCTTGAAAGAACCCCTTTAAGAGAGGGGGGGGGGTGATGAGACCATTTCCACCCCAGCCCATTGAGAACAATGCTGTGTCCCCAAGGAGAAGACTTCCATTCCTTGTGGTGTCTTTGAAGCCAACCCCCAACCAAAAAATTCCTGTTGAAACCCCCTCTTCCTCTACCTTTTCCCTTGATAGGCAGATAGGCATTCCAGGCATTGCTTTTCCTTTTCCTTTTCCTTTGTAAGACAGTTTTTGGACCTTGTGAAAAGGATGTCCTTGCTGATGCAGTTGTTGCTGCCCTTTTGAAGGGGGTTGTCCCATCTGACCACCTACCTGTTTATGAGGAAAAGTTTTGGAGGTGACTGCATACTTATATGATTTTTCATTAAAGCGAGCCTTTTTTGAATTGGGTAAAGAGAAATTTTGGGTTTTTTGTTTCTAGAATTCTCCTTTTCCCAGCAGAACATACTCTGTACAATTTTGTTGGTGTGCTTGCTCATTGACTTGAGTTACAACAGAATCTGCAAACAGATCTTTGCAGAAAGGGTTAGACTGCAATAAAGCAGTCACATTAGGAAGTGACTTGTTGGAGCCTTCCAGTGTTTCCATTCTCGCTTTTAAGCACGAGTCTAAAAAGTCATGGAGTACTTCCCATAGGGTTCGCATAAGACTTTTAGCCACAACAGCAAAAAGTGTCCTGGAATCATCTGGAAGCCTTTTGGTGGCAACTTCTAGCAAGGTAGAAGAGGTTAAGATACTAAGGAGAAGGGCCCGAGCACATAATTCTGACGAAGCTGTCTCATCTGAGATTCTTCTCATAGGGGTCACAAATTGCTGAGTAGCAACATACAAGGGGAGCTGTTTCCTTTCAAAAGGGAGTTGAAGTGTTGCCCATTCCTTGGTGGAATTTTTCCAGATTGGGAGAACTGTGGCGAATGGTTTCAGTTCTACCATTGGCTCCCATTTCTACTTGCTACATAATTCTGAAAGTTTGTCTTCACATGGTTAATTATTTTAAAAGTGAAGGGACATAAAGCTGGGGATACTTGGTGAGCAAGTTGGATTTTATTCATAACGGGAGTATAGATCCACCTACCCTTGACCTGGTAAAGGGCATCATCTATAACTTTTAATGCTGTATTCCAGCATAAGAGAACTGTTTCCTTTTGAGGTTTCTCCATGTCTGGCAAAGATGGTATGAGGCACCATTCTGTATCAGGGGATGCTGCCCTGTCTCAAAACTCCACATGTACAACTTCGATCATGGTTTTTTTTTTTCATTAATTAGATACTTACCATCAGGAGAGAAAATACACATCAGGGGAGAATATTGGAGCCCCTGTTATGTTTTGACCTGAAGCTTTGTAGTCCGAAATGGCCATTTTGTTGGCTCCAGTTGGAATTCTAACCTTGGACCTTGTATGGTCAGAGTTTGTTTCCACTCCATTTTCGGTTGTAGGACACAGTATTTTTACACTTTGGATTGTACATCACTGACTTGATTTCTTTAATTTCTTGTTTGGAATCATGCAATATGTCTATTATATATTGCCATTCTGTGGCAAAGGCATCTTTGATATTACTCATAATTTCCTTATGGAACTGATCAAATGCTGCAAACTGTGTATCCCTTTTGGGGGAGCTTGTGTAATCTGACTGAGCACCGACAGCTGAACTGTGACAGCCTGTTACCCAGGGGGCAGAGGTCCTGGGTGAGTTGCTATACCCATCCAAAAATGTAGTCATTTCAATTTGGATTAAGTGAATCCTGTTATCCCTTTTGGGAGAAGGATCCTGATCAGCTTCTGAAAGCTGCTTGGGGGATTGAATTCCTTGTGGAAAGCTTCTCCCTTAGTTAACCCTTAAACGCCTATTGGACGTATGATACGTCGACTAAAATTGTCTGTTGGGTGCCGAGTGGACGTACCGTACGTCGACTACAAAAAATTTCAACCTTCGGTCAACTTTGACTCAACCGAAATGGTTGAAAAACGCAATTGTAAGTTCTAAAACTCTTACATTCTAGTAATATTCAATCATGTACCTTCATTTTGCAACAAATTGGAAGTCTCTAGCACAATATTTCGATTTATGGTGAATTTTTGAAAAAACTTTTTCTTACGCAAGGGCGGTAACTCAGCCGAAAATTTCATAAATTCTTTCGTCATTTTGTCGTAATTTTTGCACTGTTCTGTATTAGCCGTTACATAAAGTTTTATATATGAAAATGTGTGCAATTTCATGTACAATACAGCAAAATACAACCCATGGTTGTAACTTTTATAAGTTTGGAAATATTTTCATATAAACCACGATAACTGCCAAAATTTCAACCCTCGGTCAACTTTGACTCGACCGAAATGGTAAAAAAAACGCAATTTTAAGCTAAAACTCTTATGATCTAGTAATATTCAATCATTTACCTTCATTTTGCAACCAATTGGAAGTCTCTAGCACAATATTTCGATTTATGGTGAATTTTTGAAAAAACTTTTTCTTATGTCCGTGCCAGAAATTCTTTCATCACGTTGTCCTAATGTTTGCACTGTTTTATATTAGTCGTTACATAAAGTTTTATATATGGAAATGTGCGCAATTTCATGTAGAATACAACAGAAAATAACTCATGGTTGTAGCTTTTATCAGTTTTGAAATATTTTCATATAAATCACGATAACTGCCAAAATTTCAACCTTCGGTCAACTTTAACTCAACCGAAATGGTAAAAAACGCAATTATAAGCTAAAACTCTTACATTCTAGTAATATTCAATCATGTACCTTCATTTTGCAACAAACTGGAAGTCTCTAGCACAATCCTTCGATTTATGGTGAATTTCTGAAAAAAAAATTTTTTCCTTACGTCTGCTATGATAACTCGGCCGAACATCTTGGAAATTCTTTCGTCATGTTGTCGTAATGTTTGCATCGTTTTACATTAGTCGTTACATAAACTTTTATATATGAAAATGTGCGCAATTTCATGTAGAATACAACAGAAAATAGCTCATGGTTGTAGCTTTTATCAGTTTTGAAATATTTTCACATAAATCACGATAACTGCCAAAATTTCAACCTTCGGTCAACTTTAACTCGACCGAAATGGTAAAAACGCAATTATAAGCTAAAACTCTTACATTCTAGTAATATTCAATCGTTTAACTTCATTTTGCAATAAATTGGAAGTCTCTAGCACAATATTTCGATTTATGGTGAATTTTTAAAAAACATTTTCCTTACGTCTGCGCGGTAACTCGGCCGAACATCTCAGAAATTCTTTCGTCTCGTTGTCATAATATTTGCACCGCTTTATATTAGTCGTTACATAAAGTTTTATATATGAAAATGTGCGCAATTTCATGTACAATACAACAAAAAATAACTCATGGTTGTAGCTTTTATCACTTTTGAAATATTTCCATATAAATCACGATAAATAGAAAAAATTAGACTTTCTGTCAACTTTAACTCGACCGAAATGGTCAAAAACTGCAATTGTAAGCTAAAACACTTACAGTCTAGTAATATTCAATCAATTAGCTTCATTTTTCAACAAACGGAAGTGTCTAGCACAATATTTCGATTTATGGTGAATTTTTGAAAAACATTTTTTATGTTCCGTGCGTTTTAATTCATGCATCATTTTGTGATAATATTTTCTCTGTGTTGCTTTGATCGTTTTAAAATTTGTTATATACCAAAATCATTGCAATTTAGTGTACAATACAACTAAAAAATAATTAACTCATTAGCTTTAACCGTTTTGCTTACAGCGATTTGTATACAATTATATAAGAGTTTTTTTTCGCTGTCATATATTCCAATATTTATATATGATAATTATATTTTTTTTCATTGCTGATGGTTGCATACTAAACTTCAGGCAATGACAAAAAAAGGAGCCAAAAAAGTGTGCTGTGATTTTTTGAAAAAAACTTTTTTTTCCGCTTCAGCGCTAACTCACCGAACGCCGCCGGCATACGGGAGACGTTTTTGTAAATAGGGCTTCGGCGTTAAAGGGTTAACTGAGGTTGTGTCCCTGATCCTTCTGGGTTCAGCAAGGTCATTTCGGTAGCAGTATCAACTTCATCTGTAAGAAAATCACCTCCAAGAGGAACTTCCTCTATTTCCTCCGCAGGGTTAACCTGGGAGGTATTGGGGACTGATGTCTAAATTGTCTTTCTAAGTGAGTGGAGTTTGACATACTAATGTTATCAGATTATCATCTGTTTAAAGTTCTTTCTGGTAAAAGAAAGAATGTTATTTTAAGTTAGCAAATAAGATATAATTATCAAAAATATTATGTGATTTATCACTTCCTTTCGTAAACTAAATACAATTAGCTTTCCTGAAAGGCGGCGGAATTCACTGCCGTATGAGGTTCGGTTGGCACGCCTGCAATGCCAAATGTTGAGTAGTCCAGTTTGGATGCATGATAATTTCTAAGTTACATGTGCCAATTTTCTTTTCAATAACATTAATTAGAAATATAATTTTTTGTTTTTTGTTTTTTACAAATATGAAGGAGAATTCAGGCATACTAGAGAAGGAAATTGGGAATGTTTTTTTTTTTTTTACAAATGATAGGTTTAATGGGAGTCACATAGGCCTAGAATGAATGATAACTGGTAACGTCATGGGTGAATGGAGTTATCAGTGCTTTTGGGGGTTACACTAAATATCAGGATGGGAATAGCATTCATGAACTGAAACTGGCTAGAGAACCACTTTCATTGAATACTGTTTATGGGATAAACATAATTTACTGTTGTTTCTCTTTAATATTTGGACTTATCTTTAGACGTTGTTGTTCTTTAATTATATTCGAAGACATTTATTGAAGTTTTATTATAGTTAATAGACTTATATTTAGATGTTGTTGTTCTTTAATTGTATTTGAAAGTATTTTTTGAAGTTTTATTAGTTAATATTTTTCTACGACTACAGTTTATGAAATTTTTTAATGTTACGTTTCAACCTCTTCCTCATTTTCAGTATTATGTACTACCCATTACGAATGTTAATGATACTACTGTATATGGAAATACAGTAAACCCCCGTATTCACGTTCTCACGATTCGCAGACTCACTTATTCGTGGATTTCTCTTTGGAACGTATCTACCCATTATTTGCGGAAAATTCATCCATTCACGGTATTTTTCACTGAGAAATATTTTCATCTCATTTGCATGACTAAATGCACTTTTTATGATAAAACTATTAAAATACTCAGGTAATGCTCGTTTTACAATAAGTCACCTTAAGATAATTCAATTTTGCAGTGGGGCAAGTAATTAATACCGATACGACAATATTATTTATAAAATATTTTTAAATTTTGCGTGGGTGCAGGCAGCAGCGTAATCGGGCAGTGAGAGAGACCCAATTACAATAGACAACTTTTCCTCCATCTCTTTATACTATCTTCTAATTAAAAAAGTAAATGATAAAAGTATTGTTAGTAACGTTATATTCTTGCGTAAATGCGTACAGCCATAAACAACAGACCAAGAAACTGTTGTTTTGCTTATAACCAAATCGGATAACAACAGCCGTTTACCTGTACAGTACCTGTATTTCAACCATCGTACAGTAATAAACAATTATTTTAGGTTGTGGCACAAATGACGTTAAGTAGAATAGGACTGATATATTTTTACATTATACTCTTATTCTGTATGGATAAAAGATCATCAAGGAAATATACTGCTAAATTTAACCTGCAAGTTGTAGCTGAAGCTGAGAAAACAATGTTCAAGCTGTTAAGGACTATAATGGAAATCCTCATACATCAGCAACATGGATGAAACTCGATCATAATTAAAATGGGAGAGAAAGTATTTTAATCAAAACTACTGGGCATGAAAGAACACATTACTGTTATTTTTATGCTGATAAACGATAAATACGTAAAGCTCGTATTATGATGAAATCAAGTGAAAATAGCGTACAGAATCATGAATCTTTTTTACACAAAACAAACGTCCCCAAACGGCCATCGTCATCTGTTAACGAAAATAATAGATAAATTAATTTCACATTGAGATGTATTTTAGTTATATTTTGACTTAAAAACACTTTGTATAATGAAAATAACCTTACCCCTTATAAATAAAGTATCTTGACTAGAGATAAATTTATGCTAACTAGAAGCAAGAGAAGCTCTCTGAACTGAGTTAAATGTTGTGAAATAAACAGCACGTAAACATTTCCAAACCAAAACACTGATCGCTATGAATGCAATTTTTAATACAAAAGCAATATAAGAATATATACAATATTATGAATGCAGTGAATTAAGGCATAACATTTTAAAAGATCCATGGAAAAGTTGCATATTTGTTATGTTGACGTTTGTGTAATACGATATGTGAATATAGAGTTGGCTACACTACCGTGTGTGTATACAATATACCTTAGTGTAGGCTAAGCTGATTCTTTTTATTCAGTTTCTCTTTGTATTGAATTATCATAAGTCACTTTGCATGAACCCCAAGAATTAGCTGATATTAATAATTACTATACCGTGTACGTAAAGAGTATGTTTTATAGTGTAGGCTAGGCTACCATGTAGCCTATGCATACAGTACTTGGTACCAAATACCCTAGTGTAGGCTAGGCTGTGTTCAAGATATGTTTTGGTATTTCTTATGTTTTTTCCAACAAACGATGGTTTTTTTTTAAACCTAACCTCATCGTAAGTAGGATAATACCTATATAAGCATTTTTAGTTTGTTTTGTGTGTGTTTGAAATGTCAAAATAGGCAGTTCTAAGTATTTTTAGAAAGGTTCTAAGTATTCGCTGGTTTAAGCTATTTGTTGGGGGGAGGTGTGGTATGCATCCCCCGTGAATATGGGGGTTTTACTGTACATTATTTTTGTTTTTCTATTGGTTTCAGAATTAGGACAATTTGAGTAAATTATCAGTTAATTATTTGCATAAGCTGTAAAAAAATACAGTATTGGTTTTGAAAATTTAATACCACACAGATTCTTAACAAAAGTGTATTGCATATTATAGGATTCCCTGTCTTTCACAGATCAGGCAAGGATCATTAGGCCCAGCCAAACTTTTATAGGTTAATATTCACCATTTTGTTTTTTATATTTAGATTATGACAAATAAACAAAATGTAACAAATAGTTTTGGTTTTGACGCTGTACATGCAAAACATATAAGCTTTCAAAGTTTGAGTGCTAAAATAAAACCTTCATCAGACTGAAAAAAATGGTGCAGGCTGAGCTACAGGAAAAAATTAATACCACAATTCTTGAAAAAAAAAGCATGAAAGAACGATTCTAATTTTAATTTAATTTGAATGGAGTGTTATTTAGCTTGGCTACCAGGATACGCATTGCTGCACAGTATCCATTAGCAAGTGACTCATTCGTTTGTTTTATATCAAGCCAGCCTTGTGCAGGAATGGGATCTTGCTCTAGGGCAATCCATAACCGATGACAGAAACGGTTAGTCTGTCATCATGGTATGTCATGTGCCTGCACCGCCTGGCCAACAATTGCCAGATACCACATGCTGAATACTGGCTTGTGCCTTTTGTCTGAAACATTAAAGGAACTGGTGCAATATTTTGTATCCCAGTGGTACTTGTCTTCTACAGTAGTCAATCGCACTACCACAAATTGTTGCTATCAAATATTTAACAAGTTCCATATGTTAATTTTTTTATAAAGTGATTTTATTTCACTGTGTAAGTACATTTATATGAAATGCTAATATATGTGGTTAAAAGAAAAGTAATTATTCTTAGTGATTATGCTATGCTTCTTTGTTTGGTTGTGTGGACATGCACTCTGCAATTCTAAAAGTTTGTAGTTAAAAGAAATGCAGTTGCCTCACCTACCACCTCCACACCTGTGAGTGTGAAAATTGCTGTTTGCTCCATTGTGTGGTACCAGGGAACTCAGCAATTCTGACTCAGACTAAAATGTCCCGAGTTACCACAACCCCATTGGGGCCTCGTTATACTTCGGTAGTTAATATCAAGGCAATGTTGCACAAAATTTACACTTAACTTTTATCTCTATAATATGCTGTGGTATTTTGATTGACATGGTGTTTACAATGTATTGTTGTTTATATTTTGTTGTCTTCGAGGTAAGATACTATGCTGTAATCATTTTCTTTGTATGTATATGTGTGTAGCCCCCTATGTGCATGAGCTCTAGTTTACATAACACTACACACATACTGTGGCTCTCTCTCTCTCTCTCTCTCTCTCTCTCTCTCTCTCTCTCTCTCTCTCTCTCTCTCTCTCTCTCTCTCTCTCTCTCTCTCTCTGGAATAGTATTTTTATTGACATTTATTCATTGCATTGTACTGATACTGTAATGTAGCATTACACATATGAGGCCCTCAGAACCAGAAGGTTGTAAACGCCACTTTTTAAAAAATGAGTAAATTGCCCTCAAAGTCTAGCATTCATTACTCTGCTTCTAAGAAAGATATTGATTTAAACAAGTTTCATATGAAAGCCCTACTCTTTAGAATTTTTTGTGAAAATTTGAAAAAATTGTAGGGTGCGCTTGTGCGCTAGCATTCAAAATGTCCGCCTAACCCCTCACATTTGTTTATATTCTTGTCATAACCAGCACTTAAACCATAGTTAAATGTGTAAATGATAATAAAGTGTTATTATATTGGTGCTATAACAACAATGGATGTAATGATAATAAAAATGATAATGAAATATATAATAATAATAATAATAATAATAATAATAATAATATTGATGAGTAATCAATATAGTGTGATGGAAAATAATAATAATAATAATAATAATAATAATAATAATAATGATGTTGACGATGATAACCTTCCATCATCATAATGTTTAACCATTAAAACGGCTGGCCTACATTACGTGCAGGCACGAGTTTGTCTGTACACCGAGAAACATATTCTTGGCCTGCATCGTGCAGTAACTTAACACCATTTTTTTTTCATGACGTTTCATTCCTTGTCCTTCTCCTTCCTCTAGGCCGTTGCACGACATCACAGTGATCACTTTCACTACCAGAGAAAGACATAATGGTGCTAAATAAGGGATAATAATAAAAAAAAAACAAATCACAACACTATGGACATTCAATTTTGCCGCAAAAATCACTAGACTGGGAATGTAAACAATAGTGGAGATGTAAACTGCGCGGTGATTGTCCGACACTTACGAGCCCCTTATGCTGGAAAATGCTGATTGGCTTAGAACTGAATACCCGTTTAGTGACGCATGCTCTCATTGGCTCCCTCTGAGCTGCTGCACATGCAACCTTCTGGTTGTAACTGAGCTCTTATGAGGCTGTAAGCTCCGCGTGACATCACTTTCGTTCATTTAGCTAAAATTTATAATTTCTACTGTTCCAGTAGGGATTTCGACCTTACTGAAACAGCTGACTAGCATAGAAATGCCACAAATCGACAGAGGAAACGTTGCCACATCTACTGGTATGCCTAACTCCAAATCGGTGGGGGTGGCGTTTACAACCTTCTGGTTCTGAGGCCCTCATATGTAGATACTGGCAGTCCCTGCTTACCGGCGGCATCAATTAACAGCGTTTTGGTGTTATGGTGCTTGATTAGTGACATCGTTTACCAGATTATCAGCATTGGTAAGCGGTTTATCAGCATTGGTAAGCGATTTATCAGCATCTGTAAGCGGTTTATTGGCACCAATAACCAGTTAATGGGACCATTAAGGGATTTTGACAAAGGAAAAATCTATTTCTGAGGGAGGACCTGTGTCAGCCTGGTGAAATGTCCCTTGAGCACACATTTCTAGGTATAAATATTGCTAAATATACCAGAGAAAGAAAGCCAACGGGAATGCTGAGGTTACTACCCTCAGAGCGATCACCTATTACGTAACAGGTGTCAGTATAGAGTAGGGTGAGTGAATATGTCCACTACCACAGGACCTAACTCTGTAGAATGTCCTGATGTCATAACCCCGATGCACGAAAAGAGCCATTCCAACTGCAACTCACCTGCCTGTACCTGACGACCTGAGCGCCACCTACCCTCATTCCAGGTTAGCACCCAGACAACTAGCTTGGTATGCCTACTAGGGGGAAATTGAATAACCTGGGAGGGTCACGGGTGACACAGGTCCTCCTCAGAAATAGATTTTTCCTTTGTCAAAATCCCTTTCTGAGCTTCGACCTGTGTCAGCGGTGAAATAGTATCAGAGAATCATACCAAGCAAGGTGAAAGATTATAGTGACAAATAAAAGGCAGAGATAAATAAAGGCACCATTACTTAAGCCTAATTTAATTATCTCAGCAGCAGAGAAATATAAGTTAAACATTAAACTTAAGACTAAGAATCTTTGTGGACAAAACAAGGTTCTGAACAGATAGTATCAAAACTTAAGGTAACCATAAAACATAGACAATTAACAGTACTTAAACTTAAGACTAACACAAAGAAAATTTACAAATGCACTTAAACCTAACACCGCAAAACAGGTACAGTTATATATACATAAACTAGGGCCAGGATGTGAAGCATGCATGGCCCAGGAGAAGATGGCAGGGAAAGCAAATGAGGCAGGCAGGCGGGAAGGGAATGGGGGAAAGACTACTTAAGAGTGAGGGATAATACTCCCTGCAGCCACTGTAGGGAACTTCAGAGCTTCCAGTGATTTAAGATAGTGGCGCTTAAACACTGATGGAGATTTCCAACCCGTATACTTTTTAGGTCATCAAAATTCATATTGTAGAAAATAGTTTGTGGAGGTTGCCACTGCCCGGATATCATGTACCTTTGGTACTGAATCTGGGTTAGCTTGTTTAATGAAATATAAAATCTGTTGTCTGATAGCTTTTAAGGAAAGTGTCCCACCTTTTTCCCTGATAAAAAAGAGGACCAGACAAAACCTGAGAAGTTCTCCTTAAGTAAGCCCTCAGTGTAGTGACTGGGCACAAGGATGGATCCTGTGGAAGAGGAACAACCTTCCAAGGAGACCACCTATCCTGAGGGTCTTCATTCTTTGCTAGGAAACTTTGGTCTGGGGAAAGAAGAACTTCTCCTGATGGGAGGAAATCTACATGATTAACACCTCTAGAGAGAGCGGACAGTTCCGATATCCTAGCACCTGAAGCTAAGCTAATTAGGAACAACACCTTCCTTAACAGACTCAAATACGAACAGTTATCATTATCAGTTTCTGATGCTAGTTTCAAAACATCGTGAAGAAACCAAGAAACCGTGTGAGGACGGGTTGCTGGTCTCAGACAAGCACATGCCTTTGGGATTGATGAAAAGTGTGAGTCTGTTAGGTCAATGTTGAAGCCATGCAAAAACACTTTCTTCAAGGCTGACTTAGCTGTGGTAATTGTAGCTGCGGCTAGACCTTTTTCAAACAATGACCTAAAGAAAGAGATTGCCAAATTTGCATTCATAACCTGAGCTTCAGAATGTTTAAGGAAAGATGCCAGTTTTTTAACTGCTGAATCGTACTGCCTGAGAGTAGATTCTCTTTTATCTGATTCCAAGAACAGAGTGTTAACTGGGTCTATATCCGCCCCTCTCTGAGCGGCGAATTTCATAAAGTCCACAAAGCCAGGGCATTCAGAATTCTTGAGGAAGCTGACACAGTCCGAGTTTGTACTACTTGTGTCAGTTTGGGTCTGGGTAACAGATGACACTTGAATTTCAGCTCCATCAGAAGAGGGTACCAGCTGCTCTTCAGCCAATTGGGAGCTACCAGAGCCACCTGCCCCTTGAAAGACCTGAGTGTGTGCAGCACTTTCAGCAGCAGGTTTACCGGAGGGAACAGGTAGATCCTCTGCCACTTGTTCCAGTCTAATGTCATTGCATCTGTGGCATGAGCTTGAGGGTCCAGGTTGGGGGCCACATAACAAGGAAGTCTGTGGTGGTTCTCCGTGGCAAACAAGTCTATCTGGAGACCTGGAACCGAAGGCAAATCCAATCGAACGAGGCTCTGTCCAGAGACCACTCCGACTCCAGCGGAGTTGACCTGGACAGAAAGTCCGCAATGACATTCGGACCCCTGCCAGGTGAGTGGCTGATAGGTGCCACTTTTGCTTTTCCGCCAGAGAGAAGATGGCTATCAACACTTGATTGATACGACTCGACTTGGAGCCTCCCCTGTTTATACAGTGTACCACCACTGCACTGTCCAAAACCAGCCTAATATGGATCTGTTTGGAAGGGCGAAGCCTTTTCAGAGTCAGAAATACTGCCATTGCTTCCAGGATGTTGATATGGAACTGGCGGAACATTGTGGACCATGTTCCTTGAACTTTTTGTCTTGAGAATATCCTCGCCAGCCGCTTAATGAAGCGTCTGTATGAATTACTAGTGATGGAGGAGGAAATTGAAGGGGCACCGATTTTGACAGACCCTTGACTGTTGACCACGGCCGAGTCTTTTTTCTCAAAACTGGAGGGACCAGAGACACCCTGTCCCTGAGTTTGATATTGGCTGTCTCCGCCATACTCTGTTTATGTCTTTCAGTTTTGCCTTCAGCAGCAGATCTGTGACAGATGCGAACTGAAGAGAGCCCAGGATCCTCTCCTGAGTCCTGCAAGAGAAGCTTTCCTGCACTTGAGGAACTGCCTGGTAGCCTTGGCTATCTCTCTCCTTTTGGCTGGCGGAAGAGACAGTCTGTGTGAGTGTAGGTCCCACTGGATACCTAGCCACTGAAACCGAGCCTCCGGAGTTAGACGGGATTTCTCCTGTTTATCTGAAAGCCTAGGGACTCCAGAAACTCTATCACTATGGCTGTAGCTCTCCGGCATTCCCCGACGGTGGATGCCCAGATTATCCAGTCGTCTAGGTATGCGGCTAGCATGATCCCCCCGGGACCGTAACTGCTGTACTACTGTCTCTGCCAGCTTGATGAATATTCAGGGCGCTATGTTGAGCCCGAATGGCATGACTCTGAATGCATAAGCTTGCCTTCCTAGCCTGAATCCTAGGTAAGGAGAGAAGTTTCGCATTCGGGACGTGATAGTATGCGTCTGAAAGATTGATAGACGTGGTGACGGCTCCACGAGGAAGTAGAGTCCGTGCCTGAGAGATTGTAAGCATGCGAAATTTGTCGCATTGTATGTAAAGGTTGAGACGAGACAGATCCAAGATTACTCTTTGTTGAGCGGAGCCTTTTTGGGGACGCTGAACAGTCTGCCTTGGAATTTCAGGTGCCTCACTTTCTTTATGGCCCGTTTTGGAGTAGTTCCTTCGCGAAGTCCCGCAGGACTTGTGAAGGGGGTTGATGGCACCTGACCCGAGGTGGTGGGTCCTTGATCCAACGCCAACCCAGTCCCTTGGAGACTATACTGTGGGCCCACGGGCTGAAGGTCCACTGATTCCGAAACAGGTAAAGCCTCCTGCCTACCTGAATCTTCTCATTGGGAAGGGGAAGATTTACTTCCTCTGCCCTGGCCACCTCTTCCCCGGGAGAGGGACCGCAATGCAGCCCTGCCTCTGAAGGCAGCCCTTGCTCGGCTTCCCCTTGCATTTTTATTGAAGCCACGAAAGGAACCATGGCTTTCATAGGATGGATTGTATGCCGGAGACGTCACAAAGGTGGGGGAGGCAAGGGAATGCTGTGCCGGCCGCACCAGCACAAACTGTTGCGGTTGGGCCTTTGAGGTGGAAGGCTGACCAACCGGTGAGACTGGTACAGCCTGAACTACGGTTGGGGTTTGTGGCCTCCTAAACTTCTTATACCTTTTCCCCGACCTGAGCCCTTTGTTGGCCGAGTCGGTTGAGCTTTAGACCGTCATTCGATGGGCCAGAGTTCAACCCCCGCCGGCTGATGAAGAGTTATAGGAATTTATTTCTGGTGATAGAAATTCATTTCTCGCTATAACCGGATTCACAATAAGCTGTAGGTCCCGTTGCTAAGTAACCAATTGGTTCTTAGCCACGTAAAACAAGTCTAATCCTTCGGGCCAGCCCTAGGAGAGCTGTTAATCAGCTCGGTGGTCTGGTAAAACTAAGGTATACTTAATTTTTCCCCAACCTGCCATGGGAACCGGAGGACTCTGAGATTTTACGTTTGGCAGGAATACCCCACCGGGAGCGGAGGCTCTGGTTGGCCCTGGTTGCTTCCGCCAGGACATTGTTCACCTCGTCCTCGGGGAATAAATTAGCCCCCCAAATCGAGCTTTTCATCAGTTTATTAGGCTCGTGCCTAATAGTGGCGTCCGCAAAAATATGTTTGCGACAGTTCGTTCTTGCCACTGCAAAGTCAAACAGGTCTGCTTGGAATCCTGCCAGCAGAGATTTAGTTAATACCTGGAAAAAGGGTTCATCTGTATACAACACAGATGTCGCCTCTGCCATACACAAGGAGTTCATTGTACGGCTCAGCCGACACCTAGTGTCGAACTCCGGCTTCAGGAGGGCCTCCAGAATTTTGGGAAGCTGCTCACTGAAGAGAGTGGACGCACAGTCTGGGTCCAGCTTGCCCGCCTTAAAGGTGGACGGAACTCCGTTCCAGAATTCAGAGTCACCGGGAAGGACCAGAGAGGTGGGATTGGTCTCCCGGAGCTGCGGCATCGACTTACCCTCCATGCATGCCTGAACAGTTGCCTGAGCCACTTTCGACATGCAAGGAGTTACTATTCTATCCCCAAAGAAAACATCGTAAAGTTTCCTTTGAAAGGGGTCAGCAATGTATTTTCAGCTTCCCACTCCGCAAGGGTGCGAAGCAGAGCCGATTGAGCCTGATCCCTAGGAAAGATGACTGTCTCCTTAGGGACCTTATCTGTTCTCACCCAAGCTTCCTCTGTCAATCTAGCGAAGCCTGGGTAGGGAGGACTCAGACCTGGAGGAAAGAACTCCAACTCCTGAAGTCTGCACGTCCTAGGCCCTCAATGGTTAAAGTATCCTCATGCTGGGGGGCATGAAGAGCCAAGCGCCAAGGGTTCCCCTTATTGAAAGGAGGAAGGGCGGAGGCGTCCGGAATGGTGAAGGACGGAGCTGCCTTGCCGGAGCTCACGAGTCCGGAGATCTTGGTCTCCTGGCTCTGCAGCTTTTCCAATACCGTCTTCCACCTCTCGTCCATCTGCTTGTTGATCGTATCAAGCAGCATGCTTGCCAATTCCTGGAAATTGGAAGCAGGTTGACGAGAGGGGCTGGCTTTGGCTGCCCTTGCTCTCGACCCCTTTACAGAGGGAGTGTCACTAGCAACGGAAGCCGCTGGGCTAGAAGCCTGTGACTTCCCGGGGAAAAGGGAGTTGCCTTGTGGGAGGAAGAGGACTTATATCCCTTACCTTTCAGTGACTTTTTACTTTGGGGATGGTCGATGTTGACCTATCTCCAAGGTAGGAGGACTTCTGGAAACCCTGAAAAGAAGATACAGAGGATGAAGGGAATTAAAAGGGAGTCCGCTCCCCTGCCTCACTTACCTCCCTACCTACCTCCTGGTCGGTTCCACATTCATGGGCTCCAGGTCCAAGTTAATGGCCGCCACTTCTGCTGACACTTCCGCTGCTATGACATCCTGGGAGGGCTGCGTCACTTCCTGGATATGTTCAATCGAAGGGGCTGCCACTTCTGCTGGGACAGTCGCGGCGAACCGGGCGCCGGGGAAGAGGAGGCTACAGATGGCCTCCGACAGAACATATGGCTTCCCCAAAGCCAGCCACCCAACTCCTAAGGGTGGCCAAGGAAGCGTTGCGAGAAGCTTGATTGGCCTGAAAATAACAAGGACTAAGTAACTGCACACCAAGAACTTAAAATATATATAAGGGGTATAAGAAAAATCTTATAAACTATCAAATATGTCAAGGAATCAGGTAAACTAAGGGCTGTAACTTTAGGCTTACCGACTCGTCCTGGAACTGTTCAAACAAGGCATAGCACACTTCACATCCATCCGGGTGCCAAACGATCAAGTCTCCCACCCTGACTGCGCAGCCGGAGTGGGAGCGGCAGACAACATGGCCGCAGGGTTGGTGCAGCACTGCGGTGCACCCGGACTCCTGGCAGCGCACCATCTGTATGGATAAACTGTATATGAGTATGCTTAACTGAAGGCACGCCGGAGTAAATCCGGCGGAGATAGGGGCCTTATGCTCGAGCAGATAACAGGTCATGCAATTAGAACTTAGTCCTACCGGAGTATTCCGGTGAAGCAAACAAACAATATTCATGGCAAATAAGTTAAGGAACGCCGGAGTTAAACCGACGGAAATAATATCTACCTTAACCTAAAATCATGCAACATGACAGGGTAAGTTAAGTGACGCCGGATATAATCCGACGTGAATGATATATATATCCTAACCTAAAGTCATGCACACTTAGGATTAAATATAATTGCCATAGATGCCAGAGACCGGCAGAAAATTCGCTGGCTAAATACATGGAATAGCAGTTTTTTAAATGCTGGACATGTCATTCCAGTACTGAGACCTCGGAAACCCCGCTACCCCCGCCACTGGTTACTATGTAGGTGCGGAGTGGTTCACTATTAGGGCAGTTCTCGTATGTCCATAGGAGAACGAAGTGAGTAAAGCCAACCTACTAAAACCAAAGACCACCGGAGTGGAAAAGGCTAGCGGCAACGGGGGCACCGACGGAGTCAGCTAGGGTTGTGTAAGCCCTGAAAGTGTCCGGAGTTCCGCGAACCAATGAGGAAGCGAACAAACGAAACACTAGCGAGGTGTGTGAAGTTAAAACGGATACCAGGAGGGTGGATAACCCCCGATTGGAGACCCGTCTAGGTTCCCCCCCAGAGAGTGACGGCTACGAGAGGACGACGCTCCACACACGGGGAGGGATAACACATCACCTGCTATACAGGGGAAAGGTGGGGAAGTAATGACATGGCTGTGTCACGATACTAAGGTCGACTGAGTGGGGGAAACCACCAGACACTGGCCTCAACCCCCTTACTAGGTGTTGAGATGTACCAAGCCTCCCCCCAAAGGGGGAAGAAGACACTTGCCAGAAGTTATGAAAAGAGGTTAGGCTAAGCACATTGGATTACTGCAACCCAACTCCCATCTTTTCCCTGAAGACGAAGCCTAAAAGGGAGGTGGGGGGGACTGTGAAGGGGAGAGAATTTTTGTTCAGAAGGCCAACCGAAGACTGACATGTAGGGCACAGGGTTATGCATTGCAAATCACTTTTCTCCTTTCATTAGAGGGGGAGAAGATTAACAGAGAATCCAAGCATACCCAAAACATACGGAACAGCGGATGGAACAACGAACGTGGCGCTCCCTTCACCGGCCCACACCTCCTTCCACGACGCAGCGACAAAGTCGGGAGAGAAGGGAGCAGAGTCAATGAAAAAGAAGTTAACCTCACGTAGCCTAACCCATCGACAAGGCGAGAGGGTCAGGCTAGTACCACAAAACACCAAATATACTGCTAAATTTTAACCAACATCAGTACATAAACAAGTCAAAATTATAAAATAATAAATGCTTGTGCTAGGGGTATGTTCTACCCGAGCGAAGCGAACAGGAAGTGGGCAACCAAAATGGCCGCTCCTGACACCAAGCTAAGGTAATATTAATCCATAAATATCCATGTCATCCATTGTATCACAATTCAGAAAAACCGACTGTAAGACAGCACCAGCCTGGGGAACAAAATCTACTCGAGCGAAAGCCATAAAATTCTTTATGAAGGGTTTAAAAGCATAAAACCATGGGAGGGCGGTCCCTAAAGAATTGATACTAACACCAGTATTAATACCGGCACGCTGGCCCGCTCAATGTAGATAAAATTCCCCAAATTGAACTTCCTGAAGGGTAACGTCAATTGTAAGACAAAACATTAATGTAAATGACCCAGTGAAACCTCTACTGAACTGGTCTGTAGAGGCGCACTGCTAGGTCAACATGGCGGGCCGGGCAGAGGCATGAGAGGGCGCCCGGTAGTTGACCCAATAATTATTAAATTAAGGGCCAAATACAGCCTCGATACAGCTAAAACCCCGCTAGGGAGGAGTACTTAACTTAGTGGCGGTGATTTCAGTGACAGAAGACATGATCTTCCAAATTAACCGTGAAAAATACAGAGCACAAGCAAGGCGTGTTACTAGAAACAGCGTGCTAAAAGGAATGAGGGTAGGTGGCGCTCAGGTCGTCAGGTACAGGCAGGGTGAGTTGCCGTTGGAACGGCTCTTCTCGCATCGGGGTTATGACATCAGGACATTCTACAGAGTTAGGTCCTGTGGTAGTGGACATATTCACTCACCCTACTCTATACCGACACCTGTTACGTAATAGGTGATTGCTCTGAGGGTAGTAACCTCAGCATTCCCGTTGGCTTTCTTTCTCTGGTATATTTAGCAATATTTATACCTAGAAATGTGTGCTCAAGGGACATTTCACCGGCTGACACAGGTCCGAAGCTCAGAAAAGAGGTTTTTGGTTCTATTGCAGTAAACCCCCCGTGTTCGCGTTCTCATGATTCACGGACTTACCGATTCCCGCATTTCTCTGTGGAACATATACACATTATTCGCGGAAAATTTGCCTATTCGCGTTATTTTTCACTCAGAACTATTCACTAATTAACGTATTTTCATATTTTCATGACTAAATGCACTTTTTGTTATAAAACTATTAAAGTACTCAAGTACCCAGGTAGTGCTTGAGTTTCGATAATTCGCCCTATGATAATTCGATTTTGCGATGGGGTAAGCAATTCATACCAGTACAACAATATTTATAAAATATTTTTAAATTTCGTACGGGCACAGGCAGCAGCATTCAATCAGGCAGTGAGAGAGACCAAATTACAATAGACCAACTTCTTTTCCTTCATCTCTTTTTCCCATCATCTAGTTAAAAAGTAAAAGAGAATGATAAAAGTATTGTTAGTAACATTATACTCTTGGGTAAATGCGTACAGCCATCAACGACCGAATGAGAAACTGTTGTTTTGCTTATAACCGAATCGGATACACCAGCTGTTTGGCTTGTATATCAACCATCGTACGGTAGTAAACAATTACAAATGACGTTAAGTGGAATAGGACTGATGTATTTTTACATTATACCCTTATTCGCTATGGATAAAAGATTGGCAAGGAAATATACTGCTAAATTTAAGCTGCAAGTTGTAGCTGAAGTTGAGAAAACAATGTTCAAGCTACTAATGACTATAGATTATTGTGCATCGGCAACATGGATGAAACTCGACCTTAAATAAAATTGGAGTTAAAGTGTTTTAATCAAAACTACTGGGCATGAAAGAACACATATTACTGCTGTTTTCACACTGATAAAAGATAAATACATAAAGTTCGTGTTATGATGAAATCAAGTGAAAATAGCGAACAGAATCTTGATTTTTTTTACTCAAAACAAACATGCCCCCAGACGGCCAACGTCATCTATTAACGAAAAAAATAGGCAAATTTATTTCACGAGACGTATATGTTATATTTCGACTTAAATACAATTTGTGTAACAAAAAATAACCTTTTCCCATATAAATAAAGTATCTAGAGATTCATTTACACTAACTAGAAGCAAGAAAAGTGCTCTGAACTGAGTTAAATACGGCGAAATGAACTTATCGTAATCGATTTCCAAACCAAAACATTGATTGCTATGATTGCAGTTTATAATACAAAAGCAATATAAGAATATATACAATATTACTGGATACAGTGAAGTAAAGCATAACATTTTAAAAGATCCATGGAAAACATGCATATTTGTTAAGTTTATTTTTGTATAAAATAATGTTATGTGAATATAGAATACTGTATAATGTAGGTTAGGCTACCGTGTATGCATATGATATACCATAATTGAGGCCTATATGTATACAATATACCATAGTGTAGGCTAGGCTAATTCTTGTTTGTTATTCATTTTCTCTTTGTATTGAATTATCATTAGTCAGTCTGCATGAACCTCCAGAATTAGCTGATAATAATTACTATACTGTATATGTATAGAGTACTGTACACTTTATAGTGTAGGCTAGGCTGCCATATATGTTACGGAACAGATTCAACACTTTTTTATGCGTAATCCTAGCGATCTTTCTTCAGAAAAAGACGTGGAAAGATTCGACCCATGATAACACTCACATTTTTTTCTCTCAACTCTCTCTCTTTCCGTGTATCAACTCTCTCTCTCTCTCTCTCACAGCTCATCCACCTGACCTCACTCATTCTCTCAAAGCAATTAAATGGACTATTTAAAGAAACACAATAGTTTCTACAAAATAGGTTTATTATTCAATAACCCAACAAGAAATGAATAAAACAAAGCAAAGATTAAAATGCATAATAAATGAATTTCCAGATAACTAAACTTAAACTGCAAAACACTTCTGATTAAAGAAGTCTCATTTTTTGAAATCCCCAAAATCACACATCCTCACAAATCAATAACTAAAAGTCATGTCCAAAAAAACAGTCTACACATAAAGAGATTGACATTGCAAATGACTTGCATGTCCTTTTTCTCAAACTCCCAAGTCCACATGTTATTCCAACATGTCCACAGACATTGTCGAAAGAATTAAACATTGAAAACTCCCAAAAATATTGAAATGCAAAACACAATAATGGAAAGTGTAAAATGCATAGCCAAGATATGGCAAACGTAACACAACAAAATAATAATATAAAAGAGGTATGAATATTCATATTAAATCTCCCACACCAGTTCAAAAGTTCATAATGATCAGAAAAATCATGGTCAAAATCACAAGTTCAATTTTCTCCCATAAAAACAGAGATTTGAAACTCTACTTATCTGCCGATTTTCAAAGCCTGGATCCTCTCCAAATCTATGGCTGGACAACTGCAGTTCTATCACGTTAATGAACGATCAAACTCACTTTTAGGCAATATAATAAAATATAATAATATTTAATTGACCGGCAATATTTTGAGCTTCTCACGCAGATAGCTGAGGAATCAAACTATTTGCTGAATACAAAGATTTTACAACTGACGGCTCTGTCAGTACCATCTCGCTCAAAAATTCTTTCATCACATCTTAAAGCATTGAAGCTATGAAATGCATATATGTGTCCTTTAAATATATAGGTATACATGGTACTGAATTCCCTAGTGTAGGCTGGGTTATATTCGAGATACGTTTTTTCCAACAAACAATGGGTTTTTTGGAACCTAACCCCATAGTAAGTAGGATTCCTGTATAAGTATTTTTAGTTTTTTTGTGTTTGAACTATTAAAATAGGCAGTTCTAAGTGTGTTTAAAAGGGTTTTAAGTATTCACAGATTTTAGCTACAAGTAGTCGTCGACTTACTACCTATGCGACTTACGACTGATGATGACAGCTATGACAATATAATAATATATAATAATATTTAATTTTATATTTTGCGGCAGCATACTTTTTCAGTGCGTCATCTCCGAGAGATGCTCAGCTCTTGGCAGCATTCAGTGTGTTTGTGTTGTTACATACTGCACATTATTACCGAAAGACATTGTTTGTGTGCTCCAAACCCCAATCAAAGATGTCTTCAAAAGAACATCTTCCTCAATTTCCAATCCTGCTAAGAAAGCAAGAAAAGCTATTGATCTGGACACGAAACTGAAAGTGATAAAGCAGTTTGAAGGGAAGAAAGTGATTGTAATAGCGGCGTGATCTTCAATTATCGCATTCTACTGTGTCGACAATTTTGAAGGATAAAGAACGGATTCGTGAAGCAGTGAAGGGTTCAGCACCTATGAGATCAACAGTGATAACGAAACAACGAAGTGGACCCATACACGAAATGGAAAAACTATTAAATGTGTGGATTGAAAGCCAACTCCAGAAACGTGTCCCATTAAGCCTTCACATACTGCAAACGAAAGCTTTTAAGTATTTTTAAGACGTTGAAGGAGCGTGCTGGAAAAGAGTGTAATCAAGAATTTTCAGCAAGTACAGGTTGGTTCAAACGGTTTAAGAACAGATTTCAATTGCATAATGTCAGAATCACTGGGGAAGCAGCGAGTGCAGATGAGGAAGGTGCAAAAAAGTTTGTTGAAAGTTTGGATGAAATCATTGTAGAAGAAGGCTGTTTACCAGAACAAATTTTTAATGTTGATGAGAGTGGCTTATTTTGGAAGCAAATGCCAGAACGCTCCTACATTTACCAAGAGGAGAAATCTATGCCAGGATTTAAGGCCTCTAAAGATAGGCTGACTTTGTTGCTTGGCGGTAACATCGCCGGGTTTAAGCTTAAGCCATTTTTGATTTACCATTCCGAAAACCCGTGAGCCTTCAAAAATGGGAATAGGCATACGCTACCAGTCTACTATCGGTCTAACAAAAAGGCATGGATGACTCAAGCACTTTTCGAAGACTGGTTCTTAAACTGCTTTATTCCCCAGGTTTGTGAATATTGTTTGGAAAACACTGTTCCATTCAAGGTGTTATTACTTTTGGATTTGGCATCCAACGATCTCCATCCCAACGTGAAAGTGGCAATACAACTCTCATCCAACCTATGGCCGAGGTTCTGACAGAGCGGTCGGAAGTCCATCCCAACGACCAACCACATATGTGGTATTTTACCTACCGTATATTATCCATCATATCTCCTAAGTATGACTAGCCTACATATACATTTTATATTATCCAAAAAATGTGCATGTATAGTACCTATTTTTACGTTTAGCATATGAAATCTTATCATGCTTGCCTTGATTAATACTTACTTTTATTACTGTATTTAACATTTTTATTGTAGGCATTCAAACCATCTGTCTGGTCTGTTTACATTTTCTTTCCGCCATTTGCCACATGAGTATTATTTACTTTTGTTTATTTATAGGTTTGAATTAAATACTACCGTATTTACGTATAAGATGCACTTTTTAACAAAAAAATGGCCTAAAAATCCTCCTGCTTCCTACGTAGGCTCAAAATTTAAGAATTTTGGCCGAAATTATTGAAAACGCCACGTAGATGTTGTAGCCTAGTGTAAAATTCGGTGTTATTAACCTATTAAAAACAAAGTTTATTATAATTATTTATCATTATCACACTTACCATCAAGCTAGTATTATAATCAATATCTACGTTGTTATTATCGATATTTTCATTAAAATGTTAATATCATTATCGGTCTACAGCGGATCGCCGCATTCCACATTTATAGATATAAACAGTACGTGTGCTGCCAAATGATTATCTCGAGAGCTTTACGAATAACAAGGCTTCGTTCAGTTGGTAGTTGGCAAGCTAAATTCTCTTTACGCATAACAACATGGCTTCGATCAATTGGTGGTTGACAATGCTACCATTCTCTTTAGGCTTTTGAGTTGATGGGTTCTTTAAGAATAATAACATGGCTTTGTTCAATTGTGAGCCGTTAATGAAACATTTTTATTTATTGAAAATGATTGCATACTTTTTATAATATATAATGGATATATATAACATATATTAATTAGTAACATCTTTATTAATGTTTTTGTTGATCTGGCGGTAAGAAACAATGTTTACAAATGAATGTGTTACGATCTATTGGTAAATATGAGGTGAAATGCAGCAAGAAAAATCGATCGTAGTAAATGGCTGATTGTATAATACATATTTTGATAAATATTATGGTAAATAACTTCTTTATTAATGTTTTGTTGATGATGTTGGTAAGAAACAATATGCATATGATAACCTAATAACAGTTTTTACTTACCAAAATCATATGAGCATAGGCTAGGAAACCTTATTTTTTTCCCTCAGTGTCCTGCTGAAAGGGGTGCGTCCTATGCAACAATTATAAGCCATGGCAGTAATTTGTTATTACATTTATTTGCAAAAATAGAAATACAAAATACATTACAAAAATATGATCTTTACCATTTTGGACACAAACACACAATGCTGAGGAGGAGGAAAAGTACAAAGAATTTTAGCAAAATATATAAAATTAAATATTATATATTATTATATTGTCGACCAAAGTCTTAGCAGTAAACCTGTTTTATCATTATCTAAAACCACCTTTTCCCAAACAATATCTGCTACAGATTTTGATCTTTAGGATTTTTGAAAAAATACAATGTTCTTATTCAAGAAAGATTTGTCAAGAAATGTATGACGGTGTTTGAAGAATTGGCTAAACGCTATGTGAATACTTTTGATGGGTTTGATAGTGAGAATGAACTAGAAATGATTCGTAGAAAAATGAAATTAGCCAAAGATCTATCGTTAGAATGTGAAATGGAAGAAAAAAATTGCTTGACAAAGAGGAAGAACTAACAACTGAAGATCTGATTGCGCTGGAAGAGGAAAAGGTGGCAGAAGAAGAAAGGAGAGAAGACAGTAGAAAACAAAGAATGTTCACGACCAAAGGCTTAGCAGAAGGTTTATCACAGTTAAATAAACTTCTAGCTCATTTTGAAGGAATCCAAATAATGAAAGATTTTCAAGAATTGAACGCATGGTCCTTGATGCTTTTCGCCATACCATCGAACCATTCAGACAAAACTAAGCATGTTTATGAAAATAACACCTCCGTCGATCCCCTGCCCCCATCCACCAGTGGACACGATCCCCAGCCATCCACCAGTGGACTTTTTTTTTACTTTTTTTTCAAATTTAAAATGTTACGTAATTTTTATTTCTATTTTGTATGTTCATGTTTTTGCTGTACTGTAAATCAAATCTATCTATGCATTACTGTAGTTTGCCTGAAATTTATAAAGAAAAAATAATTTACTGTAAAATAATGTTTTCAGAAATAAAATTTTGTTCGAAAATGGTAAAAGATTCATATTTTTGTAATGTATTTTGTATTTCTATGTTTTGCAAATAAATCAAATGTAATAACAAATTATGTATTTAATTCAAACCTATAAATAAATAAAAGTAAATAATACGTCATACGTGTAGCCGATTGGCAATGCAAATGGCAGATAAGAAAATGTAAACAAACCAGACAGATGGTTTGAATGCCTACAATAAAAATGTTAAATACAGAACAAAAGTAAGTATTAATCAAGGAGTTCAAGCATGATAAGATTTCATATGCTAAACGTAATAATAGGTACTATACATGCACATTTTTGTGATAATATAAAATGTATATGTAGGCTAGTCAGTTGTCTATGAAAATGTAAACAAAAAAATACATACATGTATATGTAATATATGTATGTGTTTGAATATGGTAAAAGGATAAAAGACAGCTCAAACATGATTAAATTTACAGTATTCAGTATGCTAAAAAAAGACAGTACAGTATACAGTACATACTTAGGCTATAATATATGATGGATAATATACAGTAGGTACAGAATACATGTTCATATGTGGTTGGTCGACTTACGACTGCTCTGTCGGAACCTAATGCGGTCGTAAGTCGACGACTACCTGTATTTGCGGGGTCGTGTGGTACACATCCTCCAGGAATACGGGGGTGTTTACTGTATCGCCGATTTTCGGTTATTGGGAATTTTCAGTTAGCGGCGTTAACCATGGACTGCCTTATATACTTTTCAGTGTGTATAAATGTGAGTTTGTATATGTACATGCTCACATTACATGAGGTAAACAGTACAGTAACGGTGTGTTTGCTTCTCTCTCTCTAAATGTTTTTTTCATAAAGACTTTGGCATTTGGCCTCCCTCCGTCTCATATGCATTTAGTGCTTTACTTTTTATTACTAAACTATTTGCACAGATGGCCCTAGTTGAAGTATTTTTCGTAAACGTTTTAATGTTCATAATGATATCTAGTTAGCTGTTGCAATTATTGTAAACCTTTATGTGAATAACCAATCTCTCTCTCTCTCTCTCTCTCTCTCTCTCTCTCTCTCTCTCTCTCTCTCTCTCTCTCTCTCTCTCTCTCTCTCTCTCTCTCTCTCTGTGGGATATTCATTATGAAAAATAAGATTTTGAGACAGAATGACAAGTAGATGCACAGAAAATGAATAGTTTATCTTAATGAGATGTGCCTGTGTACATATGCACATGTACATTTGAAGTGTGAAAAAAAAATATATATATGTAACACTTCATGACAATATGAATATAATATTGCACTGTGCTGAATGTCAATAAAAATACTCTACAAAGTTTCATAAATCTGTTAAAACAAAGACAAGGATGTTTGTTCTTTTTTCATTTTTTATGAGTTTATGTACATTACATATCTTTTTAGCATAAGTAGGTAGAACTACTGCAGTTGGCTATATTTTGTTAAATTAAATTAAATTTAGCACAGTACTGTATTGATTGTGTGTTTAGAAGCAGTTCATTTTACAGATTATTCATGAAATTGAAGGATAAGTAAATTGAAATTTAAAAGTGAATGATAATTACAAAATATTAGTTAGGATAGGCTATTGATTACTTTATAGAGGAATGCTTTTCACTGTCAGCTATGCCAATTGGCTCCAGGTCTCTGTATCGTGTAGGCTAAATGCCAACTGGTGTATCTTACCGCATATCATTACTTATTTTCATTACTTTTTTGGGAGTGCATACAGTATATATATTGTGTATATGTGTAGAGCTCCACTGCTATTAAGGCGAGGCGCCACTGTACTGTGATTTTTATTCCAATATTTTTGTTATTGTATTCCCATTTATATTTATAAATGAAAAATTGATATAAACTTTTTCACCATCCCTGACTCAAACATTTGCGAGGGGAAATTATTCTTAATTACAGTATTCTGTCAGCAATTCTTTTATTATTTCTTGCAAAATTGTTTTATTGATAGTTATAACATTTGATACAAATTTGAGGTTTGTGTATGTGAAAGAAGAGGATTATATTACTTTGACATTCACTGTGATAATGTATGGAAAGTAATTAACAAATATTTTGTATGGTTTGATATTAGATCTTATGATTTTTCATCCTTTCCTTTTACAGCCCATAACCTCTTCTGCAGCAAGGCTGCTAGGGGAAATTGTAACTCAGAAGCAAGATGTCGTTCAGCCTCTCACCCGAGTCCTCCTCCATCATGGTCATGTAGTCCAGTTTATATCTGCTCTTGCACGACATGAAATGTCAAAAATTACGTGAGCATTTAAAGAATTTTTATTTATTTGTATGTGAACTTCAATGATATTGATAAACTTTCCTAATGGTTTTAAAAGAACTTTTTTCATACATGTCTTTTCTTGAATTTATGAACTTCTGTTTCATTCTGCTTTCATTTTATGTTGTATAGTTTATTATGCTTGAAATTTAGGATAATTTTTTCATTTCCAGAGATACTAATACAATTTTCCGTGGTAATACGCTTGTATCAAAGTGTATTGATGAATTAATGAAGCTGGTGGGTCATCATTACCTTCGAACTACCCTGAAGTCAACGTTAGACATGATTTTCCGTGAAAAAAAAGCCTGTGAGATTGATCCAACAAAATTGCAGCAAGGGGACAGTAGGGAAGCAAATTTGTCAAATTTAAAGGTACTTATTATGCATGTGTTTATACTTTTAGAAGTATTGAAGTATTTGCATGGTTTTTTTTACAGTTATCTCCATTATCTCCATTAAGCTATAATGTCCATGCTACTGGATAGCATGTCAGTTTCTGCATATGTTGGAAAATGTCTTAAATACAGTAGCCCCCATAATTGGGGGTTGAGGGGGTTAGGGACCACAACCACCTGCAAACAGCGGAAATTTGCGAATACTCGAGACCACCTCAAAAAATGCTTATAACCTGCCTATTTTAATAGTTCAAACACCAAATACACCTTAAACTATTGTCCTAAAACACAGTAATTCAAACACCAAATATACCTTAAACTATCATCCTAAAACACTTTAATATCATTTCAAAGTCGTCTTATAACATTACCCTTAAAAAATGGCTTACAGCTATGCATGAACACTCCTACAACTGTTATCTCTATATTCAGGCACGCACATTTTCTTTCATACAGTATTCAAGCCTTGCTGTTTTCTTTTAATGTAGATGGGATAACATTGGTATAGTTCTGGACAGTTCCACCGGGTCCAGTTTCCCGAGCAAGAAGGGTTTTGCAGAAGGATTTGTGTAGGTAGCCCTGACGTGAAAGGTAAACGGGAAAGGAGCTTTAAGACGTGGGTGAAAATGTGTGGCCACTTAAGTTATTGCTTATTAACTTAACAAGATAGAGGGACCAATTCCATATCAGCTGAATACAAGTGGATTATGCCTAGTCTAAGCAGGGCATTAAATTATGCCACACCTACTTCAAACCTGTAGTTTATTAAATTGCCAAATATCGTAACAACTTTAAAAAAATTTTGTAATCTCATATATATATATATATATATATATATATATATATATATATATATATATATATATATAGATATAGATTATAGATATATATATTTTATAGATATATATATATAGATATGTATATATATATATATATATATATATATATATATATATATATATATATATATATATATATAAATATCTATATATATATATCTATATATATATATATATATATATATATATATATATCTATATATATATATCTATATATATATATCTATATATATATATATATATATATATATATATATATATATATATATATATATATATATATATATATATATCTATATATATATAATATATATATATATATATATATATATATATATATATATATATATATATATATATATATATATATATCTATATATATATATCTATATATATATTATATCTATATATATATCTATATATATATATATATATATATATATATATATATATATATATATATAGGTATATATATATATATATATATATATATATATATATAGATATATATATATATATATATATAGATATATATATATATATATATATATATATATATATATATATATATATATATATATATATATATTATATATATATATATATATATATATATATATATATATATATATATATATATATATATATATATATATATATATATATTATATATATATATATATATATATATATATATATATATATATATATATATATATATATATATATATATATATATATATATATATATATATATATATATATATATATACAGGTTGGCCATCACTAACTGCATCATTGGGACCTAGAGGGTGCCAGATTAGCCACTTTTGCGGATTAACCATTTATTAGGCTAGAATACACGAAACACAGTAGCTAAGCACCTCATCCTAGAATTAAAATATCCCATAAATCAGTACAAGTTGGTTAATAAAGAAAAGACAGTTATCAAATACAGGTAGTGCTCGAGTTACGATAATTCGCCTTACGATATTTCGAGTTTACGATGGGGTTAGCAATACCGACACGAAAATATTTGGGAAATATTTTTAGATTTCGCGCAGGCGCAGGCAGCGAGAGAGACCAACTTCTTTTCCTCCATCTCTTTATTCCATCTGCTAGTTAAAAAGGTAAAAGAGAATGATGAAAGTATTGTTAGTAACGTTATACTCTTGCGTAAATGCGTACAGCCATAAACAACCGAACGGGAAACTGTTGTTTTGCTAATAATCGTCCCGGATAACAACTGTTATGCTTGTATTTCAACCATCATACGGTTAAACAATTACTGTAGTTACGTTACAAATGACATTAAGTAGAGTACAGTAGGACTTGATATATTTTTTACACAGTATACCCTCATTCGCTTTGGAGGAAAGATCGGCAAGGAAATACACTGCTGCAGTAACTTTATGCTGCGATTTGTAGCTGAAGCTGAGGAAGCAATGTTCAAGCTACTAATGACTATAGATTATCGTGCATCGGCAACATGGATGAAACTCAACTGTAAATAAAATTGGAGGGAATGTATTTTAATCAAAACTACTGGGCATGAAAGAATACAAATTACTGCTGTTTTCACGCCGATACAAGATAAATATGTAAAGCTCGTATTATGATGAAATCAAGAGAAAATACCGAACGGAATCTTGATTTTTTTCTTACACAAAACAAACATGCCCCCAAAACGGCCAGCCGCGATTCCCACGAACGTCAATTATTAACGAAAAATAGCTAAATTAATTTCACAACGAAACGTATGTAAGTTATATTTCGATTTAAAACATTTCGTATAACGAAAAATATCCTTGCCCCAAATAAAAAAAGTATCTATTCATTTACACTTACTGGAAGCAAGAAAAGCTCTGAACTGAGTTAAATGCGGTGAAATAAACACGGCGTTATCGATTCCAAAAACAAAACATTGATCGCAATTTATAATAAAAAAGCAATATGAGAATATACGCAATTGGGTACAATGTAGTAAAGTATAACTTTTTAAAAGATCCATGAAAAAGATGCACATTCGTTATGTTGATGTTTGTATAAAACTGTTAATATGTGAATAGAGTTTAGTATAATGTAGGCTAGGCCACCGTATATGTAGCCTATACGATATACCATAGCGTAGGCCAAAAGACAATAATAAATGTAAAAAATGGAACAGCAAAAGCATGCCTGTGTTTACAAACACCTCCAGTTTGTTGAGGCAGCACACTGCGCCACCAAATCGAAGCGGCCAGCAAGCAAGTTAGCGCAGCGACCTGGGAAATTTGAAAATTAGTGCGGAAACAAATTACTGTAGCTTGAAATTTGTGCGGATTACTGATCGTTCGGACTACTGATTGCCGGATTAGTGATGGTCAACCTATATATATATATATATATCAGTATATATATATATATATATATATATATATATATATATATATATATATATATATATATATATATATATATAGGTAGATAGATAGATATATATATATCCCTGCTTAACAATGCCGTTAACCAGAGATCAAAAGCAAAAATTTGTTTAACTATATGTCGCTAGCCAACCTTGTAACACCAAAATGCTGTTAACTGATACCACTGGTGTTGGGGACTGCATATATATTATATATATATATATATATATATATATATATATATATATATATATATATATATATATATATATATATATATATATATATATATATATAAACTTTATCACATACACAATTGTTCTGTGCATTAGTAGAATTACTAAAAGGACCTCATTCAAACTGGATGGTATCTAATGGAGTTTTTATTCAAAAAGTTACAAGCTTTCTTGGACAAACAGTCCACATTATCAAGTATCCGTGCACAATGAGCATCGCATAGTCCGGCTGTATTTATATCTGTGTGCTGGGTACTTTTAATCCTATAATTGCCTAGCTCTTCCTGTGTGACCTCCACCCTCTCTTGACCTTGGTCTTTCTCTGATCCCTGGTTCCAGATGTCCGTTTTCCGTGCGTTCTCTTGCGTTTTTTCTTCGTTTCTTGCTACTGTGGAGTATATGATTTTTCTAGATATGCTGTCTTCAAAGCCGTTTCGGTGTCCCTGCCATCGTGTTGTTGGGCGCAAGTTATGAAGGCGTTCTCTACAACCAGTCTAGATGTTTTGTTGGTGTTCCTGTACTGAAAACTCATATTTTCCCAGTCTATTCTGTGATCATTTTCCCAACAGTGTTTGGCAACTGCCGACGCCTGATTATAATGCCTTATGTTCTGCAGATGTTGTTTGCTTCGCTCTTTACATGATTTGCCAGTTTTCGCCATAGTACCCCTCTTCACAGTCTAGACACGCTGCCATATAAACCCCCTCTAATCTCTTCCCCCTCTACCGACTTTTTTGTTTCTAACTATTTTATTCTAATGGTGTTTTTGTAGCTGCCTATCAATTTGAAATTATTTAGCTTCCTGTTGATGGGTGCAATAGAGTTGTTGTCCAGAACTGTAATTATTTTCTTTCCTACCAAATGTTCCTTTTCAATCCTTTCCCTCTCCCCAAAATAGTTTTTCCTTGCTTTGATATGTGTCCACTCCCACCAATACTTAGGGTAGCCTAATCTCCTAAAACTCTCCCTCAGGTAATCCTGTAAGAATTCGGGCAGCTTAATTTGCCTTTAGGAAAGCCGTTTAAGAAGATTAATTGGGCTAATCCTCTTAAGGGAGTGGCATAAAAATATCTTCCTGGCCCCTGTTATCTGTGTCATCTCAATATCTGTTCCAGGCAAAAACAAAAGGGACAGATCGGAGTGTTGATAATACGATCGGCCATGTGGTTCTTAATAAACAAAAAGGGGTAAATTAGGTGGGGGCTGCTCTCTAGAGACATCTGGGTTATTATATATATATATATATATATATATATATATATATATATATATACATACATACATACATATATACATATATACGTATATATATATACACATATATATACATATATATTTACATATATACAGTAGAACCCCGGTCCTCAACCATACTAGAACTCGACTTAATTGGATTTCGACGCAAAATGTTGAGTAAATTTTGCGTTGGAGCTCGAACAACAAACCGGAATCCAACCCGATGAATCATATGTTGTTTGTAAAAAAAGAGTTTCAGTCGGTCGCCGCTAGTCAGTGTTGTTGGTGGTGCTCTTCCCATGCATATTTAAAAGCGTTTAAAGCCCACGCACGCTGCTGCTGTTTGGAGAAGTACACACTTGTACAGGTATATCATCATTTTTTTGGCTTTCTGCATTGAATTTTCATCCAGTCATGGGTCCCAATATGTTAGGGTATCATAATATATATTGAAAGGTGTTTTACAGTAATTTTGTACACTATTCCAGTAGACTCTGTATGAAGTTTACTATTAATACTGAATGTAAACAACGTTTATGTAATTAGTACCGCGATACGCCACTAGGGTGGCGCTTTGGTTTGTTTACATCAGCTCACGCCACAAGCTGCCGAGTGCCGACGTAACTTAGGAAATTTTTCTTAATTTTATGATAACAGACATACAGTAATTCGGCTTATAAATACTCTGTTATTAATTTACTGTAATAATCAGGCTTGTTTTTCAGTGTTGTTATTATTAACAGCAGTTAATAATAATAACAGTACATTCTGGTAGTGCCTATAGGCTACTTAGACTAGCCTATGGCGCTCGGTCTACCATCAGTAATAAGGCCACATTGGTCGTAGGCCAATTTTTTTGATACATTATGCATTTAAAAATGTAAAAAGTGTTTCTGATACAGTAAGTTATTTAACTCTAAACTTATTTAATTGTAATTTGTGTAATATTTTGTATAAAAAGGCAAGGTTGGGTTAATGACTGGTGGTCAAGAATGGATTAATCCATTTTCAGTTATTTCTTATGGGAGAAATTGATTCAGAATTCGACTACATCGAATCTCGACGCTGCTTCTGGAACGGATTAGAGTCGAGGACCAGGGCTCTACTATATATATATATATATATATATATATATATATATACATACATACAGATATATATATTTTACAGTATATATATACAGGCAGTTCCCAGTTATTGACAGGGGTTCCATTCCCAGACAGTGTGATAATTACCGAAAATTGCCGATAATAGCACCGATCCCCGGGTATTGGCACCAGTATCCAGTTATCGGCGCTGATAACTGGGGATTGGCTGATAACTGGGGATTGGTAGACCAGTGATATCTGGGATCTGAGGCCACGATAATCAGGACTGCCAAAAATCCAGTTATATATCATCGCTACCATGCTTTATCATGCTTCATCATTACCATTACTATTATTATGTTGCTGTCATTCAGATATTAGTGCTCGGAATTAGTCTATATATTGGCAACAAATGCTAACATTTTAGAGAATGTCGAATGACTATATTTTTCTCGGTGGTTCAACTACAGAGCCGAGGGTTGCTATTTTGTGGCCTAAGAGCTCTCAGATTAATGCAATACTGTATTCTAGGGGGGAAAAAATTACATTAAGGTTATTTTTAAGATGATAAGATTAGCAGATAGAATTTCAAGTATTAATTTCTCTCATACATATGTGTGTGTATATATATACACATAAACACACAAATCAATTTTTATACAACATTTTAGTGGTATGTTTCATATATCATCATGTAATGCCTCTGCATAATTATGATGCATCACTTAAAATTAATTTTTTTACTGTATAATTTAGATCAAAGCACATTTTTGATATCAAGATGAAGGATACTGTAAGGACTTTTAGGAGATAAACTCTAGAATATAGAGTTGATAATTCTTCAAGGCTGCCTGAAACTCAGCTTCACACGGGCCACTACCATTATCTTAGGATTTCTTCCTGAACGATAAGATATTGATTGACCATGGGAATTTCATTGAAATCATTTAAAAAATATTTAACCTAATGCTGTGCTGATAGCAATACAAATAACCAGAAGGCAAAAACAACCTTGTCTTGATCTCATTAGGGGAGGGAATACGCTCCAGAAGTCCTACCAACAAGGTTGGCTTGCACGTGATTTTGTACAAGTAAGTGTGTGGCGTAATTTCTCAAAGGAAACCATTTTTGGTCATTGTCTATATTCTATAAGATCTTTCCCCTTTAACCCTCTGGTGATCCGATGACGCGAAACCACGTCAATAAATTTTTTGCCTTAAGTGCTCCAATGATGCGATTTCCACGTCATCTGTAAGTTATTTTAGGAGAAAATTCACCAAAAAAAAAAGGAGTCGTCCAAAGAACATGAGGACTGCGCCATTGCGTGGGCAGATCTTGGACCTACAAGAAAGCATAAACAGGAAACTGATAGGTATCGCACGTGCCGCAGTCCTCCCCCAACTCGTGCAGTTCACCTGTTTTGACTGAGTTCAGCCCGTCTTTTTAGCGCTCTCAAGTTTTGTTATTTGTCGTCATTTATCTGCGTTTGTGAAGTGCTTTCGCTTTTGTTATTGTTGTAAAAGTGTTTGCAAGTGATTTTTGAGTATTTTGAATAAAATTTCAAGTGCTTTTGATAAGATAAATAGTGAAGAACAATGGCTGACCAGAAAAAAGCCATGCCCAAGACGGTGAAAATTGTAACACCGAGTAAATTTCACTGTATTCTTTTCGATGATAAAAGTGACATATCGGATATTGAAGGGCCTTCAGCTACTTCCCCAAAAGTAGTTTTGCAAAGGCGTGACATTCAGACTTATACTGAAGAAAGTAGTGGGGATTCAGGGGAGAAATGGGCAAGAGAGAACAAAGGTTTTGTGGAGGCAGTTGTTGTGAAAAGGAAAAGCGTGGGTCAGCCACGACAAACAACAACCCTTAACTCCCTCCAGCCTATGAGTGTGTACACCCAGGAAAAACAATCACCCCAGGCCGAGATCTCGCTTCCCTCTACATCCCAGCTGTCAACCTTTCACCCCTCTCTCTCTCTCTACCTCCCAACCTTCTTGTTCTTTTTATAAACCGGAAACCCACGTAAAAAAAAGACTTTGTTTGAAATGACTGACGATGAGCTTGATTTTTACGAGTCAGACGGGAGTAACGAGTCTGGTGTTGGTGTACTGAGGGGGTCTGATTGGGAGGATGAATCTTCCTATGATGGGGAGGATCACCTCTCCCAACCTGTTACTGTCGGACGAGGAAGGATTGTTGGGGGTCGTGGTGAGGCGACAGGCAAGTGGCATCCAAGCCAGACAGGGTGGCGGAAGGGGTAGGGCCCTACCTGAACGTGCTCATGAGTCAGCTGAGGAGCAAGACAGGAGAGCGGGTTGGACCACCAGCCCCTTTCCTCCCACAGCATTGCCTTTAACGGGAACTCCTGGGTTACGGGGAGATTTGATTTACCTATCTTCTGCGCTGGATTTTATCCAGCTGTTTTTCACTAGATTTTTGTTTGTTTTCCTGGCACAACAAACAAATATTTATGTGGAGCAACAGTTTGCAGGTATGCCAAATTCTTGCCGTAATTCATGGTTGGGAGTGAATGCAAATGATGTTGCACAGTATCTGGGCCTTGTTGTTCTTATGGGGGTCATTTGTAAACCATTGTTGCGGGACTATTGGTCTACGAATGAATATCTGCATAAGCCGATCTTCATAAAAACAATGTCGTGTCGGTTTCTTGAGATAGGTACGTTTTTTCACGCTTGCAATAATGCTGAGACTCTCCGCAAGGCAACACTGATCGTCTCGTGAAAGTTTGTACCGTCCTCAAATACTTCCAATTGAGGTTCAGGGATGCGTATACTCCTTCGCAGGACCTGTCAATTGATGAAGGGATGCTGCCGTGGAAGGGGAGGCTTAGGTTCAAAGTGTACAATCCTACCAAGCCGACTAAATTTGGAATAAAAATGTACATCATTGCCGAAGCTGGCACCGGCTACATTTCATATTTTGAGGCCTACAGCTGGATTTACACTTCCACCCTTGGCACTGTCTTTTCTCTGCTTGGCGATCTCAAGGGAAAGGGCTACCATCTGTATATGGACAATTACTATAACTCCGTAGCCCTTTCCCAAGAGCTTTATGACCAGGGGGTGCATACATGTGGCACTCTGCGGCTTCCTAGAGGTGACCCAAAGGCACTGCAACTCCTTGCATGGACGAATGTTCCCTGAGGCGTTACGTACTTCCGGAGGCAAGGGAACACCTTCGTGATCATCTGGAAAGATGTCACCCTTGTGAAGCTGGTAACAACGATTCATAATGCTGAGGTTGAGCTCCATGATCATTGTCAGAAGGACACCCATGAAAGATTGCAGTTGCATCGCCCAAAGGCAGTCACTGATTACAACAATTTCATGGGTGGTGTGGATCATTTTGATCAGATGATCCAATATTACCAGTTCATGAGGCATACCAGCAAATGGACGAAGAAGTTCATTGTGTACTTGTTCCAAATGGCACTCTTCAACGCCTTTGTTTTGTACCAAAAGTACTCTCTGGAGAGGAAGAAGATGAGCTTCAAGTTGTTCACTGTGCACTTTGTACAGCAGTGATAGAGTTTGACCTTGATAAGTGGCCCTAAAAGGATGAAGATACTGTGTACGCAGGTCAACACGAGGCTTCCTTCCTCTCTGTTGGCCAGCACCCCCGGTGGTGCACCTGACCCTGTTGCAACACAGAGACAACGACAATGACAGACACCTTCATCAGCCCCACCTGCAAGAAATATGTCCCCTCTAGCAGTCCAAGAGAAGTAACAGAGAGTAAGTACCCGACTAAAAATTCTCAAATGAATGGTTGTTATTGTGTGTGTGTGTGTGTGTGCATTTCATGTTTCAATTTTTTACTATTCTTTTCCAAATATTTTTTTGTATGTTCAGTGTCATTGTTTATTTTTATCTTGTTTTGTTTATAATTGCAATGTCCATCTTTCATATTTATCTGTAAGGCAGTTCTTTATATTTTCACATGCTAAACCTCTGAATGTAAAAATAGCAACATTTCTTCTTCATAGGAATTTACTTTTTTTTTTACATATATTTCTGTCTTTTAACAACATTTCTGTCTTTCAGCTTCAATTGCTCAATTTTTTCTGGAAGCACTTATTGTTTTTACATGGGGTACTTATAGAAAATTTATTCAGTTTTCCATTGCAATTTTCACTTTTTTCTTAGCGTTATTCATTACTGAGTAATTACAAAAAATGTAAGCCTGAATATGAGGACTCGAGAACCCAGTCGAGCTACATAGTTCGGCCTAGGGTTTACGAGTGCATGAATAATTTTTTGTATGCCTGTTTGTGCATCTGTAAATAACTTCAATGTACATGTATTATATATCACTCGAACAGCCATTCTTTGTACTTTATCATGCTGAACAACAAAATGTAAAAACGTCAACATTTCTGTATAATAATTGTTGCTTATAGGGTCTTAGAAAAGAAAAAGAGATTGTCCGTAATCCAACAACAATTGCTCAATTTTATTCTAACAATACATATATCTTTTTGTGTGTTTTACAGGAAATTTATTCAACTTTCTAATTCCACCTTTATTTTTTTTCTATCTTTATTCCTCACTTAAGTACGATATGAAATGTCAACATAAGTAGGTTGGAAAATCTGAAAATTGCACTCTGTAACAAATTAGCATTTTTTAATCGGTAACAGCTAATTAGCCAGCACATTTATAACAAAATGATTGCTTCCACGTGAAAGTTCAAACATTTCCACACAATTTACGTATAAGATAAACTCCCAAACCTAGTAAAATAAACTCCCCAAACCTAATTGTTATATTTTTCATGATTACTTCAAAAAAATATCTACAATTTTCCTTAAAAATTTCATGTTCTTCACTTTTTTATTATTTCTAAGCCTTGCAAAGATTTTCTGATTGCTTTAGGAAAAAATTCAATCATTTGCTGACATCATAAAACAAACCAGAAGCGTATGTCAGTTATAGTTTGGACATATCAATTTTTACAAAGAAACTTTTCCGTGCGAGCCCCACTTTTCCCTCCCGCATGGCATAAGTCGTGTACCAGGTAGCGCTATAGGAACCCCCGTAAATGCGAGAGGGTTAGGGAACGGTTATTTTATTTTTTTATGTATAATACACTAAAAGTTCTAAAAGGTAATTAAAGGATGCCTTTATGACTAAACACCGGTGAAATAAATTCAAACAAACATACAAAGGATTGAGGAAAATAACTGAACCAAAGTAGTTTACAAATTTAATTGCACCTCTAAACATCCACCACCACTAAGCCATCACATTCTTACAATAAGGTTATCATTGACTCAATGCCTTGTCCACCCACCACCTTTTTCAGTGACATCACACAGCCTTTCTGGCATAGAGGAGACATGATTTCTCATTATACAGTAAACCCTCTGCATTCGCGGGGGATGTGTACCACACCCACCCCCCTGTGAATAGCTAAAACCCTCGAATACTTAGAACCCTTCTAAAAACACTTAGAACTGCCTATTTTGATAGTTCAACAACAAAAAAAAAAAAATACTTAAAAATGCTTATACAGGCATTATCCTACTTACAATGGGGTTACATTCCAAAAAAACCCATTGTTTGTTGGAATAAACGTATCTCAAATATAGCCTAGCCTACTCTAGGGTATTCAGTACCAAGTATACATGTATGGTAGCAAAGTATACTCTATTAATACACGGTGTAGTGATTATTATTATTATCAGGTAATTCTGGAGGTTCATGCAGAGTGACTTATGATAATTATTCTGGAGGTTCATGCAGTGACTTATCATAATTCAATAAAAGAGAAATTGAATAACAAACAAGAATTAGCGTAGCCTACACTATGGTATATTGTAGGCATATATGGTAGCGTAGCCTACGTTATACTGTACTCTATATTCACGTATCGTATTATAAAAACACATCAACATAATGAATATGCATCTTTTCCATGGATCTTTTAGAATGTTATGCCTTAATTCACTGTATCCAATAATATTGTACATATTCTTACATTGCCTTTGTATTATAAATACAGATAATAGCGATCAGTGTTTTGATTTGGAAATGTTTTCGTGGTGTTTATTCACCACATTTAACTCAGTTCAGAGCGCTTTTCTTGCTTCTTGTTAGCGTAAATGAATCCTTAGATATTTTATTTATATGGGGCAAGGTTATTTTTTGTTACACTGTATGAAGTGTTTTTAAGTCGAAATATAACTTAAATATGTCTCGTTGTGAAATTAATTTAGCTATTCTTTTCATCAATAGTTGACGTTGGCCATTTTGGGGTGTTTGTCAAGATTCTGTTTGCTGTTTTCACTTGATTTCATCATGATACGAGCTTTACGTATTTATCATTTATCGGCGTAAGAATAGCAGTAATGTATTCTTTCATGCCGAGTAGTTTTGATTAAAATACTTTCTCTCTAATTTTAATTACGGTCGAGTTTCATCTATGTTGCCGATGCATGATAATTTATTGTCATTAGCAGCTTGAACATTGTTTTCTCAGCTTCAGCTACAACTTGCAGCATAAATCTAGCAGTATATTTCCTTGCCGATCTTTTATCTATAGCGAATAAGGGTATAATGCAAAAATATATTAGTCCTATTCTACTTAACGCCATTTGAACTACAACCTACAGCAATTGTGTATTACCGTATGATGGTTGAAATATAAGCAAAAGGGCTGTTGTTATCCGATTCGGTGATAAACAAAACAACAATTCGACAGCAGGTAAATATTTGTTTATTATTTGTCGTAAGTCTTGGTAAAAGTGTTTATCATAAATAAGCGGGACACTTACACAGAAAGATAGTTTAGGTAATGATGGTATTCTGAATTTTGGTTGAAAAATGTTATTTAAAAATTTGCGCAAATATTTGTAAAAGAGCTCAGATGGGAATTTAATTTTAAGTTAAATTCATTGACTACCCTCTTCCACAGGGCCTTTAGTTTAACATCTGATTCTAATGGTTTTCATGAGGAAATTCTATATCTCCACCAATATTTTATTAATAACTGTTTCCCATCTGAGCTCTTTTACAAACATTTGCGCAAATTTTTAAACCAAAATTCAGAATACCAACAGTACCTGAACTATCTTACTATGCAAGTGTCCGGCTTATCTATGATAAAAACTTTTATCAAGATTTATGACAAATAATAAACAAATATTTGCCGGCTGTTGAACTGAAACTAATACCTAATAATCCAATGAAGCTCAAGTCTCTGTTTAAATATAAAGTAAGTCTGTGCCCTTTGATGACCTCAGGAATTATATACCTGTTTAATTGCCCCAGATGTGACCTGGGGAAGTACATGGGCTCTACTCGTAGGTTGTTGAAGGTGAGATTAGACTCTCATCGTGGC
Organism: Macrobrachium rosenbergii; assembly: GCF_040412425.1. Classification (NCBI taxonomy): domain Eukaryota; kingdom Metazoa; phylum Arthropoda; class Malacostraca; order Decapoda; family Palaemonidae; genus Macrobrachium; species Macrobrachium rosenbergii. The sequence goes on along the minus strand of NC_089781.1, from coordinate 55,564,544 downwards.
GTAAGTTACTGAACAGGCGCTAAATTATCAAACCCCGAATTTTCATACATTAGAGACCATGGGAAAAAATGCAAATATAATATCAATTAAATGGATTTCAAAATAATAGGCAAAGCTCCGAATGGCCACCAATTGTCAATACTAGAATCCCTTTTTATTAAACAACTAGTTCCCCAATTAAATACTCAGTCCATGTCAACACCTCTATACCTCTTGTGAGTTTCCATTGGAACCAAAACGGACCCTGAGTGTCACTCAGCTTTTGCCTTCAGTACTATTTGGTAACCATTGTTCGTTTCTGTTATTTATTTTTATACTTTTATGTAAAAACTTTTTTTCTCATTTTTAGAATCTGAGTCTATTTTTAATTCTGTTGTCTTTTTAATTTATAGCTTTGAAAATGGGACACGTGGTCCTGAAATGTTAGCGTAATAAAGCACATTGAAAGGAAATAAAAGGAATTCTCCTTCTCCCCTAACTCGATGCTGTTCATCAAGTTTAAAGCAACTGCCTTCGACTTATATATATATTGTTACGTGTGGGGGCTTGGCTGATAAGTTTATTACTGGATTAACGTAATTTACGAGACCCTGAGTGCCAAGGACATACGTAACCTGTCAATAGAAGCTACAAATTAACCTCAAAGGCAGATGTTTATTAGTGGAATAAGGTCGCCAGTCGAGAAGAAACCCTGACACAAAGAATATATCGTTAGCCAGAAAATTACTTGAACAATTGCCCAACTTCGGACGCAGTTGATTTTCCCTTCGCTTCAGTAAGTTTTTTTTTTTTTTCACAAAGGATTATCGTACGCAGTAGCACTGGTAAACAATGGGATCGAGACACAAGGCTGGCTAAATGCTGTAAATTTCTTATTTAACCTTCCCTAATTCCTAGTTACTTCACGGGAATAGTTGATTGTCACTAAACAATATAAATTATTCTTAATCTAGACTTCATAAAAGGAACTTGGATACCTGAGTCATCTAGATGGTGGTGAAGGGAGAAAACAAAGGAACTGGAAATACAGAAAGAGATACTAGCAAATCGGCGAAACTTTGCCAAAAAATTCAGACTTACCGTAGGCGAAGTTGTATGCGCATAGAACAGACGATCGGGGGCCTTGATAATAGCAGTCTTCCCAATTCACTAATAGCAAGGAAACAGTCGGGAGTGAGTAGTACGAGACGGTAGTACAAGACGCGTGTCTCTCGCACACACACTAATTTCTCTCTGCCCTGTCTCAGGTCAAGCAGGGTGGCTGGCCACATCTGTATGCCCTTATGCCCTCGGGGTCTGAAATTTTGTCAAAACATTCGCCGAACATAGAACAGGGACATGGAAGCTTAAGACCACCATCAATAGAGGTTACTTGGTGAAACTTTCCCTATGGGTTTAGGCCCCTAATGCTACCTAGTCCTGCTACGGACGTTAATTTTTTGAACTGCCTAGCACTACCCTGCTCGGACAAAGACGTCTCCCTGTCGTTGTTCGTGGATTTTTTCTATAATAAACTGCATAGAGGACGAACAGCAGAATATTTATAAAAGCTCACCCCCCCCCCTTAAGAGGGCCTTCAGTCCCTTTTGGGTGTGAAGGTCTGTACTAAGCAAGCTGTTCGCCTCTATTAGGTTACTCTTCTCCCCGAGCAGATTTGTCCTGTGTAGCCTACCTAGCTACGGATCTACCTAACCCTAGATAGGATATGAGCTTGGATCATTATTTTTACATAAGTCTAACTCTACTAGAAGGTGCTTACAGTTATTTCATGCTACCTCCTATAATCATGGTGTGTTAGACCTAGCCTAATGGTACATTGTATGGTATTTCTAACCTATCCTAGTAGCACCAACGTAAGAGATAATGTCCTAACTAAATTACAAGGTTTTTGTGTTCAATACAATTAGTAATTACTAGTTAATACATGAGGTTTGCCTCATATGATAAATGTTTGCCTCACTGAGGTCTTAGGCCATGCGTGTCATGAGCATAGTGGCTCTTTTCACAATAATTAAGATTGTCTGATTTTAGTTACACTACTTACGTGATTACTGCGGCTCAATGGTAAGTGGAAGGGACCAAGTTACTAGTCTGATGTACCATACTTAATCTGGTCTAGACTATGTATGAGAAAGAGATCACACTGGCTACCTCCTCTGGGCAAGGGGCCAGGATCACTTTAAGGTGGTAGAGCACTGTGCCGAGGGGGCACTAGTGCCAGGATGAGCTCATGGCTTGGCAACTACTGGGCTCTTCTTCTTCTTCATCTTCGGGTTCCTCCAAGGCCTATCTGTGTCAGACCTAGGAGGTGATGAGGGCACTGACTTCGGGGAAAGGCCAGAAGGGCTAGTGGGCATGAAGTCTGGGGTAACTTCAGAAGCTACAGGAGGGCTCCTTACTCCTACTGCGACAACTGGAGCGAGAGCGATCTTGACCTCTGCGTCTGAGGCGGCCAGTTCCTTGTCTTCCAGAGAAGGTGTAACAGTTTGATCCTCCAGGGGTTCATCCTCTGGGGACAGACGGGTGAAGAAGAAGTGTCGGGTGCCGGAGGCTCTCCAGTTGCTATGGTTAATGGTGTGGGGAATCCTGAATCTCCCGGAGGAGGATCCGCCTCATGATTTAGACCCAGCACAGGGTCCTTCTCAATTGATGGCTCAACATCTGTGCCGGACGGAGCGTAGCACTGCTCAGTGCTCGCAAGTGGCACTGGCAGCAGTTGAGGGTCAGGCATGCCTGACAAGGGGCCCAGAGGTACAATACCTCGTGGATGACTTGAATTTAGCTGCGGCAGAGATTCCTGTCCCAGCTGGAGATCAGAGCCTCTCGGAGGGTCTTGCTCGGGGGCGTCCGCTGGGCGTTGCTTACTTGGGCAGCCCTCCCAATTTGTGGAGTGGCCTGTCCGCTTGCATGTCCTGCAGCGGTACTGCTCCTCCTGATTGTCTCTTCAGGGAGAGGGAGGACCTCTTTGTGGGCCAGCCCTTCGTGACTGGAGAGGGCTAGGCTGAGAATGTTTCAGTGTGTGCCCCTTCTGTTGACCACTTTGGTGGGTGGAAGGTGGGGTGTTGTCCTGATCAGGTTCTCCTACAGTCTGGGCCTCCATGGAGGAGGTAGCGTGGCTGCGAAGTGGCATTGGGGAAGGGCGTCCCCAGAGAAGGTCCTGACCCGAACAGGAAGTCCACTCCGGGCCGAATTCCACCCACCATGCCAAGGCGGTAGGGTAGCGTGCCCCAAGGTGTCGTAATCTGGAGCTGGACTGTGGGAATGGTAATGGTGTGGCCCTCTATCCACTTCATCTCCCACTGGGTTTTCTCGTCAACCATGGCACCGGCTGGCACTTGGGTCCTGGCGGTCAGGCTAATGTCTGCTGCAGTGTCTACTGTGACTGGCGCTCTGAAGTGAGGCCACCGAGATGAACTGGGTCTCCAGTCTCTCGGGGTAAAGGATCTTGTGCGGCCCGGCCGCAGAGAATGATGTGCTAATGAGGTTGACAAACTTGGTGGTGGGGCATAATGTGGACAGGCCGGATGTCCAGCACTAGTGGCTGGCAGCACCACAGGATTTGCACGGGCCTCTTGTAGGGGCTCGGTGGCCTGCGGTAACTGTTGGTGGAGAGGGTTGAGTGGATGAAGATGGAGAGGAGTTCTGGCTGGTAGTAGGAGGCTGCTTGTTAGTGCCTAGCTTGTATCGGCACTCAGCTTCAGCGTGCCCCACCTTCTTACAGTGGGTACACATAGGCTTGCTCGGCAGTCCATTCTTCGGGCGAGTTGAGTTTGAGAGGTAGCTAGGCGGCACAATGCGTCTCTTGAGATGTGCTGTGAGACTGGTTGAAGGTTTCCCACGAATCGGTTATGTGGCAGGCTTCCATAAGTGTGGTGGGCTGCTTATCATTGAGATATACAGCAAGGGGCCCAGGCACACATTGGTAAAGGTCTTCCAGCATGATCGGATTGAAGAGGTCCTCAAACGTTGTGCAAGACAAGGAGTCGAACCAGCAGGTTCCAGACTGGGTCTTGTGACAGGCCCATTCAGCCCAGGACCAGCTGACTTCCTTGGCAAGACCTCGGAACCTCTGTCTCCATTTCTCCAGGGTTATTTCGTAGGCCTTCGTGATGACTTTACGAACTTCAACCATGTTGCCTCTCTGGCTCTTCTGCAGTGAGCGAAGCGCTGCCTTAGCTTTTCCCTCCATGTGCTTGGCTAGTACTAAGGCCCTCTCTGTCTCGGTGGTGTTGTAGTTATCAAAGAGAGCCTCAAATTCCACTTGGGGACGAGGGAATTGATGCTCAAGATTGGAGCATTTGGTGCACAGGTTTGGGGCTGGAGGTTTGCTGTCTAGCCATAGCTTCAGCATTTTCCATTTTTGCTCTTTCCAGCTTGAGCTCCTTCTCTTTGAGAGCTAGCTCACTCTCCTTGCAGGCTAACTTTTGCTGTCGTCTCCTTTCTTCTCTTTCTTCTTCCAGCTGCCTGTGTTCAGCTTCATACGCCCTCTGGTCTTCTTCATACCTCCTCTGTTCGGCTTCATTTGCTCTCCATTCTTCTTCATACCTCCTCTGTTCGGCTTCATAATTCCGCCATTCGAGTCTTTCTTCCTTCTCTCACTTGGCCAAGTCGTCCATTTGCTCCTTGACCCATGTGGCAAGTTCTGATCCGGTGAGACCTGCTGCTGTCCCCAGCTCCAGGAAGGCTTTATAATTCCCTGTTGCCATGGTTCTGGTGGGGAAGGGTGTCTACCCAGGTCGACTGGGCGTACTTGGGCAGCGAGGAAGTGTCCCTTCAGTGATGTGGCACCCTTTCAAAAGGTGGCACTGTGGTTGGATGTGCCGTGTAAAGTCCAACTAGGCTATATGTAAGGAAATGCACCTACCCCAGCAGAGTGTAACAAATGAATGAGAGAGAAAGGGACGGTAAAAGAGAGAGAGAGAGAGAGAGAGAGAAGTAAGCTATTCAGTTGATGACAGGGCTGCAAATTAGTGGCACTGTGGAAGGAAAAGTGAATTTGTGGTTGCTTTTTAAGACCCTTGTGAGTGTCTGGTCCCAGTACCCGCAGTGCTACAACCCCATTCTTGTGCAGAGGGGGAAAGGCCACTGTCTGCTTAGGTCTGGATAAAAGGCCTCACTCGTGACCGACAGTTTATCACGGTAATTAATCTTAACTTGTCCTCATCTATTTGTGGGACAGAGGTGTTTCTTTTATTTGGTTTAATTTAATTAATTGTCCCGGTGCCAGCCCTTCTTTCCTTGAAGAGGGTCACGTACACTCAGTTAGGTTATGTTGAAGCTAACTTGAATAAAGAGAGAGAGAGAGAGAGACAGAGAGATATTCAGTCAGCCAATTTGTGCTGCCTGAAAAAAAAAATTGAGTAAAATTTTTATAAGTGCACACTGGCAGGGTTCTTAATTGCAGATATGTCGTCTTGCAATGAGGAATTAGAATTAAAATTTTAAGTTCTTTTCTTAATGTGATTTTCTGTACATTGGGTATTTGTATAGGAACTTGTTGTCTGTATTATTTCTAACTAAGACCTATCATTCCCTGACTAAATTATATCTTGGTTTTATCTATTGTATGGAACCCTGTCCTCTTCTATCTATCGAAGTCTATCTGGCTAAGATTTTGCAAGGGGGGGGGTTACTACGCAAAACGAAGCAGTCCCAAAAAGTGGCTTTGAGACAGAGCTACCAGTCACACAAACAGTAACAACAAAGGTTTTAAGATGGCGGACATGGGGAGCGGTCAACTAGGGTTCCCAAAATGTCGGACGAATTCCGTTAGCACAAAAATTAAAAAACAATGGCGCTAGAGCGGCCCTGGCGGCTGAATGCACTGGTTTCAACCTGCGCTTTTTCTTGAGTCAATTACACAAAGCACTCGAATTCCCCTCACAAAACGAACTAAGCAAATGCACCAATACAGATTTACTCTAAATATACCAACAATGCAAAGGCCTTTACATTAGGGATGTGGAAAACAAAATTAACATACAACCCTTGTTTTTTTGTTATTGTCTTTCTCATGTGGAAATAACCGTCTGCCGCCTAGACAAGGGAATTCGTGACATCCTGACAGGACATCCTGAATGTTGCTAAGCAATATAAATTATTCTTAATCTAGACTTCATAAAGGGAACTTGGATACCTGGGTCATCTAGATGGTGGTGAAGGGAGAAAACAAAGGAACTGGAAATACAGAAAGAGATACTAGCAAATCAGAGAAACTTTGCCAAAAATTCAGACTTACCGTAGGCGAAGTTGTTTGCACATACAACAGACGATCAGAAGTCTTGATAATAGCAGTCTTCCCAATTCACTAATAGCAAGGAAACAGTCGGGGGTGATTAGTACAAGACGGTAGTACAAGACGCGTCTCTCTCATACACACTAATTTCTCTCTGCCCTGTCTCAGGTCAAGCAGGGTAGCTGGCCGCATCCGTACGCCCTTATGCCCTCGAGGTCTGAAATTTTGTCAAAACATTCGCCGAACATAGAACAGGGACACGGAAGCTTAAGACCACCATCAATAGAGGTTACTTGGTGAAACTTTCCCTATGGGTTTAGGCCCCTAATGCTACCTAGTCTTGCTACGGACATTAATTTTTTGAACTGCCTAGCGCTACCCTGTCGTTGTTCGCGGATTTTTTCTACAATAAACTGCATTAACAGAGACTACTTATAAAAGAGATATATATTATATATAAAAGATTATACTACTTATATATATATATATATATATATATATATATATATATATATATATATATATATATATATATATATATATATATATATATATATATATATATATATATTTATATATATATATATGAGGGGCTTCAAAAAGTTCATGGAAAACATCCATTCTGCTAAGTTTATGGACAAATTTGGTTTTCATTACAACTACTTGTTATTTCACTAATAGTCCTTATCCCTGTTGAACAGGAACCATCATATGCATGCAACAACGCTGTACCAGTAGTCTGAAGTTAGCACTCATTCGAGTTGCATGGATTCCAACAAAATCGAGGCCAGAACAAACATCAAGTTCCTGGTGAAGCTAGGCTGGAAGAACAGTCAAATCATCAATGCTTTGCAGCAAGTTTATGGGGATAATGCCCCAAAGAAATCAACCACCTACAAATGGATACTCGTTTTAGAAGTGGAAGAGACGATGTTGAAGATGATCCTCGAAGTGGCAGGCTATCCATGTCAGTTTGTGAGGAAAACATTGATGTAGTTCGTAACCTGATTGAAGAGGATAGGCGAATTACCACTGAATTAGTTCCGATACCCTTAATATCTCTGTTGGCTCAGCTTATACAATTCTAGTGGAAAACTTGGGGCTGAGCAAGCTTTCTGCTAGGTGGGACCCAAAGCTGTTGCGCCCTGATCAGCAGCAAACAAGGGGAGGCCTTTCAACAGCAATTTTGAACAAGTGGGATGAAGACCCTGAAGCATTTCTAGATAGAATCGTTACTAGTGATGAAACGTGGCTCTACCAATATGATCCCGAAGATAAAACTCAATCAAAACAGTGGCTGCCAAGGGTGGAAGGGGCCCCATCAAAGCAAAATCAGAACGTTCAAGAGGGAAGGTCATGGCCACCGTTTTCTGAGATGCAAAGGGGATTTTGGTAGTTGACTTCCTTGAAAACAGAAGAACAATCAATGCTGATTATTACAAAGGAGTTTTGAGAAAATTGGCTAAGAAAATTGCTGGAAAACGCCCAGGAAAGCTGCATCGGTGAGTCCTTTTTCATCACGACAATGCCCTCGCTCATGGCGCTCGCAAGACGCAAGCTGTGTTACGTGAATTTCGGTGGGAAATCATTCAGCATCCACCTTATAGTCCTGATTTAGCCCCTAGTGACTTCTTTTTGTTTCCAAAACTGAAAAAATCCTTGAAAGGCATAAAACATTTGTCAGTTGAAGATGTGAAAAATGCTGCTTTGACATGGTTCACATCACAAGGCCCCCAGTTTTATGCAGATGGTCTTAAAGGCTGGTACCAAAGATTGCAAACATGTATTGACTTAATGGATCATATGGTGAAAAATAAACATCATAACTTGAATAGTTTTTTTTATTTTTCCCTTTTCTATGAACTTTTTGAAGTTCCCTCATATACACACACATATATATATATATGTTACACCATCTTTGAAATTGCCCATTTCATGAAATAACCACTTACGCAGTTCACAAAATGGGCCAAAGGCTTGCCCACTTCATGAAATGGGCAAAAGAACCCTTGCTTATTTCATGAAATTGGATGCCATGATGAACAAAAACACTTCTAGAAAATCTGAACATTTAAGAAGGAAAAAATAAAGAGAGATTTTTAAAAGTAGTTGCTTTAATCATTAAAAATAGAGACACAATTCATGTACATGTAAGTAATGATTATACACATAAAACAAATTTACAACAATCATTGGTAAGTATTGTCACAGGATTTGTGGCTGTGGCAACCACTGTTGCATCAAAGGCCAGCTTTCAAACAAGAACACTGCTTAGACAAGCAGTTGCTCCTTAAAAGACATCACTGGTATCCTTGTCCACCACACACTTTCTGCTCGAACTAGTTCACGAATACTTAGCAGTTCAGGAGGGATATTTTCTGGCACAAGCCCTTTGTATTGACAAATTCAAACAGATTTCTGGCAAGTTTACCTTTGATAATTCCTCTTCTTGTGCCAATCACATATCCATTGTCTTCAGCTGCTAATACAACACTTGCTATGTTTGCAGGATCTCCTTTACTGCAGTTAAATTGAGACACAGGCACAGACACATCGTCTCCAACACCAACTGCTCACAGTGATCTTGTGGTGCATGCTAACATTCATAGAGCTTGTTGAAGGCCACTCTGAGCTTCCTTTCTTGCCTGTTTTGCTGGATGCAGTTCTTCAGTTGAGAGATTGTCTTGCTCTAGACCAGGCTGCCTACTTAAATTGGGTCATCCTGAGCTGAGTTTCGGGTAAATGGGACTGTGTCGTTCAAAACAGGTTTTGGAACTACTACTACAAATCTTTCAAGTTCTTCTTCTTCAATACCAGATGATATTCTGTTGATAAATGCATCTGGTAAAATTGACTTGAGACCACATCGTGGCTTGTTGCCAGTAAGTGCTTTATAGGGAGTCCTCTTGATTGCTTCATGATATGAAATGTTCATGGCCCACTTGACAAAACGGACACCATGACTCCATTTAGCACAATTATTGTCTCTCATCCATGCCATGAGCTTGAGTTTCATATCCCCATTACTTCTTTCAGTAGATCCCTGGCTCTGGGGATGCCTAGGATTCCCATTCACTAAAACAAGTTCAGGTCACAGTGAGGCAAGTTCTTGGATAACTGCAGCTGTAAATTCATGGCCATTGTCGGACTGAAGGATGTGGGGTGCATCTATATCTAAGAAGATGAAAAGAAGCTCATTGGAAACCTCAGCAGCTGTCTTTGATTTCAGGGGATGAATGACATGAAACTTTGTCATGTACTCCATATAGTGCAGAATAAAGTGATAACTCCCATCCCTCATAGTTTGCTTGTCCACCAGATCAACTTGTCCTCTTTCATTAAGATCACTTACTGATAGTGTCCTGACCACAACTCCCATTGTTGTGTCCTTTCTGCAATGTTTTTCAACAAAGTGCTCACAATGGAGGATATATTGTGAAACAATTGATTTTGGAATTTTGCCATATTGTTCATTGACCTTCTCATAAGTCTTCTTTTCACCACCATGGCCAGTGTTAACGTGGGCTTGTTGGATAATTCCCGTGACTGATTGTTTGGTTGCCATAGATTTTTCATTGTTCTTTTTAACCTTTTTTGTTTCACCAAGGGAGACAATCTGAAAAGTTTTCAAGATGTGGCAGTCTTCTCTTTTAAACATCTGTCCAGTCTTTCCTCTCTTCAGAATGGCAATTACTGTCTGCTCATATTCAGTAGACCACAAAAAAGCACAACTCTGTATTTGTTCATCCATGACCCAAGCTTGCATGGGTTATACCAGCTACTCTGGAAATGTCATCTTATATAGTATGTTAAAGGTGTTAGTGTTACAGTTAATAGTAGACTGCAAAATTACTATTTCCAGCTGAACAGCCAGTTATGCATACAGTATGTTTTTAAGATTCATGCATAAAATTGCCCATTTCATGAAGTAGACAGGCCTTTTGCCCGTTTCGTGAACTGGGCAAGTGGTTTGCCTATTTCATGATATGGGCAATGTCACAGATGGCCTGTAAGTATGTGTGTGTATATATATATATATATATATATATATATATATATATATATATATATATATATATATATATATATATATATATATATATATATATATATATATGTAATATATATATACACATACTTATGTACATACAGGCAATCCCTGAGTTACGATTGAGATCCATCCCTACGGCTTGTAGGTTGAAATTAGGCGTAAGTTGGAACAATAAGTAATCATTGGTGTTACTTCGGGTTTATGTCGGAACTGTGGTAACGTTGTGGTTTCTGGTTTATGTCAGAACCGCAGTAATGTTGGGTTTTCGGTGTTATGTCAGAACCAGATTTTTTATGATTACTTTTGAATAGTGTCGTGAGATTGGAACGGTATAGCGTATGTCAAGACCATCGCAAACCAGGGACTGCATGTATAAATATGTATACATACTGTGTATGTATATATATATATATATATATATATATATATATATATATATATATATATATATATATATATATATATATATATATATATATATATATATATATATATATATATATATATATATATATATATATATATATATATATATATATATATATATATATATATATATATATATATATATATATATATATATATATATATATATATATATATACATATACATATATATATATATATATATATATATATATATATATATATATATATATATATATATATATATATATATATATATATATATATATATATATATATATATATATATATATATATATATATATATATATATATATATGTATGTATGTATGTATGTATGTATGTATGAATTTATAACTGATTCACAAAGATATGGAACATAATGAAATGAAATGAAATACCAACAGTCAAAACAGTGATAAAATATTCTCTTATGTACTGTTATGAAGTGTGATAATCACACTTAAGAGTCAACTGAACTTGCAGTGGAATATTGTACAGTAAATCAAGCAAAACAAAAAGCAAGAAACAAAAATGTGCCTTAGTTTCTTCAGTGCAATCGAGTTTTCTGTACAGCCGCTACAGTGAATAATCAAGGCCATTGGAAATAGATCTATCTTTTGGTGGTCTTGGTATAATGCTGTATGAGCTGCGGTCCATGAAACTACAACTACGGCCCAGTGATGGCTTATCCTATATCGTTGCCAGAAGCATGATTATGGCTAACTTTAACCTTAAATAAAATATAAACTACTGAGGATAGAGGGCTGCAATTTGGTGTTTGATGATTGGAGGGTGGATGATCAACATACCAGTTTGCAGCCCTGTAGCCTCAGCAGTTTTTAAGATGTAAGTGCAGACAGAAAAAAATGCGGATGGACAGATAAAGCCAACACAAGTTTTCTTTTACAGAAAACTAAAAATGGCAAATGTGACGGTGATACCATGCTGAGAAACACACAAGAAAGCACACACAATATGGAGATGGTAACGTCAGCATTATGTAAAGCCACATGTAGATGTGCGGTAAACATAAACACACACTCACAAGCATTTAAGCAAGGCTTATGTGATATGAGGTGAAATGAAAAGTCGTTCATTCCAGTAAAACAGAAAATGATCAACTACTTTTTAGTTGTGTTCTTGAAATGAATTTGCTTTGAACAGTAATCATCGCTATAGAGGGATGAATAAATTTGTTTGTATTTAGCATTTCCCAATGTTTTGTGAGAGAGAGAGAGAGAGAGAGAGAGAGAGAGAGAGAGAGAGAGAGGGACAAGGGTTGGACAACGGGTTTAGGGATAGTAGTGTACAAAGGGGAAGGTCGGTGAGTGGAAGTCGAGCTAAGTGTTTTAGATGTGGAAAGGAAGGACATACAAAGAATGAGTGTAGGTGGGCTTTAGGAGCGTGTTTCGGGTGTGGGCAATCGGGACATTTGGTAAGTGAGTTTACGAAAGATAGGGGGGTTAAATGCTACAGGTGCGGACAGGTGGGTCATATTGCTAATGGTTGTAGGGTTACCCGAGTGAATGTAATATGTGGCAACTGTGGTAAGAATGGGCATTATGCGAGAATGTGTTCAGAACCGAGAGCGAAGTGTGTCGAATGTGGAATGGAAGGGCATGTATCAAGTGTATGTAGACGAAAGAGGGTGACTGTGACAGCGAATTTGGGAAACTGAGTGTGAAGGGGGTTCAAATGGGTGGATCCTCTAGGATGCAAGCGGTGCATGTGATGCATGTACGTGAGGGGTTTTTGCATGAGGATCAGCAATTTGTTTTGATAGAGTATGGTAGGAAACGTAAGAAAGGGAAGAACGTAAGTGAAAGGAATGACCGTAAGTTGTGTGATAGGGTGGGTGTGAGTGCCAAAGTGAAAATGAGTGATAAAGCGTGTAATACGGATGAATGGGATGGTATCAATAGAACGTATAGCATATGTGGGTTTGATGTAACTGAGTTGACTGAACGTGTAGGGGTGAGTGAACGGTTGGAGGTGAGCGAAAGTGTAAGAGTAAGAGAGCGTAGCAGTGATAGACGAGTGATTGAAAGCATGAATGAATCGTTGCAAGAATTGGAAAGGTCAGTGAGCGAATGGGATGGGTTAGTTGAAGAATTGGGGGAGGTATTTGGGAACGAGTTAGAGGGTATAGATAAGATTGTGGATGAAATTGAGAGTGGTAATAGTGAAGAAGATAGCGTGAATCAGAGAGAGAATGGAGGAGATGTGAATTTGAATGTTGCTTGAAGAGAGAATGATTCTGAGAGAATGATTGCGTGCCCGCGAACACGATCTAGAGGACCTGCTAGTGAGCATCCGTGGGTGTTGCGTAAGGCGATTTGAATGCAGTGTGAAAGGTGTTGGTTGGGAAATGCTAAAAGGGGGAGAATTATAGAGGGATGAATAAATTTGTTTGTATTTAGCATTTCCCAACGTTTTTGTGAGAGAGAGAGAGAGAGAGAGAGAGAGAGAGAGAGAGAGAGAGAGAGTGTAATTGTCATTAGTGAGTGCTTCGGTTGTTGGAAGAGGGATGAGGTCGTTAGTTTGTTTACGGTGCTGTCTGTCTGTGCAAATGTCGAGGAGTTTTTTTCGGTTTTGAGTGAGTCTTGAGCTGAGTTCTGTGCAAGGCGGACATTGATGGTGGATTATTGTATGTTTCGTGAGTCGCGTGTTTTCCGTTGGATGTCATTGTTGTCTGTGCATGTGTCTCTTTCTTTTTGCTCGTTTTTTTTTGGGTTGAAAGTCTGTTTTTCGGTTTTGTTTGTGTAATTTTGTCTACTGTGTTGGCGACCGTGGACACGTTCATCCATCTCCCAGCAACCGAGGATCAGAGTGAGTATTGTATGTGGTTATATGTTCTGTGTATCTGTGTTGTGTATTGTTTTTGTGTTTTTTAAATTCCGCCACATCGCGTTATGTTTTATGTACTAATATAAACACAGAATGTTGTAATACAAACACTGTTTATTACAAACTGAACAAATTTAATTTTCTGTCGGTTGTACTAGGCTAGGCTTTCAAACAAGATTACGAAACTTATGGCATAAGTAACAATTCATAACCATGTCATATAATTAGGAACCGCTTATCAAAGAAGTGACATAAGCAGTGTCAAGTATGACGTAAACAAACAAGTTGGGAAATGACTTGTGGTTTTGAAGGATTTGACTGTAACCTAGTTTACCTTTGTGTACCCGGTTTGCATTTACGTACAGTAATAATAATTCCAGTAATACATTCATTTGTTTTAGCGGAAAAAAAAAATCTCTAGCAAGTTTACCAACACCAGCGAATGTGTGCGCACTCTCTCCCTCTCTCTCTGCTGTCTTTGTGCTTGATGTATTTCATTACAGTAGCAGTACACTACTGTACATATCCTGTAATGAAATTTGAATTATCATAAATATAAAAACAGGAAACAAAACAAGCTCTAGCCAATCAGATGTCTACCTAGCCCTCTTCACCCATCCAACACGGCATCCCGACCCCTTCCCAGCTGAAGAAAATGTTCCCCAGCTCCACCTGCCTTCCAAAACAACCACTTCTCAGAGTGAGATCCTCTGCACAGCCTTACTGCCCCTCCTCTCCCAAGGCACCCAGCCTGTTTATGAGTATAAGCACTTATTAAGCAGAGTTATCAACATTTTCATGAGGCATTGCAGCATTGCCAACCATCTGAGAGCACTTTTTTCAGATTATTTGAAAATTTATATATACAGTATATATAACTTTTGGGTTATTGGTCCCTGGTCTGTATGTAGTAATATTGACATTGTTAATAGGGATTTTTGTATCTATATTGTCATTTTACTATATCCTCAGTAATTTAGTGTTTTTCATGTTAATTATGGAACAACTCTACACTAAGGCAGAAACTATATTAACAGTGGTTTATGAAATTTATACTCTGCTTATATTTTAGGTCTAAGAAAGTTCATTCTTTTCAGGAATATGTTCGTGTTGTGCTCAGTGCCATAATCAACTCAGCTTTGAGTTGTCCACCTGTAATGTGCCAAATATTTTCCGAGTTACGTGAGCTGGCAAACACTCACTTTCCACGTAAGTAATAAAGTCATATTTTCTGTGGTAACCATAGGTAAGTATTGCTTATGGGAAAGGGATAATTTCAGGATTCATTGTTAGTCCAGTATTGGTATATATATATATATATATATATATATATATATATATATATATATATATATATATATATATATATATGTATGTATATATTATATTTATGTATACATATATGTATATATGTATATAAACACACTTTTAGGGCATAGTTTTTCTCTAAGACAGTTTTCATTGAAAGCAATTGCTTTTGTGGCATCAATGAGTTTTTTGCCAGAATCTTCATATTGTCAGAGTTTTTTCTAATTCTCAGGTGTCAATCTTCAGTGAAGAACACACAAATTTCTTTGTTCCATTTATTGTTTTCTGTCATGACAGCTGTTTCCCCACTCTGTGGCATTTTCAAGTGACTACTGGTTTACAGTTGACATTTACAATCATTTTGTCTCTACATGCAGATGGAAAAGTAGACCTGTGCTGTGATTGGTCCAGGGATTAAAGGGATGAACCACTTTTAGGGTCAAAAGCTTTAGGCATAACATAGAAAATATGAAATGAATATTCTACTGCGGCTAAAAAACAATACTTAATAGTTATGTATAAAAAGAAAAAAAATTATTTACAAAGTATGGTTGTGCTGTATATATCATAGTTATTTACAAAAATAAGAATATAAAATAAAACAAAAAATAAAAATATATTTTTTTGTGGATATCAACCTCTAAGTGCCGGCTGTGGTTCGCGTCGGACGAGGTCTTAGGGACATAACAGGTGTTACTTGTGTTTCCCTGAAGGCTGCACTGTGTCTAGTGTTCGAGGGCGCGGTGTCTGGTCTGCATTTGCTCACTCAGTCCTCTTTCTGCTGGAAGGGAGTATGTGATCCGACTCTTGCTGGATGTTAAGAGTTGGTTATTGGAAGGCGATCCTCACCTCTTCTGCTATTAAAAGACGACCATAGTTGTTTTTTTATGGCCGACCTAAGCGCCTTCAATGAGTTCTTGTAGGGATGGCTTCCTATCTTGTATATCAATGAAGTGCTGGTGTATGGCCCCTTTGATTCTGTGGGCCAGCATTCGCCTCTGAAGGGTCCTGGTAATGTGTCCGATGTAGGTATTGCTGTGAGATTTACACATCTCCTCTGGGCATATGAATTTACACACGACGTTCATACACATCTCCTTCGGTCCCACAGGGGGGCAGTGCTGTTTTTCATTATCAGGGCTGCTACTAGGTTAGGCTTACTGTATAGCCTGAGTTTAATTTTCTTGTAAGGAGCCTTAGGTGTCACGCCTCTATCAATGATTCCCTGTAGGCTATGGCATTCCTCCCTGTATGCAGTCCCATAATGCAGACAATGATATATGATAAGGTTCTCTTCTGCTGTTGTCGTGGTCGGTTGGTAGAATTCTTCAATTTTCTTTTTAATTGCAGTTTCTATGATACAATCTGCATATCCATTGTTCGTTAATAACTGTCTAATTCTGTCCAATTCATTGTTCACATCTCTCCAAGAAGTGCAGTGGGTGAGTGCTCTTTTGACATAAGCACCCACTACTGACTTTTTGTAGGCGTCTGGGCATTCTTCCCGGGCATTTGAGCAACGGCCAGCATTCGTTGTTTTTGTGAATACCGTAGTTTTAAATTGTCCTTCCTGTTGTTTAACTAGGACATCCAGAAAAGGCAGGGTCTTCTGCTGGCTGTGCTCTGTAGTGAAATTAAGCACCGAGTATCTTTTGAAGGCATCCAGTATTTTCCTGGCATCGTCAGCTTCTTTTATCGTTACAAAGGTATTGTCAGTGTATTGCCCGTAGATCTTTGGTTTTCAGTGTTCACGGAAGGTCCTCTCTTCGACAGTAGCCATGTACATGTTTGCGAAAAGGACCCCTAGTGGAGATCCCATGGCCACTCCGTCCACTTGCCGATATAGTTCCCTGTGATGGGAGAGGAACAGGGCTTTCATAGCACATGCCTTCAGCATGTCGCAGTGGATATCTTCAGGTATGGGAAGCAATTCTTTTTCTGACTGGTACACACAGTCAAGGGTGATGTTGATTGTTTCTTCAACGTGAACATTCATAAACAGGCTTTCCATGTCAAACAAGGCGATGTCATCATCAGGTCCTTTTGCATGTAGAAGGTTGATGAGTTCTACTTCCGATTTCAGTGAGTATGGCCCAGGGATGTAGGGTACTAAAAGATCATTCAGGACCTTAGCTATTCTGTAGGTTGGGGATGCCATTTGAGAGATGATGGGCCTGAGGGGGTTGCCAGTCTTGTTGGTTTTTTACTGTCCCATAGCAGTAACCTGGCCCATAGTCGCGTATTACCTTCAGGAATTTTATCAAGTCTTGCTGGGTATTGGCCCTAGTCACGAGCCTTGACACCTTCTTGAGGTCCTCAGTAGGGTCCTTTGCCAAACATTGGAACTTGGAAGGCTCCTGGAGGATCCTTTCTATCTTATCAAAATTTTCGTCTTTTTTCATCACTAAGTAAACTGATGATTTGTCACCTTTCCGTATGATTTCATCCGGGTTGTTGCGTAGTTCTTTAGCAGCTTCCTTCATTTCCATAGTGATGATCTGGCTATGAAAGTGTCCTCTATGGCGACCCGCCTCTACAATAAGTTCATCGATGCAAGTAGACGTCAGGTCCAACTTGCTGTTATCCCGCGGTTGCAGGAGTTTGTCTACCAGGGCCTCTTTCAATTCTCTCTGCTTCCAGATGCGGTTTCTTTGCATAGTGGTGTTGGAGACCCAAGTTTAACAGGGACTTTTGGTGAGGGGTGAGGTCAATTCCTGCCAGGTTGGTGAAGCTGTCTTTGCATTGTTCACTTCTCACAGACCCTCCATGAAGTATGAATAATTTCTTGGTATGCCTTGCCCGTGACTGGGACCAACAACCAACAAGACTTGATAAAATTCCCAAAGGTAATAGGTGACTATGGGCCAGGTTACTGCTATGGAACAGTAAAAACCCACAAGACCAGCAACCCCCTCAGGCCCATCATCTCTCAAATGGCATCCCCAACCTACAGAATAGCTAAGGTCCTAAATAATCTTTTGGCTCCCTACATCCCTGGGCCATACTCACTGAAATCGGCAGTAGAATTCATCAACCTTCTACTTGCAAAAGGACCTGATGATGACATCGCCTCGCTTGACGTGGAAAGCCTGTTTATGAATGTTCCCACCGAAGAAACAATCAACATCACTCTTGACTGTGTGTACAGGTCAGGAAAAGAATCACTTCCCATACCTGAAGATATCCTCCGTGACATGTTGAAGGCATGTACTACGGAAGCCCTGTTCCTCTTCAATCAAGGGACAGAAAACAATAAATGAAACTAAGAAGTTTGTGTGTTCTTCACCGAAGATTGACGCCCGAGAATCAGAAAAAACTCTGATGATATGAAGATTCCAGCAAAAAACTCATTGACGCCACAAAAGCAATTGCTTTCAATGAAAATTGTCTTAGAGACAAACTATGCCCGAAAAGTGTTGGCAGAGGTGGCCGGGCATGGACACGTTGGAAGGAGGTAGAGAAGATACTCTGATGACGAATAGAGGAATGCACAGAAAGGATACAATGGTTTGAAATTGAAAAGACGGAACGATGGGACGATTTCTGTACTACCACCGCACAAGATATCCGGCAAACTGCATGTGACCTTTTAGTTTGAAGAAAGGAAATACAGTCAAGTGGTAATAGCATGGCATACCAAGAAATTATTCATACTTCTTGGAGGGTTCGTGAGAAGTGAACAACACAAAGATGGCTTCATCAACCTGGCGGGAATTGACCTCACCCCTCACCAAAAGTCCCTGCTAAACTTGGGTCTCTAATGCCACTGTGCAAAGAAACTGCACCCAGAAGTGAAGAGAATTGAAACAGAGGCACTGGTAGACAAACTCTTGCAACTGTGTGATAACGGCAAGTTGGACCTGATGTCTACTTGCACATATATATTCCATTCGTCCCTTTAGCCCGTTAGTTAGAAAATCAAATTTAATGGCAGCTAGAGGAGACGACATTAAGGGGGGGTGAACTTATGTAGGCCTACCCCCCATATCACCTGATTTGGGGGAAACGTACTGACCTCTTAGTCCCTGCATCATATGATGTTTGGGGGGTTAGATAGCCATTAGGGACAAAAGGACCAGCCAGGGCCGTAAGTGGGCTACTATGCTGACCCCTAAGAACTTAGCTATAAGACCTATTTTCCCATTAACCTTTGGCTGGCTGTTGACTGCTTTCAGATCGACTATGTCATGTGCCCAACCCAAAATAAAATCGAATGCAACTCCCCGCGACCTGGCTGCTCAGAAGCACTCTGTCCCCAAACGTCACAGCATCAAGTTGGTGTGGGCCCTCTTCTCTTTAAGTTGGCATGGGTCGCGAGACTCCTGTGGCCGAAATTTGTCTTTTGCAACAAGCTCAGTGCACAGAAGGAATAAGGTATGTCTGGAAGCACTCAGTCCCATGCCAGCATCTGTCTCTCCTTGTGAAATTCTCTCCATTTTCAGTATTTCCAACTTTTCATTCTCCTCAACAAAACCCCCTTTGTTCAACCTCCTAGCAAGCCCATTTGCCCTGCATGACTTGTCCCAAGCTCAGATTAAATTAGTTCAGTGATCATAATGAGATCATTCCCACCATAGTGTTACCTGTGCTAATTAAATCTAATTGATGGATTCCTCCATCGTGTATAAGTAATTTCATATGAGAGAAAATCATTGGATTTGAATGTTAACCTGGAATTCTCTTCCAGAATCCTGTTATCTGGCTCTTCGAGCAGACTGCTCCTGCCTTGTGAACCAAAAATAGCTTAGATGTTTAACTGCCATCCTGCCATGTGCAAGAGTCTTCTGATTACTCAGTCTGGGGCACGAGACAGTCCCCCCCTTAGCGAACAAGTTGCGTTAACAACCAACAATCGTTTAACCAGTCCGCAATAAAGTCAACAAGTGTCGACCTATTTCAGGGTGGTAGCCTTTTCAGATTCAGCGATTTGCTACGCAGTGTCGAGCTTTTATTCACCTTGTATGTGCTTGCTTGCTACTAAGTCAGCCCTTAAATATTAATTTCTTGATTGCTTCCATTGTAAATAAATTCAGTTTAAATTATCTACTGGTTATAATTTACCAAGGCGACCTCCATTTCTTTGTTTACTTAGATGTAATATCAAGGTAAATCAGTTTATTCGTTACATTTATCGCTTACATTCAGAGCGCTTTGTGTTGGCCTTCAAGGCAGTTAATTAAAAAATCCATTTTTATTCTTCCAACTGGCCTCAGAATGTAACAGTTGCGACCTTGCCAGGATCATAGTCAACTAGTAACGAGAATTAGCCTCGCTGTTGTTAGAATAGGAAGGAAATGGACTGAGGAATGATAGGCAATTCATAAATAATTTAATTCCATTATTCTAAAAGGCAAAAATATAAGGGTGACAAAATCGAAGCTAAAGGTAACAAGGTAATGGTTATTATTATTATTGTTGTAAAAAAAAGGATACATTAGGAACAGATAGGGAAAAAGTGCTCAAAAAAAAGTGATTAACAGCAAATCTCTTTGTTGAATATCATATAAGATAAAGGCGAGAGCACAAAAGAGTTCTTAAGTTAGCAATGCAGAATAATTGCCCGTGAAATTTCATGTCGTAAGAAGAATAGCAGCTGTGTTGTGATGCCAGAAGATTGATCATTAGGAATTAGGAAGTGCTTTGCCAGGGATTTATTGCATGTGTTAGCCGTGAACAGTTAGCTAAGAGTGTTGTTCAAAAAGCAGTTACGGCAGAGGAGGTGTACAATTCCTGTGTTAGTGAAGTGTAGTTTGAAAATTTGTGTTGTTAAAATGTGTGTGATGACATCTAGCAGTTCAGCGCTGTACCAGGTCAGCTTATGTGTCTTCCCTCGTCCTGGTCCCACAGTTACAAGACCATCATATCCAGTTCAAATTTACATTTAATGTTTCAAGTAAAGTAAAGGCATTACTGATGTTTTAAAATAAATAATTTAATTTGACATATCAGCACCAATAATTCAGTCAGAAATTTGAGTGTTTTCTTAAAAATTTAAATTGTTGTTATATCACTTGAACGATGGCAACCAGCAGCCACCAGGGTTTTCTCTCACGTGCACCCAGTTCCACTACTCATCGTTAACTCGCTGAATGAAATTCCATTTCTTTTCGCCCCTAATGTAAAACCTAACAAAATATCTTGACAGTAATTTGAAAACCCTTTCCACCATACAACTTGTGATGATGGGAGCTAGCTATTAAATTATGGAAATACCAAAAGTAAATTATAGAAAAAAAGTAACAGCGTAATTATTTTTCATAACATAATTTATTATGAGAAGAAATTAGAGTAAATTAAATCACTTACTGAATATGTTCCCATACCAATACATTCTGAGAGATATTCTTCCATCATAACAAAGGGAATACTAAAATAATAAATGAGTATTGGAAAATAAACCTACTAATTCATAAAGCCAAGTACAATATTTTTTTTTTTATTTTTTACATCAAACTTTGATCTTTTAAGATCCCCCATCAGTTCTTCCTTTTACTCATTCACAAATAGTGAGCGAATTTACATACGCGCCGTGTTCTTTGAATTGCCTCCCATATCTTTTTCACATTAAGTGCTTCAACCCGCGGAGCAAACTCTTGTGCGTTTCACAGAGCGTACATAAAACCTTTTAATAACAGTTATCAACTGTCGTGCACAAGTGGGTTTCCATTATCCAAGACTTGTGTATACCGCAAGCACCAAATCGCACATTGAGTGCAAACCCCAAAACCTTCCTTTCCTCATGCCAGGAAGAAGGCTTCCTTTCCTCATGTCAGGGAGCAACCACTAGTTCTTAGAACTAGCCACCCACAAGTGCAAGCCCAAGGGTTTCCCTTTCCACAGTGCCACTAATCTGAGGCACTGCCAACGACTTGAGTTACTGAAGCGCTTACCTTTCCACTCTCCACATTACTCCTTACTCACATTCTGCCTCAGGGAGAGTGCTATTTCCTTCGGTGCAGTTTGGTTGCACTGCCTTTTAGTGTTGTTCCCTGGAACACACCAGCACCCTAGTGCCACCACGACATAGTACTCACACATAAGCCACTGCACCATACAGAGTGCCAACGACATTGTATCTGCCATATGGACCTTTGCTCCTTCAGGATCACTTCCACTTTACCAGCGTATCCACCCGTAAGAAACATTATTCCTTCAGGATTGCTCCATCAGTGTGACCTTCTCACGCCACACTCTACCACAGTGCAACCTTATTGAAAAGTTGCCACACCACTGAAAGTGCCACCAAATTATGGGACACTTCCCTACTGTCACAGACCATTTCCCCTAGTTGTAATAGACTACTGTATAACCATTTCATTAAAACAGCACCAAGCCCTCATGAACACGGCAAGGACGCAGGTTACACAGGGTGGGAACTCACCTAGTGGGTGAAAGAACAGCTGGACAACATACTCCAGGTGGACCGAGAAGAAAGAGAAGATCAGAGGAAGTACGAAGAGGCTAAGACAGCAAGAGAATTAGCCCTCAAGGAAAGCGAGCAAGCTCTCAAGGCAAGCGAGCTGGCTCTTAAGGAAAAGGAGCTCGAGCTGGAGAAGGCTCAAAAGGAAAGTGCTGAAGCTGTGCCACCAACCCCACACCTGCTGCACCAAATGCTCCGATCTCAAGCATTAATTCCCTAATCCCCAAGTGGACTGAGGACGAGCCAGAAGCATGGCTTGGGGAAATAGAGTCACTCTTTGACAACTATAGCACCACCGAGACAGAGAGGGCCTTAGTGCTTGCCAAGCACATGGAAGGAAAAGCTAAGGCAGCCCTCCACTCACTGGAGAAGAGTCAAAGAGGCGACATGCTCGAAGTTCGTAGGGTTACCACAGAAACCTACAAAATAACCCTGGAGAAATGGAGACAATGGTTTCGAGGTCTTGCCAAGGAAGTCAGCTGGTCCTGGACAGAATGGGCCTGTCACAAGACCCGGTCTGGTACCTGCTGGTTTGACTCCCTGTCGTGCAATACGCTCGAAGACTTATTCAATCGGACCATGCTGGAGGATCTTTTCCAATGTGTGCCTGGGCCCCTTGCTGTGTATCTCAATGATAAGCAGCCCACCACACTTATGGAAGCCTGCCGTATGGCTGATTCATGGGAAACTTACAACCAGCCCCACAGCACATCTCACCACTGAATAGTGCCACCTGGGTACCTCTCAGGCTTGACTCACCCAAAGAATGGACTGCCTAGCAAGCCTACTTGCACCCACTGTAAGAAGTTTGGGAGCACTGAATCCGATTGCCGCTACAAGTTGGGCAACAATAGGCAGCCCAGTACCAACAACCAAAACTCCTCTCCCTTTAAGTCCACACAATCTTCTCCACCGACAGTCACCATAGCGAAATCAGCCATTTCAAAGGGATCCTGCTGAGACTGTGGAACTCCAGGGCACTATACTGCCGGATGCCCTGGTTGCCCAAAGCATATCTCCTCTGGCAAGCATATCAACCTGATTAGTGCCATGACCACTGTGGCGCTGCCACCAAATATGTCTCATCCTGAGTGAGTCTGGACTCAGTCTGTTTCAGTGGCACCCCTGGATGGCTCTAGCTTACCAGTGAACCTGCAAGCTACGGTAGACACTGGCTCAGATAATAGCCTGATTGACCAGGCCCAAGTGCCAGCCAGTGCCACTGCTGACGAAAAGACCAGGTGGGTGATGACTTGGATAGAGGAGCAAACCAAGACCATTCCCACAGTTGAACTTCAGGTAACCACCCCTTGGGGCACGCAACCTCACCTCCTGGGCATGGTGAATAAAATCAGGCACGGAGTGGATTCCTGTTGGGACGTGACCTCCTCTGGGGATTTCCTTCCCCAGTGCCACTCTGTTGCCTAGCTACCTCCACCAGGGAGGCCTTAACTCCAAACACACCCGACCAGGACACGGCTACTGTGACAGGCGTGCCACTGTCAGCCCTACCTTCCGCTCGCCAAGGTGTTCGACAGAAGGGGCACTCTCTGTGCAACTCCAGGCCAAGTTCTCGATCCTCACAAAAGGACGGCCATCCAAAGCTTCCTCCCTCACCATGAAGGGAAATCGCCAGGTACTGCTGCAAGACCTGTAATGTAACAGGGCACTCAGTGAATTAGGCAAGGTGCCCTAGCAAGCAAAATGCAGTGGACACTACACCAGAACCATTTCAAGAGGTTCTGCCCTCCACATAAGACAGGAATCTCTGTCTTACACTACGTCAGGTGCACCGAGGGGTTTTGCACCCCTGGGTCCCTTGTCAGCCACGCCTGACTCCAGTTCTCTGCCAGTGCCACTTGAGAACCCTGAGCAGTGCCAAGCTCCGTCTGTCTCGGATGTAGCACCTATACTAACCTTAACCTCTGTGCCTGGCCCTGAGTCAGCGCCAGTGCCGGATCCAAATCATGTCATGGAGCCTCCTATGGGAGATCCTCCAAACCTCACCGAATTGGTCATTGCAAATTGTGAGCCTCTGACCCCTGACGTTTCTTCTTCTCAACCACATGAACCTCTGGCAGACCTTAACGTTACGCTTCGCTGGTCGACCATGAACTGTCCGGCTGGGACGCAGACGCTGGTTCTACCCTTACAACAGTTGTCGCAGCAGCCGAAGTAGGGAGCCTGCCCGTAGCTACTAGGGCTACTTCTGATCATACTCCTGATGGCACTTCTGGCCTTTCCCCAGAGTTGGTGCCCTCATCACCTCCTAGGAATGGCATAGCCAGGCCTTGGAGGAACCTGAAGAAGAAGAAGACGAAGAAGAAGAGGGGCGGAAGAGATCCAATTAACCAATAAGAGCCACAGGCTCTCCATGGCACTCATGTCCCATTGGCACAGTGCTGTTTCCATCTCAGAGTGATCCTGGCACCTACCCAGAGAAGGTAGCCTGTGTGAGATCTGCCCAAGTAGACTAACATCTAACACCTTAGGCATCTTGTAGTACTAACCTTGTTAATAACCTTGTGATAAACCTCTCCAATACTCAAGCTGGTACACCCCTGACCACTTACCATAATTAATCCTTCAGGTTGCTCATGTCCAAAATTGTTGCATGTGTTACTCTGTAAAGCATTGCGTAACCCGTAATTAATTGCATTTAGTTAGGTCAGTCATTTAATGTAGTGCCAGGGCCATAGGATAGTAGACCATGTCAACAAGATACATTTACCACGTGCCCGTTGCTTAGGAGTAGAGTTCCCCTGTCATCAGAGACAGCCAGTGGAAGGTTGTAGATACCTTTGCATAGGCTTTAGGCTCTGCTGTGCTAAGTAAGTTAGCAAAACTAGTATCCCCTCTTAGCAGTTAGGTAGGTCCTTTTAGCTAGTTGCAGTGCAAAGGCACAACTCATTTAGGGAAGCTAACTGCCTAAGGCCTTCATGCCCGAAAGGGAGTGAATGCCTTTTTAAAGGGGGGGAGCTTTCATATATATTCCATGTGTCCCTTTAGCCCGTTAGTTAGAAAATCAAGTTTAATGGTGGCTGGAGGAGATGCCATTAGGTGGGGGGGGTGAACTTATGTAGGTGTAATGGTCTCGTCACTTAGAGCCAGCAGGTTCAAAAAAAAAAATGTGAAATGGAACTGGAATGACTGATGGAAGGTGACAAACAAAGGAGGAGGGAGCAAAACAAAACCACAAAATATTAATTTATTGTACATAGTAATTTACATTATATACAAGTGAGTCAGGTCCAGAAGAGGAAACCACTTAAAATGGCCAGTTAAATAAACATTACAAGTAACAGAGGCAGCAACATATAAAACCCAAGTAATTAATTCTTAAATAATTCAGTAAGCAATTCACAGGCAGCATAACAACAACAAATAATACACTAGCAGCATAATACAAAAACCAGCAGCATAATAAATACATCAGCAATAAAATAAATGTTACAGCAAAAATACAAAATCAAGCAGCATAATAATACATTAGCAGTAAAATAAATAACACCCAAGCAGCACACCACAAAAACAGACAAACTCGAGTAGTAGTCAAGACAGTCAACACTTTCAACGAGGATGGAGACAAACAGATGAACACGGTTGAGGCATTGAAACAGCCACTGGCTGCGGAACAAGAACACATCCACAAAATGGATAACCCCGATCGAGTCGTCGAGACAGCCATTTGCCGCTGAAGGACCAAATCCTCACACAGATGACCATGGTTGAGCCATCGAAACATCCTAATGCTGCCATCAGGGAAGATTTCACACTAACAGACGAAGAGGTCCTCCACCTCCTGCCGAAGACAACAGGTGGGTAATACCTGTCGCCTACCCACAGGACTCCCTGCTGCTCTGCTGCTGAGATACCAATTCTCTGATGCTATGAACCTGACCTGCTGCTACCCTGGACCTGACTGATGCTGTCAAAGTCACTGAAACAGATGTCAACTCCTCCCACAAAGAAAAACAACTTATAGGTAGGGCGGCAATAACCCACCAAGGAAATAATCGGCAAATGATTGTCCCATCAAAACAACCACTAAACCTCACAGTAGGCCTACCCCCCAGATCACTTGATTTGGGGGGAAACGTATCGACCTCTTAGCTCCCGCATCGTATGATGTTTGGGGGGTTATATAGCCATTAGGGGCAAAAGAACCAGTCAGGGCTGTAAGTGGGCTACTATGCTGACCTTTAAGGACTTAGCTATAAGACCTATTTTCCCTACGACCTTTGGCTGGCTGTTGACTGCTTTCAGATCGAAGATGACCTGTCCCCAACCCCCCAAAAAATCGAATGCAACGCCCCGCGACCTGGCTGCTCAGGAGCATTCTGTCCCAGAATGCCACAGCATCAAGTTGGTGCGGGCCGCCTTTTCTCTTTAATTTGGCATGGCTCGCAAGACTCCTGTGGCTGAAATTTGTCTTTTGCAATGAACTCAATGCACAGAAGGAATAAGGTCCATCTGGAAGCACTCAGTCCCATCCCAGTATTTGTCTCTCATGAAATTCCCTCCATTTTCAGTATTTCCAACTTTTCATTCTCCTAAACAAAGCCCCCTTTGTTCAATCACCTAGCAAGCCCATTTGCCCCTCATGACTTGTCCCAAGCTCAGATTAAATTAGTTCAGTGATCATAATTAGATCATTCCTACCATAGTGTTACCTGTGCTAATTAAATCTAATTGATGAATTCCTCCATCGTGCATAAGTAATTTCATGTGAGAGAAAATCGTTGGATTTGAATGCTAACCTGGAATTCTCTTCCAGAATCCTGTTATCTGGCTCGTCGAGCAGACTGCCCCTGCCTTTGAACCAAAAATAGCTTAGACGTTTAACTGCCATCCTGCCACGTGCAAGAGTCTTCTGGTTACACAGTCTGGGGCACTAGACAGTTCCCCCCCCTTAGCGAACAAGTTGCGTTAACAACCAACAATTGTTTAACCAGTCCGCGGTGAAGTCAATAAGTGTCAAACTATTTTTGGGCAGTTACCTTTTTAGATTCACCGATTTGCTGCGCAGTGTTGAGCATTTATACACCTTATATGTGCTTGCTTCCTACTAAGTCAGCCCTTAAATATTAATTTCTTGATTGCTTCCTTTGTAAATAAATTCAGCGTAAAGCATTTACTGGTTATAATTTACCAAGGCAACCTCCAATTCTTTGTTTACTTAGATGTGATATCCAGGTAAGTCAGTTTACTCATTACATTTATCGCTTACATTCTGAGTACTTTGTGTTGGCCTTCAAGGCAGTTAATTAAAAAATCCAATCCATCTTCCAACCAGCCTCAGAATGTAACATATATGAAAATATATTATTTCCGAGGTAGAGCGAATTGGATATTAAAGGACGTTTGTAGCTTTTTGATTGTATATGAATCACGGTGATGTGATAAATAGTCATAATATGGCTACGTGCGACAAACGCACTACACGGTCAACATGGCAGAGGTGGGTGGATATCGTCTCCAAATGCAAAACACCTGAGTTCGACGGGTGAGTTGATGGGAGGTGATATTCACTTATACCTCTCTTGTGGCTGACTGCGTTAGTGCGTCCCTGTAGTCCTGATTCCTCGTCCGTCGCTGGTTCGACCCCACGGGACGGTGGACTTATTATCAAAAAAAAAAATTCCTTCGTAACATATATGAAAATATATTATTTCCGAGGTAGAGCGAAGTGGATATTAAATGACGTTTGTAGCTTTCTGATTGTATATGAATCACGGTGATGTGATAAATAGTCATAATATGGCTACGTGCGATAAACGCACTACACGGTCAACATGGCAGAGGTGGGTGGATATCGTCTCCAAATGCAAAACACCTGAGTTCGACGGGTGAGTTGATGGGAGGTGATATTCACTTATACCTCTCTTGTGGCCGACTGCGTTAGTGCGTCCCTGTAGTCCTGATTCCTCGTCCGTCGCTGGTTCAACCTTTCACGGGATGGTGGACTTATTATCAACTAAAAAAAAAAAAAAATTCCCCTTCGGTAACATATATGAAAATATATTATTTCCGAGGTAGAGCAAATTGGATATTAAAGGACGTTTGTAGCTTTCTGATTGTATATGAATCACGGTGATGTGATAAATAGTCATAATATATATATATGCGACAAACGTATATATACGGTCAACATGGCAGAGGTGGGTGGATATATCTCCAAATGCAAAACACCTGAGTTCGACGGGTGAGTTGATGGGAGGTGATATTCATTATACTCTCTTGTATATGCGTTATCGTCCCTGTAGTCCTGATTATATATGTCGCTGGTTGTATACGGGACGGTGGACTTATTATCAACTAAAAAAATATCCCTATATATAACACATGTGAAAATATATTATTTAGGTATATATATATATTGGATATTAAAGGATGTTTGTAGCTTTTTGATTGTATATGAATCATATATGATGTGATAAATAGTCATATATATATATATATATATATATATATATATATATATATATATATATATATATATATATATATATATATATAGATATATATATTTATATTTATTATATGTATATATATATATATATATATATATATATATATATATATATATATATATATATATTATATATATATATATATATATATATATATATATATATATATATATATATATATATATATATATATATATATATATATATATATATATATATATATATATATATATATATATATATATATATATATATTATATATTTATTATATATATATATATATATATATATATATATATATATATATATATATATATATATATATATATATATATATATATATATATATATATATATATATATATATATATATATATATATATATATATATATATATATATATATATATATATATATTATATTTATTATATATATATATATATATATATATATATATATATATATATATATATATATATATATATATATATATATATATATATATATATATGTATATATATATATTTATATATATATATATATATATATATATATATATATATATATATATATATGTATATATATATATATATATATATATATATATATATATATATATATATATATATATGTATATATATATTACAATATATATATATATATATATATATATATATATATATATATATATATATATATATATATATATATATATATATATATATATATATATATATATATATATATATATATATATATATATATATATATATATATATATTTATATTATATATATATGTATATATATATATATATATATATATATATATATATATATATATATATATATATATATATATATATATATATATATATATATATATATATATATATATATATATATATATATATATATATATATATATATATATATATATATATATATATATATATATATATATATATATATATATATACACATACATACATACATACATATATACTCCAACATCATATGCTGCAGCTCTCAAATCATAACTCGTAGGCGTCCAGGGAAAGGCACTCAGCTGTTTATTGCTTGATGGTCCTATTTGCCTTATTGTTACCTTGTTTTCTCCCTTTTATCTATTTGTGTTTTAATTTGTACTTTTTTCTCCTTCTTTCAATAGTCTTGTTTTAGCTCCCGTCTGGGTAGGTCTTTCTTTTAGTGTCATGGTGCCTCTGATATTTTTAAAAGAATTAGCATTTTAAATGAGATAATACTGTAGTTTTTTTAATCAGTTGTTGTAATAAATGTTTTTATGATTAATTATTGAGTCAGCTCGCTGTTTTTCAGCCTTGAAAATGCAACAATGTAGTTGTGAAACGTCGGCATTAGGAATATAAACTATCAGCTGTATTGAGTGCCTTTCCCTGGACTTACGAGTTATATATATATATATATATATATATATATATATATATATATATATATATATATATATAGTATATATATATATTTATATATATATATATATATATATATATATATATATATATATATATATATTATGATAAAAGGGGCTCACAAAATTGTCACAGTGTAGAAAGTTAATGCTATATTTTAGAAAACAACTGTCTCCCCCTCTTCAGGCAGGTAATGAATGAGATAAGAATTACAGAAAGGCAGTATTTGTACCAAGAGATCCAGAGATCAGCTGTTACCTCACTCCAGTTGACAATTTCTCCTCAATCTTATTAATCGCTGGTTGGAGGAAGATTTTATCTACCATATTTGAATCCCAAGCTCCTTTTGAGAGGTTCATTTTATCTCTTTGTTTAATCAGTTCTGTTTAATCAGTGCTGATTCTGCCATCTGGCTTTTGAATTGGCAATTGCTTCTATAAATTTAATGTGACAAATTCCAATTTATTCTGTGATTATGTAGTTAAAAATAGTCTTGCTGTGTTGGCCATACTTTACTGAATGTTTATGTTGTATTAATCTCTGGGCAAGTGATTTACCTGTAATACTGATGTAAGTCGAGACAAGAGATTCCATATACTCGTGTCTTTGGGGACTGGCTTTTGTTGGATGTTAATTAGGGATTTGGCTAAGGTATTTTGGTAAGTGAAAGCAAAAGGGTTAGAGTTTCTGAGTGTCTGTGTCAACATCTTTATCCTGTCGAGGTGTGGGTTTTTTTATTTTATTGTTGGGCGTCTGTCTGGTATTGCTTTGAGGGGGACGTTGGAAGATTACGTTAGCTTTATGGATTGCTTTCTCAATTATATGGTCAGGGTACTTTAAAGATGAGAGCTGCTTACAGATTAGTTCAATTTCCTTTTCCAGGAAATCCAGGGAACAAATCTGTAAGGCTCTTAAGAATAAATTGCGGTCAACGCTAATCTTGATAGAAATGTCATGATAACTAAAATAGTGAATGTATGAAAGTGAAAATGTTGGTTTTCTGTATACAGCAAATTTGTATTCTGTTGTGTCTCTCATTATTAAAACATCAAGAAAAGGAATTTGGTTGTCTGTGTCCCATTCAACTTTAAATTTGATTCTGGGCACTAATGCATTTAATTTTGAAAGAAATTCATTGAGATTGCCCCACATTATCCCAAAATGTTAGGATATCATCCTTATATCTCATCCACAGCTTTTCTTTAGGTTTTATTGCATTTATTATTATAGTTTCAAAATATTCCATGTATAGATTGACTAAAACAGGACTTGAAGGGCTTACCATGCTGCACCCGAATTTTTGTTTATAGAATGACTCTCTGAATGAAAAGATATTATTTGATACACATGAGTCAACTAACTTTATTATTTGATCTAGGGCTAGTTGGAAATGATCTGAATAGAAGGCTAATTTTTCTCTCAAAAACTGTAGAACGTCCTGTACAGGTACTTTTGTGAATAGGGAATCTACATCTAAGCTTAAAAGTTTTATATTGTGAAGTGGTATATGTGCTTCTTTGAATTTGTAACAGAAATCTTCAGAATGTTTAATGTGACAGAGAGAAAATGCACCTAAGAAATGGGAAAGGAGTCCGGCTAACCACTTAGAAATTTTATAATTG
The DNA here is from genome assembly GCF_040412425.1 of Macrobrachium rosenbergii. Taxonomy (NCBI): domain Eukaryota; kingdom Metazoa; phylum Arthropoda; class Malacostraca; order Decapoda; family Palaemonidae; genus Macrobrachium; species Macrobrachium rosenbergii. The sequence goes on along the minus strand of NC_089781.1, from coordinate 55,532,713 downwards.
AAAGCTCCGGCACATGAGATAATAGGTCTGAATGGAAGATTATGTTAGGAGTTTTAGGAAGGCCATGAAAGTAATGTAGTTTTGAGTTAATGACTTTAAATCTCTCCAGTAGTTGAATGCTCTTTTTGTCTTTGCCAATTAATCTTACTTTTCTAAAAAAAAATTCTGCAGGGAAGTTTTGGCAGACAAAAAGAGCATTGAACTACTGGAGAAATTTAAAGTCATTAACCCAAAACTACTGTTCTAGTGGAGCGGGTAACTACAAAAAAAAAAAAAAAAAAAATAGGGGAAAAGTGCAAATGGTGATAAAAGCATGAAACTTGGCTCAATTATTCTTCTTGTCCCTTGGTCTCATTATGAACCTTCCAGGTACACAAAATTTTGCCATTTTCCAAGATGGCCGACAGGTTTTCAAAATAGGTTTTCAAAATGGCGTCCTGTGGATATTTGAATATTAATATTTAATTAATTAATTACATTCAAATCCCTAAGTCACTCCCAGCTTTTATTAAAATATCAAAAACAAGCCTTTATATATGTAGATACATCATTTCTATGCATAGAAATATCCAAGATGGCTGTCACTATATCAAAAATGTCTGCCAAAATGCCAAAAATTGGTACTTAAGCTCATATATGAGGCTAAAGGTAGGGTAAGACATGGATTTGGGGTAACTTCAGCCTGATCAGTTCATTTTCTGTAGATTAGAAATCAATTAATCCCCAGTTAATTAATTTTCATCCTCATTTAGAAAAAAAATGGGTAACAAGCTTAATGTAAAAGTGTAATAGTGTAGTGTCAGTGTACTACCAGGGCCCATTGGTTGACACTATAACTGTGAAACTCAGCATGGGGTTCAGTGCTAGCTAATGGCAGAGATTTGTTATTAGTTTCCCAAATGCTATTTAGCTAGCCCCACTTCAAAGTTAAACAGCTGCACCTGAATTGACAGGATGAGCCAGTGCGGGAGAGCCGAGCCCAGGAAGATGGGGCTTTAGTCTTCTAGATGGTGTACAGATCACATGGAAATTAAATAGCATTGGATGAATGATCGGGCTAGGGGTAGGATTATGACATATCTGAGCCTGGTTTTATCCTATATCTGAAAGTGCATATATGTTATATAGGTGGTAAAAGGATAAAGCCTCGGCCTATAGAACAAAAGCAATGGCAGGACAATCTTGGAAGTCAACGTCTTTCCTGAAGGGAGATAGTGCGACTGACTGGAAGCTTTGTTGCTCGTGCCAAGAGGACACACATGAAAAACTAGTTGATGCATCTGGTGCTGGCTATGTTACCCTTGCTACAAACATTCCTGAATTCTATAAGTTAAATGCAGTGCCTATACTATTTCATCCCAAAAGGCTTGATGAAGGTGATGGAATTCTGCAGACCTTTGAAAATAACAAAGCAGCATATCATGAATCATGTATGCTGAAGTTCAAAGCAACAAAACTAGAAAGGAAGAGGAAGTCATTGGGTAAGACAAAAGATGTTGTCCCATCAGCAAAATTCACACATAGTAGCCAGACGGCAGATGAAGAAGATGCAGAAGAATCTAAGACTGAGAAAGAAGGGATATGCTTTATTTGTGACCAACCAGCACCAATCAAAGATTTACAATTGGCCATGACATTGCCCTTACATGAAAAGCTGCAACGATGTGCCACCAACCTACTAGATGAGAAACTTCTGGCCAAGCTTAGTGCAGGAGATATTGTTTTTCAGGACCATATGTATCACCCATCTTGTCTGACAGGTGTGTACAACAGGGAAAGGGCCTGGCTAATTTCCCAGAAAATTGGAGATGATTATGTGCAGTACAGACAAGAGGCATGTATCCATGCTTTTGCTGAGCTTGAGATGTACATAGAGACAAGCAGTCGACTACAGATGGGTGCTGCTATTTTACAATGGTAGAACTTTATGATTTGTACAAACAAAGACTGGAACAGCTAAATGTTGATGCTTCCTTTGTGCACCGAACACGGTTGAAAGAACAGGTACTTGCCCGCATCCCAGAACTGGACGACTTTAAAAAGGGAAGAGAAATTTGGTTTGCCTACAAAAGGAAAATGGGAGAAGCCCTAGCCATGGCATGTGACTACAGTGATGCACTAATTGTGGCCAAATCAGCTAAGATATTGAGGAAACAGATGCTTGAACATGAAATAGAATTTGATGGAACTTTAACAGCAGACACAGAAGAGAATCTGTGCCACCAAGTTTGTTGGAATTTGTAGGTGTGCTACAAAACGGTAGCGATATAAAATCCCAACTTAAATATGGAACATCATTTACTGATCTAGCGTTAGCACAACTTTTGCACTTCAACTGTCGAAAGAATCCAGCATCTTCAACATTCTCCAGACATTCCAAGTCAAGAGAACCTCCGTTTCCAATATATATTGGTATCCTAGTCTTTGCAGAAGCCAGGAAGTGTCAGTTAATTGATATATTCCATCACCATGGAATCAGCATAAGCTATGATAGAGTTCTGGAATTGACTAAAGGGTTAGGAGAAGCAGTTGAAACAAGGGCTGTGGAGGATGAAGTAGTTTGTCCCACTACACTAAGAAAAGGGCTCTTTACAGCTTGTGCTGTTGACAATCTGGACCATAATCCAAGTGCCACAACTGCACAAACACCCTTCCATGGGACAGGCATATCTTTGTTTCAGCATCCGAGCACTGATGAAAAGGGTGTGGACAGAAACTTGGCCCAAATCATCCAAAGTGGAACAAAGTAAAAAAAAAAAGTGCCTTCTCTTCCTGAATATTACAAAATGTACCTCCTGCTCACTTTAAACATGAGAATCCCCTCCTTTCATCCAGTGGAAGTGCAGGACACCAACAGGTTGTGCTTTCAAAGCATCTTTCTCTTAAGTATGAATGGCTTGAGAAAGTCAGTTTATCGGACAGGAGTGAAAATGTTGTGTCCATATCTTGGGCAGCACATCACGCTTCTCAGAAGCGACAGACCCCATAAGCTTGTCATCAATGTTGCCTCTTTTCAAGAGGCAGCTCATTCATTTGCAGTGATAAAACATGCCATGGATATTGCAAGAGCCACCACACAGTTTCTCAATCCTGGCCAAACCCCAGTTCTAGCAGTTGATCAGCCACTATTTGCAATTGCTAAGCAAATCCAATGGGATTGGCCATTGCAGTATGGTGATATGGTTATTATGTTTGGAGGGCTGCATATAGAAATGGCAGCATTCAAAATTCTGGGTGATCTCTTGAAAGACAGTGGTTGGACTTGTGCTTTTGCAGAAGCAGAAATAGCTACTCCTGGAACAGCAGATTCGTTTATTTCTGCTTCACATTTGAAGAAGACATGTCTAGCCCACCAGGTGACAGCTTCCAGTTTATATCAGCTGCACAAAGCTGCCTATGTGGCATAAATCCAGGAAGCAGAAGAAGAAATTGAGCTAAGCTGTGAAAGCTGGATCAGGAAATGAGAATCAGAGTGTCCCCAATTCTACTTTTGGAATCTTTGTGCTTCAGGTGGAACTTCTAGTGTTTGTTTTCATCATGTCATACCGAGAGAGTAATTTCCAATTGTACGAAGATGCGCTGCAGGAACTCATTCCTTTCTTCTTTGCCCTGGACCATGTACATTATGCCAGGTGGCTTTCAGTTCATTTGAGGGACATGGAGGCTCTCCAAAATGACACATTTGATGAATTCACAAAGGAAAATTTTGCTGTCCACAAAACCACTCAGCTTTTTTCCTCAATGGCTGTAGACCAAGCACACGAGCAGAATAATGCTCATGTGAAAGGAGATGGGGGAGCCGTTGGCCTATTTGAAGATGAAGATGCTCTCAGAAGGTGGACAGTGGCTGGTCCTGAAGTAAGCCGCCTGATCGTTGAGTTTGAGACTAGAAGTGATGCTGATCCAAAATCTGAGGGTAAGCATCATGATGAAACTGAAACTGTGCAGAAAAGCTTTCTTGAAATGGTAAAAAATCTGGCAAAAGTAATCAAAGAAATGGGCAACCCTTTTGAGGAAGATTCAGTGGATCTGATTGTGCTAGACAGTCACGAAATTATGGACAGCAAATTAGTGAATCCTTGAGATCTATGAAGGGCCTTGGACAGACACAATTCACAAACTTTATTGAGAGGCTCAGGACACCCAGCAAATTCTATGAACCAGTACACAAGAACAAAATTCTCTTGTTCAGTCGCAAGATGTCTACTACAGAATCCAAGGGCAAACAGTCACTGCAACCCATAAAGGATGATTGTAATCTATTCTCATTCCACTTCATATCATGCCAGAACAGACAGTGTGATTTAAATGAATTCTTTCAACATGAAAATCAAAATTGCCCACCATCACTGGCACAGAATGGACAGATGCATCAAAGCACCAAGTCACAGCTGCTGCCTCTACTAGAACAGCATGCATCAGACATCCCTGACAAAGAGCCTACCACTGATGTTATCATAATGGATGGTGCAGCTCTTATAAATGCTCTGAGACCAACCAAGGGGTCTACATTTGAGTCTTATGCTAAAGAAGAAGTCCAATCCAAGATTCAGAAGCACATACAGAAGTGCAAGCAAACACACATTGTATTTGATGTGTATAGGACAGACAGTATGAAAGCACAAACAAGACAATAAAAGAGGCACAGGAGTTCGCCAGAGAGTAATTAGGGGTTCACAAGCATTGCTCACCCGAGTTACAGACAAATGCTGCAAGACTTCGCCTCTCGCCCGACCTGATAGCCCAGGCATTGAGAAGAGTTCTGCATGACCCAACCCCCTGTAGCAGCTACACAAGAAGCGGTTCTTTAGGCAGTACATCCCTGTGTGTTCAGGACTGGGAGACCTTCCAGCTTTCCTTGCAAGCATAGGCTTTCTCGCCGAGCAGCAATGGATATAGCTGGATATCTCTTGAAGTCCTCTGCAAAACTGTCCCAGGGACTGGAGCCGTCTTCGCCGGTGGGTGTCATTAATGGAACTACTTCTCGGGTCAGAGTTGCTCTTCAAGTCTAGACTTCCTTGTCTTCTTCACCGAGGGTTGCTTCTCTCCCTTTCATTTTTGAAGAACGTAGGCCCTTGCGACCTAGTCTTCTATCTGAAGTAGCCTTCTTCTCCTCAGTTGAGATTTAGCTACTGATGAGAAGCTTCTTCGGTGCTGTCCCAGGGAACTGTTCCCTGGGTGGCATGTGACTTGTTTAGGTTCCTGTCCCATGCTCTGCACCCGCCCTTACGAGAGTCGTAGGATAGAGATGTGCCCTCTTAGGACCATCTTGCTAAGGCTGTGGCATAGAAGATGGAAGAACAGGTGAAGGGGATCAATACCTCGAGTCCTTCTCTGATGTCATAGGTGGACTCCGAATCCATTTGCATCTATTGTCGGGTTCGAGTCCTTCTTGTTCCCCGCATCCTTGGACTTTGTGTTGATGATCCAGATCATTCGTTACTTTTTCCTATTAGGGAGCTGTGGTACTTTCCGAAAGGCTTGACATTCCTAACCTGGATGTTGTCGACATTTTTGCTAGTACTCTCTCTCCCAAGGAGGAAGTGTCTAAGGACACATCCTCCTGGCTTCTTGAAGTGATTGAAGGAGGTACTCGGCAGCTGACGACGACGATACCGGTACCTTCCACCTGAGAGCTCACAAAGTCAAAGGCTTGGTCCATCCCTCGCATTCCAGAAGTTTCTGTCGGTCTGGAAGCAAGACATGGTCCCATGGACCACACTCTTGTCTCCTTGTGGTCTTGCCCACAGGCCCTTGGAACCTTTTTTCCTAGGTCTTGTGGTGGCTGCTCAACAAGTTGTGTGTTCTTACCCGGCTCCTTCAAGAGGACTAGTAGCATCTCGCCTAAGGTGTTGGTTCTGGAAGTAAGAAGGATACCAAGAGTGACTGGCCTCTCTTCCTCTTACTTCTCCCCCTTTGGGATGAGAATAGGACTCGAACCAATACAGACAGTCCCTGGTTATTGGGGGGGGTTCCATTCTGAGGGTGTGATGGTAACCGAAAATCACCGCTAACCAAAATTCTGCGATTTCCAGCGCTTTTTCAGCGATTTTCGGGGCTTATCGGCGCCGAAAAGCTCCTATTTTCGGTTATCGGCGCCTGTGTTAGGCATGTGTCGTCGTCAATATCCAATTATCGGTGCCGGTAAATGGAAATCGGCGGTTTTCGGCGCCGAAAGTTGCCGATTTTCGTCGCTAGACAAGCCCCGTAAAACCGGCTCGCTGTTAACTGAGCCCACCGTTAACGGGGACTGCCTGCACTTGCTGGATCTGGTGCTGATGCTGTAAGACTACACATCGAGCACCCATTCTATTTTTCTTCTAGAATTCTAGAAGCAATTCTGCTCCTTCCTCTAGCAAGGGGAGGAAGGAGAGACTGGCAAAAAGGGAAACCCTATCTCAGCTTTTCCTTACTGCCTCCGACCCAAGATTCTTCCCAGCCTATTTCATATGAGTTATGTTTCCTCACTCATGCGATAAGGTCCAGTGTCTGACATTTGATCTTGCAGTCCCTACACTCCGATCAATATGTCAGAGGCAGGGTACTCCTCCTCGCTCTTTTGACCAGGAGTAGCAGCTCAGGTGTGCAGAACCCCAGTTAGTTCAAGAGACTTGCTCAGATTCCTCCCTCCAACCAGTGAGTCTTCCTAATGTAAAGGACCGACGATTTGTATATCGTGTCAGAACAAATCACAGTTTTTGAAAGTAAATTGTATTTTTCCTAACTATAAACCTGAGGTCCTTTACATTACATATTATGCCCACCTCATGCCACCCTTCAATCTGAACCTGGACCGAAAGGCAAACTGGAATGTTTACATCCGGGCAGGCAGGTAGTCCCACCTACCTGACAGTAGTTACTGCCTAACCACCTTGTTCAAGAGTTTAACAGCCGTGTCCAGCTGCGCCGTAAGTAATTCGTAATGTAAAGGACCTCAGGTTTGTATAGTTAGGAAAAATACAATTTACTTTCAAAAACTGTGAATTTTGTAGACATGCTTTTGTTGAAATTCCTTAGTTCAGTTGGTGACTTTGATATTGTGAGAGAGAGAGGATGCACCTGCCCGGTGTTCACGCTAGCCAACGCTACAGTGAGTTCTTTCGGGATGTAAGTTAATTACATCATTGACATTATGACAGATGTGGTAATAGGTTATGACCTTATTTGACCTTGTAAAATAGTGGTGGCAGCTGACCTTTCAACCTTTGACAGCTTCTGAAGGTACTGGTAACGACAAAATTAGGCCATAATAGGGCATGTTCCAAGAATCTTTGGGAAGTGAGGTTGGTAGTACTTTTGATGACCTAAGCTTTTTCCACTCGGATGGGAGAGAGGTGTGATGCATGGTCAGTAGCTAATGGTTTCATGTGACATGAGCAGTGTGTTTGTGTGTTGCGAGAGCGGTGGAGTGTGCTTCTTTTTCGGAAGGGGAATTGTTTTTTGGATACTTTTGCTGCAGAGGTTGTGGAAGAAGAAGGGGGGGACATTCTTACGTGTGTGTTCTCTTTATTTTGGCTGTAGAGAGGGTTTAGTCGGAAATAAACCAGTTCAGGGGTGAGCAAGTTTTTTTTTTTCTGATTGCGTAAGTAGTGAACCCGTGTTTTGCTACACTCAGGGTATCCGTGACGTAGTTAGTTGGGCGGAGTATCCCTTCTCGTTCTTTCTAGAGCCCGTTTTCTATGTATCTGGGGGTAGACTGGGGTACTTGGTCGCCGGGCATGACTTATGTTTTTTATTGTTTTTATTATTTTTGGGGAACTTGGGTCATTGCATTGATAATTGCTTGATGGTTGTTGGGTTATTGGGAATAAATATTTCTCATGCTTTTGGGTTAAAGTTTCTTAGATTTTCTCTTTTTTTTTTTTTTTTCTTTTTTTTTTTGTCCCTCGGAGATTTTCCCATTTGTCTTCACGAAGATTTTCTTTTGAAATTTCTGTTAGTGTATGAAGTGGAGATCGGGGTGTTGCTGGGACTTGGAGCTTTATCAATCTTGACAATATGGCAGAAGGTGGCGAAGATAGGGATAAGAGGACGTTGTTACACAAATTTACAACCATCGCCTCTGGGGTTTGGCCATTTCCGGGTTTGGTTGATGGGGTTCTTCTGGTACCCCTCGAAATTTTTATGGAGGGTGTGTTGAAATACCTGGTTGCCAAGAAGATTACGGATGGAGTAGAGGCTTTGAATGAAGCAAAAAGGTTCCTCAGTTTAGATAGGGGGATATCGGACAACATTGTCGGAGCCATCAATTTAGAAATTGTAAGACATGGGATGATCTCAAGAGGTTTCTGAGGTCAGCATATGGGACGGCTGAAACTGGAGATGCAGTTCGAGACCCTAGGTCGCTGTTTAAGGTTTGCAAGAGTCAGAATTCTTTGGTTAGATGTAGCGCCAGATGCTTCGATGCTGCAAGAGATTTTTGAAGAATTGAGAGCGTCTAGTTGGGTGAAGGGTGACATTATTTCTGGTGGGTAACCTAGAGAAATTGATTCAGTTCACATAGATGCTTAATGATGTTCGTGATGCCATAGTAGGTAGTTTTGATGAAAGGATAGAAAAGGGGTCTGATGAAGCTTTGCTTTTCTCACAGATTCGCAAACACCTGTTGAAATGTCCTACAGTGGATAGCACTTTCATAAATGGTATGCTGAAGGCTTCCGGAACTATTACAATGCACCAGCCACAGGGTGATTCTAGTTTCTCTTCTATGAGGTTCATTTGGAGGATAAGACTAAGCTTATTTTTGTCCCTTTGTATAGGATTCCTTTTAAGATTAGAGAACAGGTAGAGCAAGAGGTCAATAAGTGGTAAGAGGAAGGTATAATTAGGCCCAGTTCCTCACTCTTTAATTTTCCAATGTTAGCAGTGCCTAAGAAGGATGGCTCAGTACGTGTGTGTGTGTGTGTGGATTTCTGTAAGTTGAATAAGTCTATCCTGGACCGCTATCCTGTGGTGTGTTTGCTGGATTTGTTTGTAGAAATCTGGGATAAAAATATATATTCTCCAACTGATCTGATGCAGGGATTTTTGCAGGCTCCTCTTAATGAGGAGAGCCGCTAGTATATTGCTTTTTGTTTGCCGAAGGGACATTATGAGTTAACACAGATGCTGTTTGGTTTGTCGGATAGCCCTATGACTTTTACGAGATCAGTAAATACAGTTTTGCATGGATTGTTAGGGAATTGTATTTAAGTGTATATTATGGATGATATCTTGATTGCCACTGATTCTGTAGAGGAACATTTAGAGGTACTTAGGGAGGTTCTTAGGAGGCTTAGGTTAGTGGGTTTGAAAATTAAATTAGCCAAGTATGTTTTCTTGAAGAAGCAGATAGTATATTTGGGTCATGTTATTTCTAAGGAAGGTGTCAGGGTAAATGGGGACAAGGTTAGGCTGATCGTGGTCTTTCCTACTCCTGAAAATAAGAAGCAGATTCATTCTTTCTTGGGCATGGCGTGATTTTCTGTAAATTTGTGAAAGGTTTTTCCATCCTATTGTCTCCTTTGACAGACGTGTTGAGGGATGACGTGTAGTTTGGGGTGAGGGGCAAAAGTTGGCCTTTCAGAAAATTAGAGGCTTCAATGAGTCCCCTGGTGCTGAAGTTTCCAGATTATGAGCAACCTTTCACGTTGATGACAGATGCCAGTCACGAGGGCATAGGAGCTTGCCTTATGCAGAAATTTGAGGGCATATTGCATCCTATCATGTTCTGCAGTAGGAGGTTTAAGACGCGAGGGCCTAGTGAGATGTCTGTGTGCACAACAGACAAGGAGGCGTTTGCGGTAGTGTCTAGTTTGGTTCATTTTAAGGTGTTATTGTTGGGCAACAGAGTTGAGGTTCTTATAGATCATAAGCTGTTGTTTGGATCTTTTTAATAAGCTGGATCTTTCTCCTAAGAGAGCTAGGTGGTTTTTGACAAGTAGGGACTTTGATGCCAAGCTTAGGTATATAGAAGGTAGACATAATGTTGTAGCTGATGCCCTCAGTAAGTGTTTTTACAATTTGGATGGTTCTTGTGTTTGTAGTATCTGGTGATTGCATAGACTGGGATATTAGTTTAATGGAGGCTAAACAGGATGAGGATGAAATTTTGGCAGACGCGAAAGCATTTCTTAGAGTGGAATTGGTTAGAAAGGGTTATAGGTTGCCTTTTGCAAGCTTTAGAGCTTGAGGGTAATTTGTTAGTTAGGAAAATTAAATACAAGCTGAGGAGTAGTGAGGATAAAGGAGATACAACACAGACAGTTGTCCAAAAGAGCCTAGTACATACAGTTTTGGATATTGTTCATTGTAGGTTTGATAGTCCACGTTTGGATACTGAGAAGACGTATCAAATTGTATGGGGGAAGTTTTTTTGGAAGAACTTGCTCGCATGAGTGGAGGATTTTGTGAAGGGATGTTCAGTTTACAATGTATGCAAGCCAGAGAGGGTTACTTCATGTAAATTGGGTTCGTTTCCTATCCCCAGTAGACCTTTCCAACCCGTCCATATGGACATTCTTTCCAATTTCTCTGAGTATAATTATGGGCACAGACATTTGTTAGTCATTGTGGATGAATTAACTAGGTCTGTAGAGATTTTCCCTTTGAAGCATAAGATGGCGGAGTTGGTTGCCGTTGTGTTTGTCATTGTGGGGTTCCTGAAATACTTATTAAAGATATTGGGAGAGAATTTGTGAATAGGACATTAGAGTTTCTTGCGGAGATTATGTGAATTCGGAAAGTAACTATTATTCCGTATAGACCAGAAGCCAATGGGTTATGTGAACGGGCCAATAGAAATGTAATTGAGGCCCTCAGAATCACTGTAGGGGGTAATGATGTGAATTGGGATCAGCATATTGCACAGGTCCGGCATAGCATTAATGCTATGGTTAGCGATACTATTGTGAGGTCTCCTGCTTAGGTGGTGTTTGGTTATTCAGTGCAAGGCGCATTTGATTTGTTGTCTATTCCATCTCGTTGTGATGATACAGTTAGTTTGTTGGTCTCTACTACTAAGGAAAGATATGCATGCCTTGCTAGTAATCTTGAGTTGAAGATGCAGTAGATAGTTGACAGGAGCAATTTTAAGTCAGATAATGTTAAGGTTGCTGTGGGTAATAGGGTTTTTAAGATAATTGTCAGGAATCAGTTGAATTATAAATTAGGGGGGTTGTGGAAATTAAGAAAGGATATAGGTTTGTTCAGATGAAAAAACGGGATTGTCCAGGTTGACACATAATGTAAGATCAAGAGGACAGCTTAAAGGGGAATTTATGGGTTAATGTCTTTTTTTTTTCCTTGTCTTATTTATTTTTATTCTCTTTTTGTTTTTTTTATTTGCTAGTTTCCTGGGTATGTAATTTGGGGGGTTTTTAACATGGAAGGATGCTTGTGTGTAGAGTTTTATAGATTTTGTGTCTAATTTCAGTCTAATTTTCATAAAGTGTACCTAACACCTCTAACATGCCCACAGAACTCGACGGTCTCCTTGAGCCTCATTTAACATAGATGACCTCAGCATTGCCAAACTAATTACACCGCACTTGCTATAGAGAGACTGTAGAGTTCTGTGGGCATATTAGAGGTGTTAGGTAACTTTATGATATGGCTGTATCAACCCATTGGTGGGTTCTGTGGTCAGGGTTATAGTCGTATCTTTTTGTTTTGTTTCAGGGTCTGGTTATGGTATCTTTTGTTTTTTTTGGATGCTGAAGTTCTTTTTGCTTGTAGCCTTAGGGGTGGCTGTCTATGCCAAAGCAAAAAGTGCTGTGGTTAATTTCTTTCATAAGGGGTGTTATGGTTTTGGTGACTTTTGGTTTTGTGGCTTTATGAGATTACATTTTGCAGGTGTGTTAGAGTTGTTGTAATGGTTTTATGGTTATATATTTGTTTTTTTTTTTTTTAGTAAAGGTGATGTTTTGTAATTATACGGACGTTAAGCTAGTATGTCGGCTGCAAGGTTGAACAAGTGGCGGCAGAATTAGCTATACAGGGTAAATCGTTGACGGCTTTACGAGACAGTAATAATAATTTGCGTGAGGGTTTTGAGAAATTGAGGACACCTTTGGATGGGTTACTGGTTACTGTTCAGGGAGATTTAGATGTTTCAATTGTTTTTTTCTCGTCAGACTACCCTAATGTTGAGAAAGAAGCAGATTCTTTATTAACGGCGGTTAAAACTCAGGTTCAAGCAGTTATAGCTGCCTCTAAGGGGCATATTTTCGCGGATATTTTACCACTGAGAGCTCTGGAATCTACTTTGAAAAATGCAGCTTATCTTTGTGGTTCACAAATAATTTTCACTGGGGAGAATTTGTATCATTGTTATGGGATTTTGAAAGTATGCTTGTCTGATAGAGGGTTACTTGTGGAGGTTCCTGTTAGTGATATGAAATCGTTTCACAGTTTTATTATCCAGCCTTTTCTTAGTAGTTTTGATGGTTTGATGGTGACATGGGATGGAATAGAGACTATGTATATTTTGGGTGATCATTATCAGTCCCATGCTGTTAATTATAAGTCAGAGTGTACTTTAGTTCACGACAGATATGTTTGTGAACGTAGGATTTTTGCTCTTAGGAATATTGACTTGTTAGGATGTGAACTGTCACTTGTTCATAATCAGACGCCTTCAGACTTTGACTTTACAGCATTCCCGTTGGAGTACCACGTGACCTCTACGAAGACTCTCACAGCAGTTTTTTTGTGCAAGCTGCCAAATCTCCACCTGATGTCATAATACATCGGATACCTTCTGGCTGAAAGAATCCTGCCTCTTCCATGCAGCCTGTTGCTTGTTACTTCGAAATTCCAAGTACTCAGCAGGATGATGTACAACTCAAGCACTCGTCACCTTCATGGGGAACAGCATTATCCCTATGCCTTCTCCAGCAGGGACATAACCACGATTCTTCCACTTCCCCTACTGCCTGAAGATGACTTCTTTGTTCCAGACCACTACCTCTCTCATCGATTTTGTTGTTGATTGCAGTCTTAGTCGTCATGCTGTATGTAGTGTTGGGGGTCAGATGCACAAAGAAACATTGTGCAAACAAACACTCAGCCAAAGAGAAGCCAGCCTTGTGTGTTGCTGTTCAGCTGGTGCGTGAGTCAGGGGAATAGAACTCATTACCCTTGGCATAATTGGTGGCCGAGCTACTGAAAAACATAGGAATAAGAATGCCATATATTTAGTGTTTTTTAGCTAAGCATCTCTTTGAGATATTCTGGGCAAGTGAAAATGCAAAACAGTGCCTACACATTCAGCAAGTCAGTGCTGATGAAGGGCTGTCATCAGTCTCACTTCCCATGGAGACAGAGGGCATCGTTCCTTTGTTGATGTTCTGGCCATGTCACCGAAAGTCGTCAAGTTCCAGTAGACCATTTGTTTGTGAGTTTACTCTCATGGCCGTGTCATAGGAAGTGTGAATTTTCCAGTTTGAGTACAGGGTAGACATTTGGGTCTTGATTTCATTGGGATAAGATCTGCTTTGCTGGAAGACTTTGTGAAGTGAGCTGAGACTTTGTTTTTCAAAAACCCGAATGGGTATTAATAACTTTAACATGCACTGTTACCATGCTTTGATTATCTTTTTCCCCATTTATTTTTATTTTCCATGTTTCCTTGATTTTTATTGATTTTCCTGAATTTTGATTTTGCCATGTTTGATTATGTATACTTTTAGGGTTAGCAACATGGGAGATATCCCACATTTATTTTTTCTCTGCATATTTTTTAAAAGTTTTGTTTTTCCCTTTGTTTCCTCATATGTATTGAATAGAGGTCAAATAAATGGGATGGATTATGTGACTTATCGTGACTTCAGTCATGTTTGACTTATTTTGACCTCTATGTTGGAGAGATTCAATTAATGGAAGTTGCTAGCACTACTAAGGGATTCAGAGCCGATGAAACACAGTTTTTTGGCAACACCTTTTTATCAAAGGATCAGATAAGGGTGAAAGTAGGCAAGTGTATATCTTATGACCCTACCAAATTTTAGCAAGTATTATTTAGTACCTAAGTTTGATAGTTTTGATATTTATAGAGTAAAATGAAGTCGCCAATGCTGGAACCGAGAAAATCACAGACAGGGATCCTAAAATCATCTGTGACGTAAACATAATATGAGGGGCGCGGCGTAACAATATGATGTCGAACTGGTTTTTTTATTGTGAGCGAGCAGCTAAAGTCAGCACTATCCCATCCACACACTTTGTCCCCTTATGTTACTGGCAAAAGGTTCGAAAATCCATGCAAAACAAAGGGAAATTTCGCCCTAGCGAGTTCTCACTGCTACATCATAAGACTCGATCATAAAAAGGAAAGGCAACCAGTGGAGTGCGTGGGTGGATGTAGGAGGCGTGTGGTGGGGTTGTCAGTGTTCTTTAACTCACTTTAAAATGAGGTATGATTCATAGAAATTTGGCTGGTTTTTCTTTTATCCGTTTCATAGTTGGCAAACTTTAAATGCGTTTTTATCATTTTTTTAAAGCAGGTTGGCACCTTATTACACTGCGCCACTCATATGATGTCATAAGGCTCAGCCCATCCACCAGGTAGGCAGTAAGTCACTAACACTTACAAAGTCTAGGCTTCACCAAATTTGATAGTCACCAGCAGGGTATGGAATTGTCCCGTGGTTGCAAGACTGCATTTGTGCTACCGCATGCCACTTTGTATACAAGCAAGAAGACCCGTGGCAAGATTTACTCTAGCATGAATAGGTAATTATTTCTATTGTGGGTAATAGTTACTTGGCCACCCCAGAAGTGTGGGCAGGAGCTGTTAGGCAGTCCCCTCACTTTGAGGAGGATGCTGGAATATCCATGAGAGCGTGGATTCAGTCATCATTGACATCGCTAGCAACGATGAGGATGGGGATGATGACCTCTTCCTCGGGAGTGACGATTAAGGCATTTTGTAAATGAATTATATACAGTGTTAGATGTTTTATTCATACATTTAAAACATATTTATAAAAACACAATGATTATAACAATATGTTCCTCATTCAAACTGATTTCAATATATTTTCCTTTCCATGCATATCAGTATAAATCGTGTTTCACTTGACTGACATTAGTAGGTAAATAATAGCTTGCCCTCAAAATCTTGACTCTTACCATTGCAGCGAGTATACGAGTGGTGTTTAGGGTGCTGTATGATATTAATAAAAAATCAAGAAAAATAACAATGGGTTACATTAACTGAAATACAACAATGGCATTGACCTTTACACCTCTAACAAATGAGGGAAATGAGGTATCATTGCTTTTTATTTGAATTCTACTTTTGGTGACCGCGCTTGACTTGCTACAAATAGAAGGCTATAATGTCGAAACCTGAGGTGTGACGAAACGGATTAGTCTTTTCGTATTCCCTCCCAGAATAGATGTAGATCTAATGAATGAGCCATAGACTGGTTCATTATGTAAATGAATTACATAGACTGAATTATTTGTAAAGTAGAAAGAATACGAACATCAAGAAAATGGAAGAATTCCAAACTATCAACTTAGTAGCAACAACGTCTGTAGAAATTGCATGAAACCTCCATAAATCAATAATAATAATAAATAGTAATGATAGTAATAATAATAATAATTGAGAATGATAATGCAATCGAGGGGATGATGACAAATTCTGCTCACCATCATTGATATCTGTAGGATGGGCCTAAAAGGATGAGGGTCTGCTCACTTTCCCCCAAATCCCCCGTGTAGGTGGAGCTTTGACCAAGCAGAAAGAGGAGGTAACTCATCGACTACGTAGTTACCCCAGGTGGGAGACGACTCCACCCAATTGGGTAGATCTTGTCTCTCTTGTCCAGGCAAGTGGGCAGAGCCACAGTGTAGAGACATTTTCCCCATATGTAAACTTCTCTTCACTGTGGGTGGAGCCTCATGACATCACTATTGTGTTCAAAATTCTTAGCTGCAATTTTGATGGCTCTGGCATAGGAAACACACTTTTACTCTGATAAGTACCAGAACTATTGAATGTAGGTTCTAAATAATACTTGCAAAATTAGGTAGGGTTATAAAATATACACTTGCCAACTTTCATCTTTATCCGATGCTTTGATAAAAAGACTTTCATCTTTATCCAATGCTTTGATAAAAAGGTGTTGCCGAAAAAGGGATTTTGACAAAGGAAAAATCTATTTCTGAGGAAGGCCCCGTGTCACCCGGTGAAATTCCATTCATGCACAAATTTCTAGGTATAAATTGCTAGATATACCAGAGAAAAAAGAGCTTTCAGGAATGCTGGGGTTACTACCCCCAGATCGAGCGTCTTCTCCAAGGAAGACGTCGGTATAACCAAGGGTGAGTGAAAGGATCACAACCACGGAGCTACACTCGAAAGATATCCCTATGGAAAAACCATGTTTCATCAGCTCTCAATCCCTTAGTATGTTATATTTTATTTGGTTATTTTTGGGTTAATAATTCTGGGATGTAGATACTCCCATTTCACTTCTGTTGGATTCCAAACCATTTGCCATGTTAGACTACTGAATAAATTGTATTTTGTATACATACTTTTGTTGAATTCCTTAGTTCATTTACTGACGTGGATATCGAGAGAGAGAGGAGCTGAGCAGGTGAGCTGTATGAGAGAGAGAGAATGCATGGTTACAACGTTCAGATAGTGTTTTATTGGCCTTTTTATCTTCTTTATATACATACAAACATATATATATATATATATATATATGTGTATATATATATATATATATATATATATATATATATATATATATATATATATATATATATATATATATATATATATATATATATATATATGTGTGTGTGTGTGTATGTATATATATATATATATACATATATATATATATATATATATATATATATATATATATATATATATATATATATATATATATATATATATATATATATATATATATATATATATATATATATATATATATATATATATATATATGTATATGTATGTATATATATAAATATATATATTATATATAACTATATATATATATATATATATATATATACAGGCGGTCCCCGGTTTGACCCAAGGACCTTTGTAGATGTAGTCGGAACATGGAAAATCGTCAAAATCATAAGAAAAAAATGCTCCATTGAAAACGAAAACATTTTTATTTAATTATGATTATTCTGCCACAAACTTGAGTTCATATTTAAGCGTAACCTCGAACGTCCGTAAGCCGGAATTCTCAAATTGTATGTATGTATGTATGTAAGGTTTTACAAATTACCCAAGGACCTTTGTAGATGTAGCATAGAAAACATTTTATTTAATTTTAAAAGCATAATTTTCTCAAACATAAATGTTTTTTCTAGTAATTTTAATAAATGTTGTTTTCAGTAATTTTAATGTTAAGAGTTTAGTGATAAAAAATTCTCCTAGAGATGTTTCTGGCTGCATCTATGAAATTCCTTGTAAAAATGTGATAAAATATATTATGAACAAACTGGAAAACCACTTTCACAAAGAATCAAACAACACCAGTATTCTGTGAGAACTGGCCAAATATCGAATGCATTATTACAGGTTACATATGAGAGATTTAGATCATCCTATTAACTGGAGTAAAGCAAGACCTTTAGCCCCGTGCAATGACACAGTTAAAAGGAATATCATCGAATTTTGTTTTATTAAGTCAAATAATGAAAGTGTTCTAAATTTAAGTCTTGGTTTATTTAACCCTTTAACGCCGAAGCCCTATTTACAAAAACGTCTCCCGTATGCCGGCGGCGTTCGGTGAGTTAGCGGCGAAGCGGAAAAAAAGTTTTTTTTTCAAAAAATCACAGCACGCTTAGTTTTTAAGATTAAGAGTTCATTTTTGGCTCATTATTTTTGTCATTGCCTGAAGTTTAGTATGCAACCATCAGAAATGAAAAAAATATCATTATCATATATAAATATTGGAATATATGACAGCGAAAAAAAACTCGTATATAATTGTATACAAATCGCGCTGTAAGCAAAACGGTTAAAGCTAATGAGTTAATTATTTTTAGTTGTATTGTACACTAAATTGCGATGATTTTGGTATATAACAAATTTTAAAATGATCAAAGCAACACAGAGAAAATATTATCACAAAATGATGCATGAATTAAATAAGCATAAGGACATAAAAAAATGTTTTTTTTAAAATTCACCATAAATCGAAATATTGTGTTAGAGACTTCCCGTTTGTTGAAAAATGAAGCTAATTGGTTGAATATTACTAGACTGTAAGTGTTTTAGCTTACAATTGCAGTTTTCGACTATTTCGGTCGAGTTAAAGTTGAGAGAAAGTCGAATTTTTTCTATTTATCGTGATTTATATGGAAATATTTCAAAACTGATAAAAGCTACAACCATAAGTTATTTTTTGTTGTATTGTGCATGAAATTGCGCATATTTTCATATATACAACTTTATGTAATGACTAATATAAAGCAGTACAAATATTATGACAACGAGACGAAAGAATTTCTGAGATGTTTGGCCGAGTTACTGCGCAGACATAAGGAAAATTTTTTTTTTTTAAATTCACCATAAATCGAAATATTGTGCTAGAGACTTCCAATTTATTGCAAAAATGAAGTTAAACGATTGAATATTACTAGAATGTAAGAGTTTTAGCTTACAATTGCGTTTTTTACCATTTTGGTCGAGTTAAAGTTGACCGAAGGTTGAAATTTTGGCAGTTATCATGATTTATGTGAAAATATTTCAAAACTGATAAAAGCTACAACCATGAGCTATTTATTGTTGTATTCTACATGAAATTGCGCACATTTTCATATATAAAAGTTTATGTAACGACTAATGTAAAACGATGCAAACATTACGACAACATGACGAAAGAATTTCTGAGATGTTCGGCCGAGCTGCAGCGAGCGTAAGGAAAAAGTTTTTTTCAGAAATTCACCATAAATCTAAATATTGTCCTAGAGACTTCCAGTTTGTTGCAAAATGAAGGTACATGATTGAATATTACTAGAATGTAAGAGTTTTAGCTTATAATTGCGCTTTTTGACCATTTCGGTCGAGTTAAAGTTGACCGAAGGTTGAAATTTTGGCAGTTATCGTGATTTATATGAAAATATTTCAAAACTGATAAAAGCTACAACCATGAGTTATTTTCTGTTGTATTCTACATGAAATTGCGCACATTTCCATATATAAAACTTTATGTAACGACTAATATAAAACAGTGCAAACATTACGACAACGTGATTTAAAGAATTTCTGGGCGGACGTAGGAAAACGTTTTTTTCAAAAATTCACCATAAATTGAAATATTGTGCTAGAGACTTCCAATTGGTTGCAAAATGAAGGTAAATGATTGAATATTACTAGATCGTAAGATTTTGAGCTTAAAATTGCATTTTTACCATTTCGGTCGAGTCAAAGTTGACCGAAGGTTGAAATTTTGGCAGTTATCGTGGTTTTAATGAAAATATTTCCAAACTGATAAAAGCTACAACCATGGGTTGTATTTTGCTGTATTGTACATGAAATTGCACACATTTTCATATATAAAACTTTATGTAACGCTAATATAGAACAGTGCAAAAATTACGACAAAATGACGAAAGAATTTATGAAATTTTCGCTGAGTTACGCCCGTGCGTAAGAAAAAGATTTTTTCAAAAAGTTCACCATAAATCGAAATATTGTGCTAGAGACTTCCAATTTGTTGCAAAATGAAGGTACATGATTGAATATTACTAGAATGTAAGAGTTTTAGCTTACAATTGCGTTTTTCGACCATTTCGGTCGAGTGAAAGTTGACCGATGGTTGAAATTTTTTGTAGTCGACGTACGGTACATCCACTCGGCACCCAGCAGACAATTTTAGTCAACGTATGATACGTCCAATAGGCGTTTAAGGGTTAAACTTGATGCTTTAATAATTAAAAAAGTTGTTGATAAATATAAGCAAAATTAATATTAATTTTTATATGTTACTGCAATTTGAATGGGTAATATTCCGTTTTCCTTATGGTTAAGTATATATTTGGATTAGTTTGTGACCGCGTGATCCCGGATTTGCCGTGGATTAACATTTTCTTTTTAACCCCTGGCAATTAACCATCTGGTATTCAAGGTTATACATGTTTTTGGATTTTGTAAGCCTAAACTTTAGTAGGTCATTTTGTTTGGTCTTAGGTTCAGTTTGTGACAGCTCGATCCCAGATTATCCTGGATTAACTTTCTGTTTATTACCCTTTGACAATTGACCATCTGGTATTTCTTGTTCTATTTGTTTACTTTGTAACCTTCTTCATATTTGTGTCTCATTTGTGTCCCGACGATGCGTCAATAAACGTGAATGCGCTTGGTACTACTGAACTTCTGCCTGTCTTTTTCCTGTGGGATTCGCTTATACACTTAAGTCACGTGCATCTACTGTGATTTTTTAAGCATATGTCACGGGGCATCCAGGAAAAGGCAGTACATATATAAAGACAACAGTTTATTTTGCCGATGCCATTTCACAGTACCTCATTGCATCTTCAAGGCTGCAAAAAAATTCACTTAAAGCCCTATAAGAAATTTTAAAAATCAGATAAAATATTAAATTCACCATAGGGACCGACATATCTTACCTAAACTGCGTTAAAAAACAAACTAAAACATCTAAAAAAGAAAGAGGCTAAGTAAAAGTTGAAGTGCAGACCAAAATATAAACAAAACTGGTTATGCTATGAATAGCAGTGTGGAGACTGTCTGGGTGTTTAACAAGGGATGGTAGTTTTAATTATGAAAGACTCTGAAGTGGTAAGTTTCCCCTCTTCTTGCATGAAACATATGATTTTAAAATCTGCATAATTGGTGTTGGTTTTGCAGTGCAGCGTGTGATTATGGTTGTGGGAGGCTTCGGGCCTGGACATTCTGCAGCGAGTTCTGAAACTAACTCCCTGGTGACAGCAGATTCTGACCTGTAGCAACCACTTTGTGCATCCAACGTAAGTTCCCCGTTGACACTTGGGACTTGTGTACTCATATGTGATGTTGGGTGAAACAAGCAGGGCCAAGCTGCCCTTACAGTAAATCTGAAAAAAACCTAATTTTAGGGGGATTTTTGGAATGACTTTGGAATTAACTGCTGGTAATTCTCTGTTTAATAGGTTAATTAACTTGTATCGAAATTTGTTATTGTAAACGAAAGTAAATTTTGCATAAAAAACAAATTTTGGGACTTTATATACCAATGGAGAACTATGTAATTTATACTGAAGACATTTCTTGAGGGGCTACAAAAGTATTTTACTGGAAAACTATTGTTTTTGAAAAATTGTAAGAGGAAATTAAAATAACAGGAACTGTAGAAGTTAATCCCTAGACCTGTAAAAGTACTTTTCCCAAAAATACTGGTATGAAACCCAGTATCATCTTTGAAAACTTTTACATCTTAAAAGGGTAGTGTTTTGAGCTTCTCTTTTTCTACTGTGAAATTAATATATGGATGTTGGGTATTAATGAAATTAAGGAACGTGTCGGGTTAAAATCAGACTTAAAATGGGCCAACGTGTCATCAACGTAACGTCAATAAAGTAAAGGTTGATAGGTTGAAGGACACTGGTCTAAAAAGGATCCTCTAGGGAATTCATAAAAATATTGGCAAATGTGGGGCCCATTGGGCTTCCCATTGCCATCCCTTCTACGTGCCTAAAAGAACCATCATTAAATAGAAGGCTGTGTCCAGCATAATGAGGTCTAGCAACTGCTTAAAAAGTGGTCTGCTAAGTTTGTTAAAAACAGAATCATCATTGGGAAAGAGTGTGTTAAAAATGGTGTTAATAGTCTCCTCCACAGGTACATCAGAGAACAAAGACTCAACATCAAAACTGGCCATGTACAGGTCCAAATCCTGTCTTAAAATCTCGTTTTTGAAAACATATGAGTTCTTTACTATTATAGTAAATTCGTTCTTGGTAAGATGGTCAACTTATAAGCAAGAGTGTTAATGGAGGAAAGGATGAGTCTAAGTGGAACACCTTCTTTGTGGATTTTCGGAAGTCCATACATGATTCCATACGAAGAACCTGTGACAAGTAGATTTTGAAATGTTGTATCATCAATAATACCCTTCTGTTTAAGTTGTCTCAAAAATCTATTTATTTTATCTTCAGTCTTAATAATATCTTGTAAATTAAGAATGCCAACCTGAAATTTGGTCAAGTCATCTAAAATGGCATTTGTCTTATTAACATCTCCTGTCTGTTCCACTTAGACCCATCCTTTCCTCTGTTAACACTCCTGCTTATAAGTTGGCCAAATTCTTAGTGCCTCTACTTGACCCTCTTACCAAGAATGAATTTACTAGAAAGAACTCATGATTTAAAAAATGAAATTTTAAGACAGGATTTGGACCTGCACATGGCCAGTTTTGATGTTGAGTCTTTGTTCAGTAATGTACCTGTGGAGAAGACTATTAACATCATTTTAAACACTCTCTTTCCCAACAATGATTCTGTTTTTAACAATTTTAGCAGACCACTTTTTAAGCAGTTACTAGACCTCGCTGTGCGGGACACAGCCTTCTATTTAACGATGGTTCTTTTAGGCAAGTAGAAAGGATGGCAATGGGAAGCCCACTTGGCCCCACATTTGCCAATATTTTTATGAATTCCCTAGAAGAGTCCATTTTAGACCAGTGTCCTTCTACCTATTGACCTCTATTTTATAAATGTTACGTTGATGACACGTTTGACCTTTTTAAGTCTGATTTTAACCCCGACTTGTTCCTTAATTTTATTAATACCCAACATCCAGATATTAATTTCACAGTAGAAAAAGAGCTCAAAGATGTAAAAGTTTTCAGAGGTGATACTGGGTTTCATACCAATATTTTCAGGAAAAGTACTTTTACAGGTCTAGGGATTAACTCCTATAGTTCTTGTTATTTTAATTTTAAATTAAATTCCATATCCACTTCCTCAACTGGGCTTATCCCTTGATATCCTCTTTGAGTGCCTTTCAAGAAGAAATTAATTTCCTCTTACAATTTTTCAGAAACCGTAGTTTTCCAGTAAAGTACATTTATAGATCACCTAAGAAATTTATTCAGTATAAATTACATAGTTCTCCATTGGTATATAAAGTCCCAAAATTTGTTTTTTATGCAAAATTTCCTTTCATTTACAATAATAAATTTCAATACAAGTTTATTAACCTATTAAACAGAGAATTCCCAGCAGTTAATTTCAAACTCATTCCAAAAAACCCTCTAAAATTAGGTTCTCTTTTCAGATATACTGTAAGGGCAGCTTGGCCCCGCTTGCATCATCCAACATCGCATATGAGTACACAAGTCCCAAGTGTGAACGGGGCACTTACATGTCAGAATCCGCTGTCACCAGGGAGTCAGTTTCAGAACTTGCTGCAGCCTGTCCAGACCCGAAGCCTTTAATATGTGTAATGACGTGTTGCACTGCAAAACCAACATGAACTCTGCAGATTTTAAAATCATATGTTCCACGCAAGAAGAGAGGGAACTTACCACTTCAGAGTCTGCCATAATTAAAACTACCACCCCTCATTAAACATCCACACAGCCTCCACACAGCTATTCATATCATAACCAGTTGTTTGTTTATATTTTGGCCTGTACTTCAACTTTTACTTACCCCTCTTTCTTCTTTAGATGTTTTACTTTCTTTTTTAACTCAGTCTATGTAGGTTATGTCGTTACTTATAGTGAATTTTAAATGATTATTTGATTTTTCCATAAGTTTTTAAGTGAACGTTTTTGTAAATTGTAGCCTTGAAGATGCAATGAGGTATTGTGAAGTGCTGTTGGCAAAATAAACTGTTGTTTTTATATACTTACTGCCTTTTCCTGGATGCCCCCTTGATAGCTACTATGAAGCTACCAGTTTATCACCTGTTTATATATATATATATATATATATATATATATATATATATATATATATATATATATATATATATATATATATATATATATATATATATATATATATATATATATATATATATATATACATACTGTATATAAGTGGTTCATGATTCAACAATATTTTGTTCAATCACTTCTGTACAGAACATGAACTCTTTTGCAGTTTGAAGTTGATACTGCGGCTACATTCATTCATATGTTGAAATAAAATACTGTCTGTATTCCCTGTTCTAACATTATATCCATATTAATTGTATTTCAAGATCCTTGCTACTTTGTCCATCCCACTGTTTGTTTTGATTCATTTATCGCAAGGGATCTCGTATGTATAACTATTCTTTTGTAGGGGAAAATTCCTTCTCAATTTGTTTTCAAGTACATAGTTCTTGAGAATAACATTAACATCATCCAATCCTGCATAATAAAGAAAAATCGTGATGATTTGATCAACTTCACCTCCAGATGTACAAATTGGATAAACTATCTTTAAATGATATTTGTTCCTACAGGGATACAAATACTGTAGTACACTTTTCAATGTGGGGTATCCTTCTGTGTATGTGTTAGACAGCTGTGACTGACTAAACAAGGGTGGTACCTTGGTGGAGATGGGGGAGGGAATGCCCTTTCTCACCTAGCCTACAGTGCCCATTGTCCTTCCAAATGTGAAATAGCTCAGACGTGTTTCTTGCATTTGGTCTTTTTCCATGTCCTAGCTGTTTTCTTTGTGAGAATCTTTTGATTTTTTGTGATTTATCCATTGTAAGTGCTTCCTTATGTTACTGGCACCTTTTTGTGCCTGAAAATGCAGTGTTGTGTTTTTTTTGTGCTTGTTGTTAGTTCGTTGTCACAATGGAGAGCCGACGAGACCAACAATGTTGTGAAGGTCATGATCAATCTTGTAATTGTTTAATGTAACCATGTAACCAATTGCAGTAGATCCACACTCAGTGTTATTTCTTGCAGGGATGAAAGGTGTGCTCATGATTCCCCCTGGCCTGAATGGGTTGCATGGCCTTTTCCTTACTTAATAGGAACATTATGAGAAAGGGAGAAGGAAGCCTGAGAAGGATACTGTCTAGCAAATGACCCAATGCTGAGTCCTTCCAGAACATTCTCTCCCCCTACAACCATCCATCTTTCCCCCTTCTCCCATTGCTGCTGCTTCTGAGAAGACCAGCATGCAGGGTTTGAATTCCACTATACCTTCACCAGATGAGGAATAGGTGAACCAACTGAAATTCTTACAACAGCTGAGAAAGGTGTGGCCTGCATTTTTAGAACTCTTGGCTAGACAATGAGGTGAGCATCAGTATGGTTTTGCTCTTTCCCCCTCCCTCCCCACCATATCTACCTCCCAGGACGTTTCCTAGGTGGCTGAGATATGAAGGTTCTCACTTCCCCCCACCCTACCCCAGCACTTCTAGTGAGAGCAGGAAGTTACTGCCAAAAAATATTGCTGATCCCTACCTTCACCCTCCTCCACGTCTTCATCCTCATCAGACTCTTCCAACCAGCGGTTAGAGACAAATAAAATGAAGCATTCGCCTAGAACTTCCTCTCCTTATTGCTGCTCGTCTCCCAGGAAATGGAGCAGATTCATTTGCTTCTTGTCCAGTGACCGACCTTCCTAGAGGAGGCCCTTGCCATTGCCTCTACACTCCAAGAACAAGCCTCAGCTTGTCACGGAGACTCTAGGTACTGTAGGCATTCCTACTTCTCTCACCACCTGTGGACAGACACTTCTCGAGGGAATGTCGTTCCCCCAGGGCCCATACTGCCACTCAAGGAGCACATGGGCTTGCCAGTCTTATTCTCACTATCCTTCCCAGTCCATAAACAGGGGGCAGAGGGAGTCTTATTACCCCTCCCCATTCAGGGCAGTCTCACTCCTCCTCCAAGTCACTTATGGTTTGATCCCTCTCTCAGCATGGATCTTACCCCTGTGCCATCTCTTGGCCAAGGCCCTTGTACCACCATGGAGGAGTGCTGCACCAGGACACTTCTCTCCAGCTCCTGCCCTTTTTCTTTGCCAGTCTCCCACCAAGACCTCCAACTGGAACTTCCATAGGGGATCCCTGACAGTAGGGAGTCCATCTACACTCCCTTCATCCAGGGCTCATGAACAGGAGTGGGAGCTGAGATCTATCTATGATGCCTCCTGCAACTGGAGAAATC
The DNA here is from genome assembly GCF_040412425.1 of Macrobrachium rosenbergii. Taxonomy (NCBI): domain Eukaryota; kingdom Metazoa; phylum Arthropoda; class Malacostraca; order Decapoda; family Palaemonidae; genus Macrobrachium; species Macrobrachium rosenbergii. Next base: position 55,506,614 of record NC_089781.1, on the reverse strand, counting down.
TCCAGCTAGCATGACCCTGTGGGGCACCAGACTTCATACTACCGGCCTCTTCCAAAGCTTTACCCCTGGACCTTGAGCAGTGGTTTTAAGAGGTCATTTTACTAATTTTGAGCTTAATGATTTTGGGGAAGTGGCCTCTGCTTGGCTTTGCCAGCAGTCTCTCTTTTGGAGCAAGTATTGGGCTCTGCTTTGGAAATGAGACATTGATAAGGCTACCACGGTCAGAGAAGTGATGACATTATATTGATTGGTTTGTATTTGAAAATTCGTTATTTTTTTGTACTTTGGTATGTATGTACATTTTTTATTGCAATTTTTTATTTTGTCATTGTCCACCTTGACCTTCCATTATAATCTAGTGAATCTCTCATTTCAGGAACATTGACTGAAAGGATCACCTTTTTTTAATGGGTGTGCTTGGATTAAAGCTTGTCTGTTATTTATTAAGCATTTATACTAGTTTTCAGTCTTCTGTAACTGTAACAGAATGTGATGTTGAGACAAAGAATGCAGAACCTCTAAGTAAAGTGTGTGAAATGAGTCTTTTAGTGCATTTGCAAGACAGAATATTTACGGGGCGGGACAACTTTTGTTGTGAAAGTCAGTAGTCACTTCCTAAAACATCATCCTACCCCTAATAAAATTATCTTTGAAACTGATGATTTCTCCAGATTTACTGTAAATTGAGCTTTGGTCAAAGGTGATTGTGTACTTGTATTGTAGTGTTTTCTGATAAATGAATATATATTGTCAAGACTATCTGATTTATGGTGGGAGTGCATGTTCTGTGGTGGCTGCCTTCCCTGCTGTGTCTAACACCCTCCCCCCTCCCTCTCAGCATGCGTGCCTCTGGCCCTACTGAAAATTGCCCTTCCCAAACTCAAGAGCTTTGATGGGGTTATCAATTAGACTCCATTATGGTTACTGTGGCATTGATGGGAAACCTGGTGGAAAGGACACATTGTGATTGACCTGCAGGCACAGTGACACAGTACTTCATTCTTCCAGGTCTTGCTACATTAGCCACCTTTCTCAGCTAGTGCTCTTGCCTCCACCTCAGTCCTGGTTTTGCAGCTCCTGTCCCTTGGATTCTCAGCTTCCCTCTGGCTATGTGTTTGGGCTCCATTCTGATGGAATATTGATGAGTATGGTCTGTTGTGGCTCTGGGCTTGGTTGCCGCTGGCCTTTGGGTTTTTTGGTTCATCGTTTACCTTTTACAGATCACATGGATTCTGCCCTCCTACTCACCTTACTTCATTAATGTTGGAGTATACTGTGTTGGAGGATTGCTGCTCTGATGGTTCTTGCTCTTTCAGCAGATTGCTTCCTCTAAGTTTGGAGTGAAGTTGGCTCTTTGGGTCTGCCTAGTGCCCATAAGACTGCCTTTTCTTTGTCTTCACCTTCAGCCATTGTAAAGGTTGCCTGCCTATTTTACTCACACTCTTGGTTGATGCTTTGGCCCTTCATGATGGATATGGATGTCTTGTCACTAAATTTGATGAGCTGTCACCTTCTTCTCTCTCCTGCTACCATTAGATCAGCTGTGTTCAGGATCTTGGCTTCTTCATTGGCAACTGCCTGTGGCCTGCATGGTTTGGGCTGTCTTCTCAAGGTCTGTCATCTTTTCATTGGCTTTGTCATGGCTTGGTGCCACTCCAGAAGCAGCTTTCAGTGGTTCCCCAGAAGAGCTCCACATTCTTTTGGTGGCACTGGCTTTGCATCTTTCCACTTTGTTTCTTTGGGGTAGCCGTGTTAACATTGGTCTTCGATGGCACCTGCCATCCCCATCCAGGAAGGTGTCTTTTTTTTTTCCAAGGTATTTGAAAAATAATGGTCACTGGCTGTAGGTCATGGGTTCTAGAGATTCTTGTTTTGGCTGCTGCCTTGTCTGTTCTTGACAGTTTCTTGTTAGTAGTCTTGTCTGTTTGCATGCCTTATGTTTTTGGCCATCCCACTTGGAGATGGTTCTTTGGCAATGATGTGGCCTATAGCTGTGGAACCATCAAAGAGGTTTCATTTGAGTTATTCAGCATCTTGTGTTGGCATTTCCTTGTTTCAGAAATGTTGAGAGGTTGTAACCTGATCTTCATTTCCTCCAGCCCACTAGTTCTTCAACTTTCTCAGTTTGGGAACAATGGCATTGGTACAGCCATCCATTCACCAGGAGTCCCTATTATTTATGGCAGCCCAAGGGACTTGTTCTCCTGTGTCCCCTTTCCCTTATGAGTTCCACTGCTCCCACAACAATCCCTAGGGAGGTTCTTTGGACTAAGTTGGGGCATATCCTTATCCTTCCTATCAGTTTTCCTGAGTTGGCTCTGAAGGAAGTGAGCCATTAGGGTTTCAGGTCCCTCCTCAGGCTGTAGACAAGCCTTGCCCCCTCAGCCAGACCGTAATGTGTATGAATCATTCTTTCAGATTATCTTGTGAGGCTAGGTTTTTGCTGCTACAACTTTATATGGCTGTTAGTCAAGAAATTGCTTCTCTTCCCACAACCATCTTGATCCTAGATGGATAGCCCTTTCTTTGCAATTTCATACGATCAGTTACCTCCAGTTCAGGACATGAAGCCCATCTGGTGAGTGCTGGGTATGTGAGATCAGGGCTGGAATGGAACTGAGTTTTACTGGGATTTTTTTTTTTACTCGAGTCACAGGCACTCTTTATTATTTGAATGATGACTGTATCATGAGTAAGAAGTTGTCAGTAGCTCTACCTTCATCTCACTCCCACTGAGTCCAGAAGGATCAGGTTTGTATTCACTTTGTGTGCTGGCAGTGGGGACTTACATTTCTATGTTGAGATCCTACAATGCTTTCTTGCCTCAGCTGTCATGTTGAGATCCTACAATGCTTTCTTGCCTCAGCTGTCATGTTGAGATCTTACAATGCTTTCTTGCCTCAGCTGTCTCGGTCATACTCTATGAGACTAACCCTTCTGTAGGTGCCACAGGTTCTCCATTTGGGATGGTCTCTTGTATGTTTCCAACACAGTTACAAATTCATAGAACTTTTTGTCTGAACTGCTGCCTGTTTCTACTCATGTGTCATGTAGTCCTCTGTGACCAGACACTGTGGCTTGAATAGTGGCTGGCACTACATATTTGGTCTAGGTATGCCACCAACACGTTCACTGTTTGGTCTGTTGAGGTGACTTTTGGTGAGTTTTTAAGCCTTGTGAAATACCAGTAGGCTTCTAACACTAGCTGGCCACAGCAAGAGCAGATCCTGGGCCTCCTGGGATTCATCATGAATTTCTTGGGTTTCATCAGGTTAAGAGTTTCTTCTTTAGGGGTCTTGTTTCTGCAAGTTTCATCCTCACCCTCGGTCACAGCTTCAAGTGTGTGGCTTTCTAGCTTGTCTTATGTGGGTGAAGTATTTTTAGGAATTGTTGCAGTTGCAAGTTCTACTTTCTGCAGTTCTTTTGCCATGAATTTGTCAGCAACTGGGCAGGATTCCTGGCTTTGAATGACAGCCTATCTCACCACTGAAGGTCATCTTCATCAGATTATGATTTTTTACTGTGTTGATTGTTAAAATCTTAATGCTGCCTGTTTTCAGTCTTTTTTTTTTTTCTTTGCAACCTTTTTTTTTCTTTGATTTCAACTGTAATGTGTTCCTCTCATTTAATGATTGTTTATGCCTTACTGGCTGACTTTCTGATTTTCATGGAACCCGGTCTCGCTCTGATTCCGACACGAAATGCTGAGTTGCTAGAATTCAGACGAAACATATGATGATTTTAAACAAAAGTGGTCTTGACCTTAGTTTATGCTGCCTTACTGGCTGACTGTATGATTGTCAATCCTATATATTTTTATGTAATTACAGTAGATCCCTCACGCTCTGGTTTGTTTCCCCTTGCCACAAGCTGCCGATTTTAAAACGTTTTTCTTAATTTTTATAACAGACTCTACAGTACATTTGAGCTTATTTTTAATATTGTTTTATTAATTTAATGTAATGCCAGGCTTGTTTTTCATTGTATTTATCATTAACAACAGTTTTTTTTCATTACAGTACATTCCAGTTGCTGGCCCTAGATTGTCCTCCTGGTAGGCCAATTTTTTACAGTATGCATTTAAAACTGTAAGGTTGGTTATTTAACTCTGAACTTATTTAATTGTAATGTGTGTAGTATTTTTTACAGGTTCTAGTGACTGGTGGTGGTTGGTCGAAATTTCTGTTGCAAAATCGAATTCGACATTCCTTTAGAACGGATTAGCGTCGGAAACCGAGGTACCACTGCCTTCCCATATTTTAGACCACCTTGAGGCTTTCAGGAGGTGCTGGCCCTCGATTGTCCTCCTTTTGCTTCTGGGTTGGACTCTTTACATCTAGATTGGTTCCCTTCTGTTGCTCTTATTGCGCTGCCTTCCACAGGTCAGGAGGTGCTTCCTCTGTAATATGTAATATCTCTGAACCTGTCTTCAACACACTGTGACCTTTTGTCCGTTTACCCCCTAGTAGTTACTTCTTAGGAATCATTGAGATTAACCTTTGGCTGAGAATTTTTCCATCTTGGCTATAAAGATTCTACCTTGGGCTTGTGCTCTGGCATCCTAAGGTGAGTTTTCTTTGCTCAGGGCTATTGCTTTGTATGTTTGTGACCCTTTGACCACTTTGGCCTTTTTGTCAGCCTGTGATCTCTTCCCTCTGTAGAGTGGGAACTAGGCATTGCCATACTCTATGCTGGAGTTTTTTTTTATGTGCCATCACTCTTAACACTATGGTTTTCCCTTCCTTGTACTGTAGTTTGCCAGCATGGCTAGCTATACAGTCACCCTAGATATGGTGTTACATCAGACACCTTACTCTTTCCTCATATTCCTTCATAGATGTCAGGCAAATATGGCGTTTTTTCCTCAGTTCACAGGTTTATTCCTCGTATGTCAGTGGACATCTGTCTTTGGGTTTTCTTCCACTGCTGACCCATTGTTAATGGTAGTGCCCATGGTAGTGTCCATTGCCTGGAGATCCTTCCATTGCAGGTTGTTAAGCACAGAAGCACTCCTTTTGGACCTATCCTTAACTCTCTGCCCTTCCTCCTAAAGGACTTATGGGAATTATGTCTTCTTGGATTCCTCTGCTTGAATTTCTCTCTCAAATAGGAATATACGATGACTGGGTTTATGAGAGCACACTATGTTTCTGCAATAAAACAAGTATTTGTACAAACCCTTTTATCATAAAGTCCGCCCTTCCTTTCACACTGTCTCATGGAGATTTGTTCTATAGTAAGGAGTATTGATGGGTGCAGAAAGTAGAAGAGGAAATGTTGCTTTGTGCACTTGGATGTCTCCCACACAGTTAAAGGCTGTTTTTTATGAATGAGGTGTTTAACAATGAAAACAAAAGCTTTGTTGATTTTATTCTATTAAAAGAGTTCAGCCTGTGCTGTAATATTTATTTTTTGCAGTGGTTTCTATTCTGATAAAGATAACCCACAAGGCTCTTGTAGCAAGTAAGGGGACATATTAGAATTTAGAATTTAACTGATTTTTTTTAAATATTTTTGGTAAGTTTGCAAAGAAGGAAAATCCAACTCTAGTTATTTAAGGTATGCAGTAGATGTAGTTTTTTTTAAAAAACATTTTTGGTGGAATTCTATTCAGGAAAGTATTATTAGTTGAAAGATCAGTAGATTTTGATTTTATTACATTATGCAGACTGTAAATAACAAGCATACTGTACATACTGTATACTGATTGGCTGTTCCTAAAAGAATGTAAACAATATCATTTAGTGTTATGACGCTTCTTAATTATGTTTTTAATTTGTTCTTCATAGATGAAAGAGAAGTGAGGTATTCTGTCATCTCTGGGTTTGTCTTCCTGAGGTTTTTTGCTCCTGCCATTCTGTACCCAAAGTTATTTGACCTTACAACAGAGCAAATTGTAAGTTGTATACTTATAGTTTTGAGCAGCTTCCTGTGGAATATATATTTATAGCATTTTATAACATGACTTTTTACTCATTTTGGTAATAAAAACTTTACCATTTGCAAACCTGTTTGAAGAAAATTTATGTTCAATATTCCTACTGAAGGATCCAGCAACACACCGGACATTGACTCTGCTCAGTAAAACAGTACAGAGCGTTGGGAATTTGGTCAGTTCTCGTACATCTCACCAGAACTTCAGAGAATTGTACATGAGGGAAGTGTTTGCGCTCTGCGTCACCGACAAACATGTAGATGCCATGCGAACGGTAAGTCAGTAGTTGTATCATTTTTTAAATTACTGTTTTCCTTTTGTTATTCAATGTTTAAAGTATTTAGCAGTGGAAGTTTCCCGCCCAAAACTTTTATCATCTTGAATTACTGTAAATTTGCATTTCACAAGTTGGATTATCAATTTGTTATGATCTGTCAAATGTCTTCTCAAAATTAAACAAATTCCCTTGTGTATACAGTTTAAAAGAGATAGTTGATTAGCTGATTTGGAAAATGGGAAATTATCTCAAAGATCTCTCCTTGCATTCTGGGGATCAGGGTAGGGCACATGACATTCCGTGTGGTTTGCCAGCTGGTATGATTAGAGCAGATGGGTCAAGCATTCACTTATACTTCTCTAGTGATTTTGATATTATACTTTTTGGTCTGGTAATGGTTGTACATTTAGAAGTCAGTGCCTTCTGGATATCTTTTGTGGAGAATTGAACTTCATAAAAAGTTTAATCTTTTGGAAATTTGATTTGTTGGTCCCCTTTTTATATTTGCAAAGATAATCCTCTTAATATATCTTGTTCCTTGGGTCCCTCAGATTTCCTGTTAACATTGATAATAACCTTAAGCAGTTCTACCCCTCTCTCTCATTAAGCGTTAAATAGTAGAGGAGTCAAGAAACAATATCATAATACTGGCGCCGCTGGAATTATTGAAGACACTGAGAAATTTTCGGATACTGCAAATGACAGCCAAAATAAGATTATGAAAACTGTTAAGCAAACCACATACTTCAGAGAGGAGCATGAAACTGGAACTTACTGAATCTTGCTTCATAGTCTTTTTTAAACTCTCATTGGAGTTTTTTTATGTGGATCTCATTTCATTGAGAACTAGTGTAGGCTTGGGAAATGTAAAAGACATAGGCATTATAAAAATACCAGCAGTGTCATATTAGTGTAAAGTGAGGCAGTGCATTTGAAGACTTAATTATTTGCTAACAGAATGCATTTACTAGTGACTAAATGCTAGTATTATATTGAGGATACCCATTCTCCTAAAACAAGTGTGAATTTTTATGTATCAAAGAGAGATATTGGCTATTAGAGTCAGTGGAAGAACCACATATAGAAAGGGAAGAAGACCTAGAATAATTTGTATGTGCATACAGAACAGAAGTCACAATATAAAAGGAATTTGCAATAATATAATAAAGGACTGGAGAATGATAAACATATAAAAGTGCTATTTGTGGGAGAACAGCATATCTGTGTAGCACAAAATTTCTTGTGTTGCATAGTGTTGGTAAACACATATAGGGATATGAGTGAATTATGTAAAAAGGGAATAAATAAGAATATATATTTGATTCTAAGAGATAGGAAGTTGTACTGAAGTAGATAATATCATGGTGATCACATAGTTTGTTAAGCTAAGCAGAGCAGTACATGTTTTGCCATACAAGTGTTAGAGAGGAGAAAGGTAAAGAGTATGTAAAGTCCCTGCTCAACGTTTTCTCTTGGAGAACATCCCATTTTCTGCGGTGCCTTTCCGCGACCTAAGGTCGAGTGGAATATGTATTTATCATCACAATTATAAACTATGTATATATTGTCTTTCCAAGCAATCATTTATTTTGTACAAGTAACAAGATATTTATTTCATGTGTCAGACATTATCACTATGTTCTCTGTATAAACCTGTCCTGTTTTTAAGGAACTAGTTTGACCTCAGGTCACCTGTAAATCTTTGTACGAGTGGTCTCTGCGCACTACACTGACGTCTGCATCCCGCTTTATAAGCAGCTATTTTTTATCAATAAATCAGCAGTACTTGTCTCCCTGCTCATTATTTCGCACCTCTCTCACAAGTATATTAACAATAGAAGAGTTGTTACATTTGTTGAAGACATGAAACACTTGAATTTAAAGGGGGAAGAAAACAAACAAAAATATGGTGTACACATGCAGATTTTAAGATCTAGGAAAAGGTTGTGTTTAAAGTCTTTGAAAAATGTTAAATCTTTCCGTCCACTTGCAATCACAACTGTGACTGCTTTTATATACAGTATTGGCTTATGGTTGGTGTACAGTAACACATATAAGCTTACTCCATTTACCAGTCCAGTAAAATGTATAGGTAGGCAGAGGGATTGCAGCAGTCACATATGGACACCAGAAAATAGCCACCTATAATACAAACCCAAATTAAGTAATATAATTTAAAATATTTCCTAATGTTTTAATATATATATATATATATATATATATATATATATATATATATATATATATATATATATATATATATATATATATATATATATATATATATATATATATATATATATATATATATATATATATATATATATATATATATATATATATATATATATATATATATATTTCTGGGCTCGACCTGTGTCACCCAGTGAAATGGTTCCAATAGCACACATTTCTAAGTATAAATATTGCTAAATATACCGGAGAAAAAGCTATCCATAATGCCAGGGTTACTACCCCTGGATCGAGCACCACAATGGTGTCGGTATGCACAAGGGGTGAGTGGTAACCACTATCACAGGTCTTCATCCTATAGATTTCTCTATTCTCAAAGCCCCAAAATTGGAGGAGCCGCACCAACGGTTACCTCCCACTCACTGCCAACCACCGCTCACGCCCACCATCTTCATTCCAATCTTAGCATGAACACGCGTACACCGTTAAAATTTTCTTTGGTGATTGTGTTCTCTTTTTCAGCTCAAATCATGTCCTCCAACGAGAATTTTCCACCATCTAAGTTGAGTACTGTTTTTGGTTGGTTTTTTAACGCAAGAGGCATTGTACTTATGAACTGTACGTAAATAATGCTTAACAGTGTAAATAGTTCTGATATGCAGCCGAGCGTGGGCTGTGTTTGCCTCTTTCCCGTTTTCGACCTTCAGTCTCAGCTTTCTATTAGCAGAACGAATTCTGCTAGTTTTTATCCATACTCCATTCAGTTTGGAGCTTAATTGGAGAAATTACCATGTCGCTGGTAGGAGATGAGGAACCCGGTATCGTGACCGAGCTAGGCTCATCCTTTTCTGATAATAGAATTTGAGTCTTTTATCGGTTTCTTCCTCCACCAGCGAGTTGATGCCTTCTCGATGGTGTTATTAATTTTATCATGATGATAGCTGATATGTACAAGGATGGATGGCATGTCCATTCCTGGATTAGTTTATGCATGTGATTCAGGCGTCAGGGTAGGCCATCTTGGTACCTAACGTTACCTATATAACCAATGTTTTCTAGACCTTCTCTCTGCTTGAGTCATTTATGTATTTATATATGTTTAATCTTTAGGCTAACCCACATCACGAATGATTTACTTTGTTTTGTTGTTCAGATATTAGGTAGTTTTAATTCTAATTTAAGGTAGTTAACTAGCCTAGCCTGCCTAGGCTAGGCATGACAGCTCTTACACGATGCTCAGGCTACCTAGCTCTCCTGACCAGGCCGTTTTACGGTTTTGGAGGGGGAAGTTAGGCTAGTGAGGGAGTTCCCCGTTCACACCTAGCCCACCTGACCAGGCTGTTAGGTTTTGGAGGGTGAGGTTAGGCTAGTGAGAGAGTTCCTCATTCACAACTAGCCCACCTGGCCAGGCCGTTAGGTTTTGGAAGGTAAGGTTAGATTAGTGAGAGGGCTGCTCGATTCATATTTTGCCACCTGATCAAGCTGTCTCGGTTTTGGAGGGTGAGGCTGAGTTAGTACGTAGGTCGTTCTCTCCCCACACCGGTGGCACTAATCCTGGCCTTCCTGTCCAGGCCAAAAAGCTTTGGTTTTTGGAGGGTAGGCTAAGATCAGTTAACTCCAGCTTTTTCATGTATGTAGCCTAGTCCCCCCTTTTTACCTTAACGTTTAGAATTTGGCAACGTTGCCGGAGCGACATCCTCGTAAGAGGAAAGCCGTTCGCTTGCGTTCGGCACCCCCGCTAGGAGGTTATATTCGGCTTCCGGAGGGTGCTACCCACCTGACCAGTCGCCGTTCGCCGGGTTTCCGCTTCTCACCTACCTTTCCCTTAACGGGCGGTGTTTCGTTAGCTCGCTTCTAATTGCCTTTAGTAGTTAGTAGCTGGAGCGTCGAACACTGTCCCGTGGAAGCAAATAACAGTTACGATATGTTAGAATTCAAGTCTCCGCTGGGCTAGTCGGTTCTTTCGTTGTTATTGTCCATTTATCCACTCCGGTGGGTATGGTTCACGGTCTGTTTGGCGGTTTCCATTATATGGTTTCCGCCCTGGGCGACTGAGAGGTGGGCCGTACGCGAACACCCTATTCCGCTCATATTACGCCGGTCCCATATCATGCGACACAATGAGATTTCAGTGACTAATCACGGCGGAGTATCATAGAGTATCTGTTTATAACATATTTATAGTAGTTAACCATTCGGTAGCATAATCTATGTTTTTAGACTTTTGCTGCCGGACTCGGTTCCGGCGGGTTTTGCCTTGATGATTCGCATGTATCATCATCCATAATCTATGTTAAGGTAAACTGTGGCCGCCGGACTTAGTTCCGGCGGGTCTTGCCTTAATGATACTCATGTACCATCATTCCACTACAGATGATGCGTTGCCAGAGCCAGGGTGCATGGCCGTTCTCCAGCAACCCTGCGGACACGGTGTGCCGCTCACACTCCAGCTGTGCGGTGCATGTTGGAGACCTGACTGTTTGGCACCCGGACGGCTGTGAAATTTGTTACGCTCTTTACGAGCTAGTGTCCGATGAGTTGGTAAGTGATAGGAGACCACTAACTTTTAGTCTCCCTTTTTTTATTTTAATGGCTCATATGGATATATACGAAAACTGGGAGAATATTTTCAGTAAGTCCTGCCTTCTCTTCCAGCAATCCGTGCCTCTTCACTGTCGACCCTGAAGACCTGGGTCGGCGGATTTGGGAGGAATGTTGTGTCTGGCTACCCCTACGTGCTGTCGGAGGAGATTTGCAATCTCCTCTATCCGGGTGCCCGGATCTCCGCCGCAGTGCCGAAGGAGGTGGCCGCCCCACTCATCGAGAAGATCAGGCAGGAGACGCAGCCCTCCCAAGACGACAACCTGTGCGAAGAGGTGGCGGCTATCAACATCCTAGAACGTATGAGCGTTGATGACCAACTGGTAGAAGGTAGGGTAGTAAGTGAGGCAGGTGAGGATAGTGTAAATAGAACTCTATTTAGTTCACCTTCTTCTTCCTCTTCCTTCCAGGGATTTCCGAAGTCAGCTAACCGTGGGGACAGATCTCGGTCTGTTATCCCCAAGGTGAAATCGCTGAAAAAGAAGGACTTACCAAAGTCCTCTAGACCTCAAAGGTCTAATTCGCCAGCTCCCTCTACGTCGTCACTGGCTCCCAAACCAGTGGCGTCCTCAAGTAAGGCTACTCCCTCTTCTAAGGGGTGGAGGTCCAGAGATTCAAAGGCTAAGCCTCCACAGCCTAGCTTCGACTCTGAGGCCTTTGTCGAACTGCTGATGCAGAGGATCGACTCCAAGGTGGAAGCTAGGCTACAAGATCTTTCGTCTCAGCTTGTCACAAGCTTAGAGACCTCCGGACAGTCAGTGCTGTCATTGGCACAAAAGCTGCAGGCCCAGGAAAGCTTGCTCTTCGGATTCATCCAATCCGGAGCAGCACAGCAATCACATGTTGTCCCGGATGCCTCCAAACTGCCCCCCCTTTGATAAGGGGAACCCGTGGCGGCTGGCCCTGCATGCTCCCCTGCATAATGGCACACTGACTATTGAGGGTTTGGGCACTCGTCATCTGGAAGAACTAGAGTTCTTTCCAGCCGACCTAGTGCCTCCCTATCCAGGCTTTGCCAGGTTAACTGAGGAAACCTGGATTAGGTCTGATAAGGTCCCTAAGGAAACAGTCATCTTTCGCAGGGACCAAGCTCAATCTGCCCTAATGCGCGCTCTCACTGACTGGGAGTGCGAGAACACAAAACTTACTCCCTTTAAGGGAAGTTTCACGATGTTCTCCGTAGGTGACTCCATCCCTACTCCCTGCACTACTAAGATTGCAGAGCTGACCCTCCAGGCTGGGATAGATGGCAAGCCTATACCTCAACTCCGGGAGACAGATCCTACTTCCCTTCTCTTCCCCAGAGATTCGGAATGTTGGTTGGGAGCTCCGGCAACGTTCACGGTGGGGAAACTCGATCCCGAGTGTGCCTCCACCCTGTTCAGCGAGCACCTTCCCAGGATTCCGGAGGCTCTACTGAAGGCGGAGTATGAGGCTCTGCTGAAGGCGGAGTATGAGGCTAGGTGCAGGTTGAGTCGCTCCCTGCATTCCATCACCATCTCAGAGGTAACAGCATTAGTTTATAATGACGAACCTCTGTTTCAGGTCCTCACTAAGTCGTTATTGGCGTCCTTCCAATCGGACCTTTATGACTTTGTGGTTGTAGACAGAACTGCCGGAAACACATCTTTGCAGGCGCCACCATCAGGCATGAGCCCAATAGACTCATGAAGAGTTCTATCTGGGGACCTAACCTCTTCCCAGAGGATGAGGTCAATAATGTCATGGCAGAGGCAACCAGAACGAACCAGAGTCTTCGCTCTCGTTGGGGCCTCCCTTTCAAAAGGAAGTCCTCTGAGACCTCCGGACCTCAACCTAAGGGAAGGAAAAGGTTCAGGAGGTTCCAGAGCTATAAGTAACCTCAGGCTCAAACTGTGCTTCAGGCAGTACCGGTCTCACAGATCGGCCAGCCTTCTACATCCAAGACACAGCCTCAGCAGCAGTTCGTACTGATGCAGCCGGCTCAGCAAGCTTCTGCTCCGCCAGCCTTCGTGACGTCCCCAGCTTTCAACGCCTCGTTTGAAAGCCAAGGGGCAGTTCGAGGCTACAATAGACATACGGGGGGAAGCAGGGCCAGAGCCACCTACAGAGGTAGAGCAGCATCCAGACCTCTCTCACGTGGAAGAGGAGCCCGAGGAGGCAGAGGAAGTAAGACCTCTCCCAATCAGTGAGACTCCTCAGGTAGGCGGGAGATTATATCTCTTCCGGGACCATTGGACCTTCAGTCCATGGGCCCACAGCATAATCTCAAAAGGTCTGGGATGGAGCTGGAGCAAGGGGCCTCCTCCGCCAGTCAGATTCCATCAACCTCCATCCAAAGACTTACTGGACTTTGCAAAAGAACTTCTGCAAAAGAAGGTAATAAAGAAAGTCAGGCACTTGAAATTTCAAGGCCGTCTATTCAGTGTCCCGAAGAAAGACTCAGACAAGCAAAGAGTAATTCTGGACTTGTCTCGTCTCAACTTATACATTCAATGCGACAAGTTTCGCATGCTTACAATCTCGCAGGCACGGACCCTACTTCCTGTGGGGCCGTCACCACCTCTATAGATCTTTCAGATGCATATTATCACGCCCCGGTTGCTAGAAACTTCTCTCTTACCTAGGGTTCAGACTAGGAAAACAAGCATACTCGTTCAGAGTCATGCCATTCGGGGCTCAACATAGCGCCCAGAATTTTACCAAACTATCAGAGACAGTAGTCCAAGAGCTACGGGCCCAAGGGATTATGCTGGCGATATCTGGACGATTGATAATTTGGGCATCCAACGTCAAGGAATGTCTAAAAGCAACTTTTCACAGTAATCAACTTCTTGGAATACTTGGGATTCCAAATAAACAGGAAGAAATCCCGTCTAGTTCCGCGGCTCAATTTCAGTCGTTGGGAATCCAGTGGGACCTAAACACACAAACTGTCACTTCCGCCAGCCAAAAGGAGGGAAATAGCCAAAGCTACCAGGCAGTTCCTCAAGAACAAAAGAGCCTCGTCGCACTCCAGGAAAGAGTTCTAGGCTCTCTTCAGTTCGCTTCAGTAACAGACTTGTTGCTCAAAGCCAAACTGAAAGATATAAACAGGTTATGGCAGAAACGAGCCAACAGCAGAAACAGGGACAAGATGTCTCTGATTCTGCCGGTATTGAGGAAGAGGCTTCAACCATGGTTGACAGTCAAGAGTTTGGCAAGGTCAGTGCCTCTTCAATTTCCCCCTCCATCACTAGTGATCCATACGGATCCTTCCCTAAGCGGATGGGGAGGATACTCCTAACACAAGAAAGTTCAGGGAACATGGTCGACAGTATTCCGCCAGTTCCATATCAACATTCTAGAGGCAATGGCAGTATTTCTAACATTAAAGAAACTACGCCCAGCCAGACAGATTCACATCAGGCTGGTGCTGGACAGTGCAGTAGTTGTGCATTGCCTAAACAGAGGGGGCTCAAGTCGACCCATATCAATCAGGTAATGATTGCAATTTTCTCTGGCAAGGAAACATCTTTGGCACCTGTCAGCTACCCACCTGGCAGGTGTTCTGGAATGTCATTGCAGATTCACTATCCAGGACAACTCCGCTGAGTCGGAATGGTCCTTGACAGACGTCGTCGAGTGGATTTGTCCTCAGGTACCGGGTCTCCAGGTAGACCTGTTTGCCACAGAGAGCAACCACAAGCTTCTGTGTTACGTTGCTCCCAATCTAGACCTCTAGCTCATTCCACAGATGCGATGTCAATCGACTGGAACAGATGGCAAAGGATCTATCTGTTTCACCAATAAACCTATTGATGAAAGTTTTACACAAACTCAGATCATTCAAAGGTCAAGTAGCACTTGTGGCACCCAACTGGCCGAAGAGCAATTGGTTTCCTCTACTGCTATAGTTGAAGCTCCGGCACAAACAGATCCCCAATCCAAGGTTGACACAAGTAATGCAAACTCGGACTGTGTCAGCTTCCTCAAGAATTCTGAATGCCCTAGCTTTATGGACTTCATGAAGTTTGCAGCTCAGAAAGACACTAACATTGACCCTCTTAATACACTGTTCATAGAATCAGATAAGAGGGAATCTACTCTCAGACAGTATGACTCAGCAGTCAAAAAGTTAGCATTATTTCCGAGGAATCTGAAGCTCAGGAAATGACCACTAATCTAGCAATCTCTTTCTTCAGATCTTTATTTGAGAAAGGATTGGCCACTAGTACTATTACTACAACAAAATCTGCTTTAAGAAAAATATTTTTACATGGCTTTTAATATTAACCTTACAGACTCATATTTTTCGTCAATTCCTAAAGCATGCGCTGCGTCTTAGACCAGCAACCCGCCCACACACGGTTTCCTGGTTCTTAAATGACGACTTAAATTGGCATCAGACACCGATAACGAATTATGTTCATACCTGAGTCTGTTAAGGAAAACGTTATTTCTAGTAAGTCTAGCCTCAGGAGCTAGAATTTCTGAACTGTATGCTCTTTCTAGAGAGCCAAATCATGTTGATTTGATCCCGTCAGGTGAAGTTCTGTTGTCTCCGGATCTCAGTTTTCTAGCAAAGAATGAGGATCCACAAAATAGATGGTCTCCTTGGAAGATTATTCCCCTTCCACAGGATCTGTCTTTATGTCCAGTCAACACTTTAAAAGCTTATTTAAATAGAACTTCTAAGAAAATTTCAGGCCCTCTTTTTGTTAGGGAAAATGGAGGTACCATTTCCTTAAAGGCCATCAGGCAACAAATTCTTTATTTTATTAAACAGGCAAACCCGGATTCATTACTGGTACATGATATTCGGGTGGTGGCCACCTCAACTAATTATTTTCACAACACGAATTTTGAGGACCTTAAAAGTATACGGGCTGAAATCACCAACAGTATTTAAACGCCACTATCGTCAAGCCCCTAGAGGCTCTTAAATGTTCCACAGTAGCTGCAGGAAGTATTGTTCCTCCTGGTCCAGCTCAAGACTAGTTTATGTAACTTCTTTATCCTTTTTGTTTGTATCCTCGTTTACCTATTGGTATATTCTCTAGCCTACCTGCCTCGCTTACTTGCCCTGCTTCTAGCCTTTAGGTCAGGCCTGCTTCACAGCCTGACTCCTGACCGTATCATGGATATCCTCTTTTCAAATCATAAATTGTTAGCCTTAAGTGTCTTGGTGTTGGTTATTTTATATTTTTAGACTGTGTACTTTATAGTTTTTGATTATGTTTTTTGAACTTATAATTTGGGATTGTTAAACACAGTAATTTTTCTCTTAGTTTTATTTAGCTCCATTAAGGTAATCTTTGGAGCATACCACCAAGCTCTTGTATGGCTGATTCTCTGTTACTATTTCACTAGGTGACACAGGTCGAGCCCAGAAAAGGGATTTTGACAAAGGAAAAATCTATTTCCGGGGGAAGACCTGTGTCACCCAGTGACCCATCCCTGTGCTTCCTTTCCCACCCGGGTAGCATACCAAGCTTGGAGGGTGCTAATCTTGGGATGAAGATGGCGGGCGTGAGCGGTGGTTGGCAGCGAGTGGGAGGTAACCGTTGGTGCGGCTCCTCCAATTTTGGGGCTTTGAGAATAGAGAAATCTATAGGATGAAGACCTGTGATAGTGGTTACCACTCACCCCTTGTGCATACCGACACCATTGTGGTGCTCGATCCAGGGGTAGTAACCTGGCATTATGGATAGCTTTTTCTCTGGTATATTTAGCAATATTTATACTTAGAAATGTGTGCTATTCGAACCATTTTCACTGGGTGACACAGGTCTTCCCCAGAAACAGATTTTCCTTTGTCAAAATCCCTTATATATACATATATATATATATATATATATATATATATATATATATATATATATATATATATATATATATATATATATATATATATATATATATATATATATATATATATATATATATATATATATATATATATATATATATATATATATATATATATATATATATATATGTATATATTGTCACGATGCATATCAAGTACCTGGTTATTACACAGCTAATCTCAAAATTAAAAAATATACCTCACTTCAGCCATATACCTGAACTCTCATAACATTAATTATTATGACTGAGTACTCTAAAGGTAACAGTGATCCCTTAAGAAAAAACTTATTTTCTGAGTCCAGCCCGGTGTCAGCCGGTGAAATTCCATACTAACACGAATTTCTAGGTATAAATTGCTAGATATACCAGAGAAAAAGAGCTTTCAGGAATGCTGGGTTACTACCCCAGATCGAGCGCCTTCCCTAAGGAAGACGCTGGTATAACCAAGGGTGAGTGAAAGGATCACAACCACAGAGCTACACTTGATAGATATCCCTATGTCAAAACCCCCGGAAGAGAGCGGTGAGCCGTTACAGCTCCCACACACAGGCGCCCGCCAGACCGGCGACACTAGCGCCACCTACTTTATTCCATTTTCTAGCACGTGACTGATCACCCTCGGGATTTTTGTGCTTGTGCCTTTTTGGGTGTTTTTCTGCTTTTCGACATGTCTTCAAGCAGTTTTACCATCTCCAAGTTAAGTACCATCTTATTGTGGGGTTTTTTCGATAAGTTTGGCTGCATCTGTCCTTATTTCACAATTATGAGATTGTTGTTATGACGCCCACAAGCGCCCCCAGCCAGCCATGCCGATCGTGAGGCGACCCTTCAGTCTTTTCTGTCGGGTTGTCTCTTTGTCGTTATATTACTTATCTGTTCCCCGGATCTCTTCCTGGCGGTGTGTTTCCTGCGTGTGGTTTTATTGGAGTTTTGTTTAATTTTTCTATGAACCCCATAACGAGTCCCTATAGGGTCCCCGTCATACCCTGCTTAGGTCTCCCCAGGATGAGTTCCTAGTTGGTCTTAGTTATTTACTATTATTATTATTATTATATTTTGGCGTTGGTGCTATTTATATATATATATTTTGTTAACTCTTCGGGGTAGCGGCAGCTTTAGGTCTAGCCACTCCTCAGAGGTAGGCTACGCATGAGCACATTATTCTTAGAAATTATTCTTATGTATATTGTGTTATTGTGATGGTTTTTATATTATGTCGTGTGTGGGTTTTTTCTCCTTGCCTATCATGTTAGGCTCAGATTGTTTCCTTGTCCTCTCGCCCTCCTCATAGGTTAGGTGTGGAGTGGTTCATCGGGTTGAGGGAGTTTTGTTGCTGTTTCCTCTGTGGCCGTTTTTGGGGGTGGCAGAGTGAGCCCTTTGTTCTCCCCTTCTTTTCAAGGAGTAGAGTTCATTGGGTGTGCCTCTAGGCTATTCGCCTTTGCCCCCTCCTTTCGGTCCTGGATGGTTCTCGCACAGAATTCCTCTCCCTGTTTTCCCCTTCCTCCACCCTTCCCTTACTCCTTCCGTTAGCCTAGGCCAGGCCTAAGCTCGGGTATTCATCTAGGCTTTGCCTAGTCAGGAGTTGGGCGTTGAGTTCTTGGTCGCATCCCTTCCCCTCAGGAGTAGGCTTGTCCTGCCAAGCTCATATTATATTCTTGGCGTATGGCAGTTGCTTGCAGTCGAGCGGGTGAATCATTTTCCCTTGTCTCCTGTTTTCACTCGTCGTAGCCTACTCCTCTTCCCTACCCCACCACCCTCCCTCCCCCTCATCTCAACCAGCCCTTGCCCTACTGTGCGGGTGACGCTAGATGGCGTTTTCTCCGAGTTGGGGACTCCTCTGGTGGAGAGATTCGCTCCCCTCCCAGAACTAGTCCCCAGCAGCGCTGTGTTTGTTTTGATGTTTCGTTTACCTCTCTCCGAGTTCAAGCGGGTTTCAACATTCTTTCCTTGATCTTAATCACTCCCCGCCGGGTTGCTTTGCTGGGTTGATGACGCCTGCTCCGGCTTATGTTTTACTTGGCCTTTATGACGGGCACCTCACCCACCTTGTTTCCCTGGCGGGAGGTCCGAGAGAGGGGAGTGAATGAGAGAGAGAGAGAGGGATACCTCCGGTCTCCGGAGTTGATTTTCTCATTATTACCATCACTTGTATATTATATATTTATATTATCTCATGGAGTGAGCTTCTCACTCCCGCCATTATACTTATTTTATATGTTTTTTGAGTCTGGTGCTCCACCCCTGGGGTTCCGCCGTCTTTTTGCTGGCAGCCCTTGTGGTGGGTCCCTGTTGTCTCAATCTTTCCGTTCACGAGTATTCCGGTGACCGGAAGTATCTTGCCTTCCACTCTGTTTAATTTATGGCTTGGTGGTCTCGTCC
Source organism: Macrobrachium rosenbergii (assembly GCF_040412425.1). Lineage (NCBI taxonomy): Eukaryota > Metazoa > Arthropoda > Malacostraca > Decapoda > Palaemonidae > Macrobrachium > Macrobrachium rosenbergii. Next base: position 55,487,397 of record NC_089781.1, on the reverse strand, counting down.
CCTGACGAGGGTTTTTTCTCCACCGGAGCATTCCGGCAGTAAGCTGAAATACCCTGGCCTTCCAGCTTTAGGTTACTTAGAGTGGTAGGTTCATGTACTTTTTACACTTACAGACTGTTCGTTGTGAGGAGCCGGGTGCACCGCTCTCCAGCAACCATATGGACACGTGGTGTGCCGGACCACGCTTGCTGTGGGTCCGGTTGGATGACCTAATTGTCTGGCACCCCGACAGCTGTGAGGTTTGCTTCGCTCTGTGCGCTGGCATCCAGGACGAGTCGGTAAGATATAGCTTCTCCTTATTACGTTCCTCATGTCGGTGTAGTGCTTATATGGTTTTCGAACCTACTTTTCCGCTCAACCCTAATTGTTCGTTTCTCTTACAGGCGGACGAGTCCTCCAAGAAAACTTCTCTTGAGTCTCTCCGCGCCTGGGTGGCTGGGTTCGAAGGAACGTTCCGCCGGGGAAGCCTTATGTCCTCGACGAGAAGTTGAGGGACCTGCTTTACCCCGCGCCCGGTGGCTGCTGCGGTTCGGGAAGAACTGGCCACCCCTATCATACAGCAGATCCGGGATGCGACCCAGCCACCCCAGAGGACATCCTGTACGCTGGAGGTGTCGGAGGATGTCGCCGTTAGACTTGGACCTGGAACCAATGAACACGGAACAGGACCAGGTGGTAGGTAGCGAGGTAAGTGAGGTTGCAGGGCGGGCCCCTTTGACTCCCCCATCTTCCTCTGTTTCTTCTTTTGCAGGTTTTGCAAAGTCTTCCACCTTGGGTGACAGGGCTCCATCAGCTGTCCCCAAGCTGAAGCTGAAGACTTCATGGAAGGCGAAGGGCTTTAAGTCCTCGTCTTCCAGAAAGCATCGCTTTCCCCGTCGAAGGCCAAGGTCTCCGCACCTGTAGCCTCCGGGAGCAAACCTGGAACCTCCGGCAAAGGCGCGAGTAAGAGGGCATCAAACCAAGCCCTCCTCGCCAGCCTGCCTTTGATCCAGAGATGTTTGCAAACTCGTTGTTCGAGAGGTTCTCAGCGGAGGTCGCAGTCTAAGTTTACGAAGATCTCTGAAAACTTACCAGCCATGATAACATACTGGCGGAATGGCTCCCTCTGGCGGAGTCGAACCGCAGTATGCTATTCCTGACATGGCTGATCTCCCTCCCTTTGACGTCTGAAACCCTTGGCGTTTTGCCCTCCGTGCTATTCAACACGAGGGTACTCTGACTGTTGAAGGTCTTGGCACGAGACGGTTAGAGGAACTTGAGTTCTTTCCTCCCGATCTCGTGCCCCCTTATCCAGGCTTCGTTAGGCTGACGGAAGAAGCCTGGGTACGCTCAGACAAGGTCCCTAGAGAGACAGTGATCTTCCCTAGGGACCAAGCTCAGTCGGCTCTCCTGCGCACTCTGACGGAGTGGCAGACAGACAACACGAAACTTTCACCTTTCAAGGGCAACTATACCATGTTCGCCCTGGGTGATAAGTTACCGACTCCTTGCCTAAACAAAGTGGCTCTGGCTACGGCTCAAGCATGCTTTGACGGCAACCCCTTGCCTCAACTAAGGAGACAGACTCCACATCCCTGGTATTCCCAGGGGTGAGGAGTTCTGGGTTGACACCCGTCCACTTTTACTGTGGGAAAGCTGGACGCTTACTGCGCATCAACCCAATTCAGCGAGCAGCTTCCTAAGCTCCCGAAGCCCTGCTGAAGTCTGAATTTGAGGCCTGGACTAGGCTAGCCCAGTCATTGAACTCCGTCTGCCTCACAGAAGCGACTGCCGTCTCCTGTGCAGACAAGCCCTTCTTTCAGGTCTTGGCTAAATCCCTGTTAGCAGGGTTTCAGACAGACCTCTTCGATTTCATGATGGCTAAGCTTGAGTGCAGAAAATTCATCTTTGCCGGAAGCCACCATATCGTCATGAGCTTAACAAGCTCATGAAGAGCTCCATCTGAGGCCCTAACCTCTTCCCAGAAGAAGAGGTAGCCAGTGTACTCAGGGAGGCTACAAGAGCTAACCAGAGTCTTCGCTCTCGCCGCTGGGGTATCTCAGCTTATAAGCGTAAGACCTAAAGATGGTAAACGGTTCAGGAGACACAAGAGGCCTCATCATCAGACGGTAGTTCAAGCCGTCCCGGTCTCGGCAGTTGCACAGCCCTCCACCTCGAAAGCCCATCCCCAACAATATGTGCTGGTCCAACCAGCCCATTCCCTTGCTGCACCTCGCACGTTGCCTCACCAGCGCACAACCCTACCTATGAAGGTCGTGGGTTCTTTCACGGCCTTAATAGGAGCGCAAGGGGGGGAAGAGGTCGGGCCCCTTACAGAGGCAAGCCCAACACCGCCCCAAGAGGTAAACCTGGATGTGGTAGAGGGAACAAACCCGCTCCCTCCCACTGAGAACAATCAGGTAGGTGGTCGCCTTTACTGGTTCAGAGACCAGTGGTCCTTCAGCCCTTGGGCACACAGCATTGTGTCCAAAGGTCTAGGATGGAGCTGGACCAAAGACCCCCTCCTCTGATCAGGTTCTACCAGCCACCCTCAAGAGTCCTACAGGACTATGTGGCAGAATTGCTCAACAAGCGAGCAATAAAGAAAGTAAGGCACCTCAAGTTTCAAGGCAGGTTGTTCACTGTTCCCAAGAAAGACTCCGATCAGCAAAGAGAGATCCTGGATCTGTCGCGTCTAAATCATTACATAAAATGCGACAAATTTCGTGATGCTTACGGTAGCACAGGTACAGACTCTACTTCGCGTGGAGCCGTCACCACCTCTATCGATCTTTCAGACGCTACTATCACGCCCCGGTTGCTGGAGCTTCTCTCCGTTCCTGGGTTTCAGACTCGGGAATCAAGCCTACTCCCTTCAGGGTCATGCCTTTCGGTCTAAATATTGCACCCAGGATATTTACGAAACTGGCAGACACGTAGTTCAGCAACTCCGGTCCCGAGGGATATCCCTAGCAGCGCATTTCTAGACGATTGGATAATTTGGGCTCCAACAGTTCTAGAATGCCGGAAGGCCACGCCACGGTCATCAACTTCCTGGAGTCGTTAGGTTTTCAACTGAACAGAGAGAAGTCGCCTGACTCGAGTCCCGGTTTCAGTGGCTGGGTCTCCAGTGGGATCTGTCCTCTTACACGTTATCCCTCCCGCCTCCCAAGCGGAAGGAGATAGCTTCCCTTACCAGGAAATTCCTGAAAGACAAAGCAGCATCCTGCCGGGCCCAAGAAAGAATCCTTGGTTCCCTTCAATTTGCCTCAGTGACGGACCTGCTCTTAAAAGCAAAATTAAAAGACAAACAGAGTGTGGCGGAGTCGAGCCAATGTCAGGCTCAGAGACAAGGTCTCCTCCATTCCCCGGATTTTAAAGGCGAGACTGCGACCTTGGTCCACAGTCAGCGGCCTGTCCAAAACATTCCACTTCAGTTTCCCCCTCCAGCGCTGGTAGTTCACACGGACGCCTCATTAAGCGGCTGGGGAGGGTATTCGCCAAAACAAAAAGTACAAGGAACGTGGTCTACAATGTTTCAACGGTTCCATATAAACACCTTGGAAGCTATGGCGGTATTTCTAACCCTAAAGAAAATCCGCCCCCCCAGCCGGATTCATATCAGGCTGGTGTTGGACAGCGCCGTGGTAGTTCATTGCATCAACAGGGGCGGCTCCAAATCAGGTCGAGTGAACCAGGTTATGGTAGCTATTTTCTCCCTGGCGAACAAGCACAGCTGGCATCTGTCAGCCACCCACCTAGTGGGGGTGCGGAACGTGGTGGCGGATTCCCTGTACAGGGCCACTCCGTTGGAGACGGAGTGGTCTCTGGACAGAGAGTCATTCAATTGGATTTGACGCCAGGTTCCGGTTTCCAAGTGGATCAGTTCGCGACGGAGAGCAACTTCAAGCTTCCTGTTATGTGGCCCTGAACCTGATCCCCAGGCGACGCCACGGACGCAATGACCATAGACTGGAACAATTGGGAGAAGATTTATCTATTTCCCCAATAAATTTGCTGTTGAAAGTACTGCACAAACTCAGGTCATTCAAAGGTCAACCAGCCCTGGTAGCCCCTACTGGGCCAAGAGCAATTGGTTCCCTCTTCTTCAGGAACTTGGGTTGCAGAGTCTTCGGATTCCCAATCCCAAACTGACCCAAACAGTACAAACCAAAACTGTGTCAGCTTCCTCAAGAATTCAGAATGCCCTAGTTTTATGGACTTTATAAAGTTCGCAGCTCAAAAGGAGCAACATTGACCCGTTAACACTCTGTTTTTAGAATCAGACAAGAGAGATTCTACTCTCAGACAATATGACTCAGCAGTCAAGAAATTGGCCTCCCTTTTGAAGACATCTGAAGCCCAAACCATGACTACTAACCTAGCAGTTACCTTCTTTAGATCATTGTTTGAAAAAGGCCTTGCCCGGCCACTATTACCACAGCTAAGTCAGCCCTGAAGAAGGTATACTTATATGGTTTTAAAATTGACCTTACAGATTCTTACTTTCATCTATTCCTAGAGCATGCGCTCGTCTGAGACCCGTATCACGCCCACATTCTGTTACGTGGTTCCTCAATGATGTACTTAAGTTAGCATCCGAGATTGACAACTCTCAATGCACTTATTTGGATCTGTTAAAGAAAACTTTATTTCTGATTAGCTTGGCTTCAGGTGCCAGAATCTCAGAGCTGTCGGCTCTCTCTAGAGGTGATGATTTTGTTAGTTTCCTCCCGATCGAGAAGCCCTCCTTTCTCCTGATCATAGATTTTAGCCAAAAATGAGGACCCTCAAGACAGGTGGTCTCCTTGAAGGTGGTGCCCTTCTACAGGACCAGTCCTTATGCCCAGTCTATACCTTAAAGTCTTACCTTTTAAGAACTCCACAGTGTAAGTCGGGTCCTCTTTTTATCAGGGAGAAAGGTGGTACTCTATCGTTAAATGCAATAAGACAACAAATTTTGTATTTCATTAAACAAGCTAACCCGGATTCAGTTCCTAAGGTTCATGATATTCGTGCAGTAGCTACTTCCACTAATTACTTTCGTAATATGGATTTTTCAGAACTTACCAAATATACGGGTTGGAAATCACCTCTAGTGTTTAAACGCCATTATTTAAAATCACTCGAAGCACTGAAATTTTCTACAGTGGCTGTGGGGAGTGTAATTTCCCCACCTTAATTACCGATTATCCTTTATCCTCCCCCTACCCCCGGCCGCCTGCCTCATTTACTTCTCTGCTTGCCCTTCTGGTTGATCATGCCTCACTGCCTTGCTCCTCATATTGATATTGTTATTGTCTTTTTATATTTGGGAACTGTATTTTGACATGCTATGATTCTGATTGTCTTAGGGTACTGGGCTGTTTTTATTTTGCTCCATGTACCCTATATATATATTTTCTCATGTTGTAGATGTCTCTCTTATGTTTAGTTATAAGTTCATATTTACTCCTTAATCTTAAGTATTTTTGAATGTATTTTGCCTTATAGTCTTAAGTATTTTTATGTATTTCCCTGCCATGTTGTTTGGTGTATTGACTTTCTACTCTAATTTTAAGGTCGTATTACTGTACTTTTCGTATTAATATTCATTTTTTCATGTGAGAGATATCCTCATTAAATCCATTCTCATAGCTTGTGTTTTTCTTCAGATTACCTTGTTTCCTCGTAGTTTGCAGTCTTGGCATGATTCTCTATCATTTATTTCACCGGCTGACACGGGCTGACTCAGAAAATCGATTTTGACAAAGGAAAATCTATTTCTGAGGAAGGCCCCGTGTCACCCGGTGACCCTCCCAGAAGTGGCTTCCGCCTCCCCCTACTTGCACATGCCAAGCCTGGGGATGGTGCTAGCCTGGAATGAAGTAGGTGGCGCTGGTGTCGCGGTCTGGCGGGCGCCTGTGTGTGGAGCTGTAACGGCTCACCGCTCTCTTCCGGGGTTTTGACATAGGGATATCTATCGAGTGTAGCTCTGTGGTTGTGATCTTTTCACTCACCCTTGGTTATACCGACGTCTTCCTTAGGAAGACGCCGATCTGGGGTAGTAACCCCAGCATTCCTGAAAGCTCTTTTTCTCTGGTATATCTAGCAATTTATACCTAGAAATTCGTGTTAGTATGGAATTTCACCGGGTGACACGGGGCCTTCCTCAGAAATAGATTTTTCCTTTGTCAAAATCCCTTTATCAATCACTTGAAAAAATCAAACTAAGTTTATCAGAATATGTGTGAGGTATCAAAAATTAAGCTAGAAATATTCTAGAGTAAAAGGGCATCACTCCATCAAACAACTCTAATTGTTTCCCTGGTCTTAATTCACTTTAGCAAAACTAAAAGAACAAAACATGTTTATCACTTTGCCTTATGCACAGACAATCGGTCCTATTCACTGATGGTCAATAAATGAAACACTTTTTCTAAAAACATTAAGTACAAAAATTTATTTTTAAATTCAAAGTTTATAATTAGAATTCACAATCTGAAAAATTTATTATTACTTGAAAATAACACAACACTTTTCTGAGCTCGTCCCTGTGTCAGCCGGTGAAATTCCTATCAAGCACGAATTTCCAGGTATAGATATTGCTCCGGGTGACACAGGGCCTCCCTCAGAAATAGATTTTTCCTTTGTCAAAATCCCTTAATTAATTCTTGAATTAAATTATGAAACAAAACTAATTCACGAAAACTTTATCAGGAATTTAAATCAATCAAGCGAAATTTAAACTGTCAAGAATTACTCAAGATTTGAAAAGAAAATCTTAATAAATGAAATATTAAATCAAGTATGCAATGTTAAATTACCAAGAAATATTTAAAATGCTATGTAAATAAATGTTACATGACAACATAAAAAAAATGTGAAAATAAAAAAATGTGAAAATATGAGGAAATTGCAAACAGAAAAACACACAAAAATACACACAAGATTTATCAATAGCAATTTCACTCGGTCAAAATTTCCTAACTTATCATACCATGGTATTAATAAGTAAAATTCACGTTACCTTACACAAACTTGTGAAAACCTCTATAAAATCACTTGCTGCAGCTGCGTTACCACAATACACACTTTTTTACCAGGCGCTGTTACAAACTAAATAACTTTACTAAATTCAGATCTCAAAAGTTAATGTTAATACGTGACCACAAAACACTACATTAAAAGTAATCTCTTTTTAAGAACGAGAGAAAGAGAGGGAACCAAACCAACTGGTCTCAGAAATCAGAATGAAACAGATTTTAGAATTCCAGTAACACGTGAAACAATTACATGATGTCATTAAAGCATTTTGGGTACGAGATACAAAAGTTCTAGAAGCAGGAGGTGACGTCATTAAAGCATTTTGAGTGCGAGATACCATGGAGAAATTTCTAGAAGGAAAGTTACATCATCCCAGCAAAACATTTTGAAAAGTGGCGACGTGGACTCGAACAATGCATGTAATAACATGAAATCACTCGTCTTGAGCTCAGATAAAGATGAATCGCATTTGTTATCCAAACCTGTCATCACGTTAACACGAAACAAAGCGTTCTCTCTTATCTCAACTGATGACAATTGAAATGAAACAAGTCTTTGCTGGACACACGTGTTCATATACTACGCTTTTATCAAGAAAGATATTATTCACTCTAAACTGCGCTATTAAGTTACTTAATCATTAGTTCTTTTGAGATCTGATGCCAAACTAAATATGACACTTCAACAATCATTATCATTACACATAACACATGAAAAAAGTAAATATGTCAAAATTATAGGAGGATATATGTATTATAAGGCAACATCATGAAAATATATATATATATATATATATATATATATATATATATATATATATATATATATATATATATATATATATATATATATATATATATATATATATATATACATATACATATACATATACACACACATCCTCAAGGAACAAGGGAAATAAGAACTCCATTCTTACAAGTTTATTATGACGCTTCATGACACGTCACATTTTCAGGGCTAAAAAAGAAAATTTGCACTACAGATAGAATCATGGTATTAAAAGAATTTAAAAAAAATTCAAAGATTTAAAATTCAGAGGAAGTGGCAATGCAGCATTAAAATTAGGTATATAAATAAACATAAAAAAAGGATCACAAAAGATATAGGTCAAGGGAACGAAGACATAGACCCACCAAGCGAAATGAAAGAATAATACTGAGAGAATACAGAAAATAAGCATAAAGGAAAAGCTAAGCAACCTATAACTGAGTTGACGACATTTGAGTATTTAACGACGGAACAGTTCTCTTTATGATAATAGCCTCTAGGATGGTTAGATCGTTATGGTTGGAGACCCGCCCTACTATCATAAAATCTTCATCTCTGATGTTTGTTTTGCACCGCACAGCATGGTTTCTGATGTTAGAGGTCTCTGGATTCGATAGCTTACATCCTGTACGGTAGCTTAAGCCTCTATGAGAGTCTATTCGTACCCTCAACAGCCTCCTCGTGCATCCCACGCAAGTTCCGCGATTACAATGCGGACAAGTGTAGTTATATACAATATTGGATGCGAGGAGGGGGCTGAGACAATCCTTGACTGTAAAAAATGAACCAGTGGTTAGAGGATTCTTCGGTATTAATTTAACATTTAAAGGTGGAAACTCTTTCTGAAATAGAGAGATGCAGTTCTTATGGAAGCGGTTGTCATGTAGAAAGGGAAAAAAACTCGCATAAAATTTCATTTTGGGGCAGTCAGCACTGGCAAGGAAACTCTCTTACTCCACATTTCTCTAAGTTGTTTGTAAAAAATATTAATTGGGTAATAATTTTATTTAAAATAACTAGTTAAAAAAGGTATTTCTTCATGAAATAAGGACCAATTAGATGTATGAGAAAACTCCCTGTGGAGGAGGGTAGAAATAGCATTTAATTTAAAGTTAAAAAAACATGAGCTGTAAAAATTCATACCTAGTCCAGTAAAAGTTGTCTTCCGAAAAACACCTGTAATAAAGCGAGTGATATCCCTGGATATCATTATATCAAGAAAGGGAAGTTTATTGTCAGTTTCTTTCTCCAGAGTGAATTTAATGTTAGGGTGCAGTTCATTGACGAACTGCAATAAGGATTTGGCATTGTGTTTATGTCGGAATAAAACGAAGGTATCGTAGACATATCTCTGATAAAACAAAGGCAAGAAAAAGTAAGTATAGCTTAGTTTTACCAGACCACTGAGCTGATTAACAGCTCTCCTAGGGCTGGCCCGAAGGATTACACTTATTTTACGTGGCTAAGAACCAATTGGTTACTTAGCAACGGACCTACAGCTTATTGTGGAATCCGAACCACATTATAGCGAGAAATGAATTTCTATCACCAGAAATAAATTCCTCTAACTCTTCATCAGCCGGCGGCGGGAATCGAACTCCGGCCCATCGAATGACGGTCTGAAGCTCAACCAACTCGGCCAACAAAGGGCTAACAAAGGCAAGAAACTAAGGGGACAGTCCCTTAGAGTCTATTATCATAAAGAGAACTGTTCCCTCGTTAAATACTCAAATGTCATAAACTCAGTTATATGTTGCTTAGCTTTTCCTTTATGCTTATTTTCTGTATTTTCTCAGTATTATTCTTTCATTTTGCTTGGTGAGTCTGTGTCTTGGTTCCCTTGACCTATATCTTTTGTGATCCTTTTTTTGTTTATTTATATACCTACTTTTAATGCTGCATTGCCATTTTTTGTGAATTTTAAATTTTTTAATTTTTAAAAAATTCTTTTAAGACCGTGATTCAATCTATCTCTTTCAATGGTAATTTTTACAAACAAAAATTTGGCTGTAGCATGGGCAGTCCCCTATCACTTCTTTTAGCAAACTTGTACATGGAATATTTCGAAACAGAAATTTTGTCATCTATCAAACCCCGTAATATGATCTGGCTTAGATACGTAGATGATATTTTGATATTTTTACTTTCTGGGACAATACCTGGGGAGACTTTAATGAATTTTTTAATAGGCTAAATTCGCTAGTTCCGACCATAAAATTCAAAACAGAATGGGAAAAGGATGGAAAACTGCCGTTCCTAGATGTACTGATCATAAGAGAACAGAACAGATATGCATTTACAGTATATAGAAAACCCACTTTCTCGCTGTTTCCTACATTCATTTCTTAAGCTACCATGACATCTCCGTAAAGATCATGGTAGGGTGCAATTTATTCCTCAGAGGACTTAGGAAATATTCAAATGGGTACCTAGATAAAGAATTCAACACGATCCGCCAACACCTAACGCAACTGCTCTATCCACCACACATTATCGAGAGGGCTGTTAACAAAGCGAATAAAATATACTATAGAGGTCCCATTCACAACAGACAAATAGATTTTAACAGCAAAATAAAGCTTCCGTATGACGATAACATCCAAAAAGCCACCGAACAACTCAGGTCTAACAATCCCTTTATTTTCCATTATCCCAAATCCATCGGGAGCTCTCTCATTAACATATACTTAAATAACAAAGGGGAAGAAGCCGGAGTTTACAAGATACCGTTCAGCAATTGTAATGACATTTACGTGGGGGAGACAGGTAGATCGCTCTCGCAAAGAATAACAGAGCACAAAAGATCAGTTAAGTTATGCTTCGGAGAGTTCGGGGATTTTCCTACATGTCAGAGATACAGGCCATTCCATAAACTGGAGCGGGGCTGAGCTGGTTTTCAAAAGGAGCTGTCCAAACAAAAGAAAGATGCTGGAATCTGCTATCATCAATCAAACCAACAATATGAACTTCTCAGGAGGACATTGGAAATCGGCGACATCTACGCTTTAATCCTCAGACCGCTTCTGAAGAAGGTGTTCCAGGGAACACGACCACCAGAATCGTCGCCAAATGGGAGTTAATGAGGCCAAAAACCACTAGGGAATTGTTTATTCTCCTCCTTCTTAGGAAACGGCCACCTGCATACCATCGGAGACTTAATGCCACACCTATATATGCTTTGTATATATACCCTTGTAACATTTCATCTGTCCATATTTTACCAGTGAACAGGGGGACAGAAGGAAGTGCCTGAAATATATGGTTGCAACATTCAAATAGTGTTTTATGGGCCTTTTTATCTTCATATTATACTGTAGTATTACAGTAAAAGACATTCATATACAGGTTGGCCATCACTAATCCGGCATCATTAGGACCTAGAGGGTGCCGGATTAGCCATTTATTAGGCTAGAATACACGAAACACAGTAGCTAAGCACCTCATCCTAGAATTAAAATATCCCATAAATCAGTACAAGTTGGTTAATAAAGAAAAGACAATTACCAAATACAGGCAGTGCTCGAGTTACGATAATTCGACTTATGATATTTCAAGTTTACGATGGGGTTAGCAATTAATACCGATACGAAAATATTTAGGAAATATTGTTAGATTTCGCACAGGCGCACGCAGTGAGAGAGACCATGTCTTTATTCCATCTGTCTGCTAGTTAAAAAGGTAAAAGAGAATGATAAAAGTATTGTTAGTAACGTTATACTCTTGTGTAAATGCGTACAGCAATAAACAACCGAACGTGAAACTGTTGTTTTGCTAATAATCGTCCCGGATAACAACAGTTATGCTTGTATTTCAACCATCGTACGGTTAAACAATTACTGTAGTTATGTTACAAATGAATAAGTAATGTACAATAGGACTGATATTTTTTACACTATACCCTTTTTTGCTTTGGAGAAAAGATTGGCAAGGAAATATACTGCTACAGTAACTTTAAGCTGCATGTTGTAGCTGAAGCTGAGAAAAATGTTCAAGCTGCTAATGACTATAAATTATCGTGCATCGGCAACATGGATGAAACTCGACCGTAAATAAAATTGGAGAGAATGTATTTTAATCAAAACTACTGGGCATGAAAGAATACAAATTACTGCTGTTTTCACACCAATAAAAGATAAATACGTAAAGCTCATATTATGATGAAATCAAGAGAAAAAAGCGAACGGAATCTTTATTTTTTTTTTACACAAAACAAACATGCCCCCAAAACGGCCAGCCGCGATTCCCGCGAATGTCACATATTAACGAAAAAAATAGCTAAATTAATTTCACAACGAGACGTATTTAAGTTATATTTCAACTTAAAAACATTTCGTATAACGAAAAATATCCTTGTCCCAAATAAATAAAGTATATATATTCATTTAAGCTTACTAGAAGCAAGAAAAGCTCTCTGAACTGAGTTAAATGCAGCGAAATAAACACTGTGTTATCGATTCCCAAAACAAAACATTGATCGCAATTTATAATACAGAAGCAATATATGGGAATATACACAATTGTATACAATGTAGTAAAGCATAACTTTTTAAAAGATCCGTGAAAAAGATGCACATTCGTTATGTTGATGTTTGTATAATACTGTTAATATGTGAATAAAGTTTAGTATAATGTAGGCTAGGCTACTGTATATGTAGCCTATACGATATATACCATAGCGTGAGGCCAAAAGACAATAATAAATGTAAAAAATGGAACAGCAAAAGCATGCCTGTATTTACAAACACCTCCAGTTTGTTGATGCAGCACAATTCGCCACCAAATCAGGCGGCCGGTGTGAGCGAGTTAGCGTGAGCGACCTGGGAAATTTGAAAATTAGTGCAGAAACATTAGAAATTACTCTGGCCGAAATTTGTGCGGATTACTGATTGTTCGGACTACTGATTGCCGGATTAGTGATGGTCAACCTGTATATATATATATATATATATATATATATATATATATATATATATATATTACAGTATATGGAGCCTCGATGGCTCGGTTGGTAGAAGCAGCAACCTCAGACTTCATAGAAGTCTATGGCAAGGGTTCAATCCCGCAGCCGACCGGTCAGAGGTGGACACTTTGCGTGTAGACACCGGGGATTACGTATGTAATCAACGGATAGGTTTGCTGAAAGCAAATGGGTGTTACAGATTAATACACACATAAACAAAGCTACTCCAACACCTTCAAAACATAACAGACACCTCACACGTCTCGAACTGTCAACCTACTCGCCCAGTTCTCCTCGCTGCTGGGAGAAAGGGAGCTGGGGTTTGGTAACATGTACACATTCGCTACCGGGGTCTAAGCGATGTCAGGCAGGGCAGCCGATCGAGGCTACGGCCTACCCCACCGCCAAATCAAAGTCCTTCAAAGAAGGCATTGTGCTTACCCCATATAATAATGGGAAAAATGCACGTTAAAGACAAAGAAGATATATATATATATATTATATATTATATATTGTAACAAGTATCGTGTCCTGTACCTCTTAAGAAACTGAAGAATTTTCATGAAAAAAAATAACCAAACCTATTTATGCTGTAGCAGGACATTTTCAGGCTGTGGAATCCATTCTATCTTCTCCCCCTCGCTAAATATGTATTAAGTGCACCCAATGGAAAACACATTTTTTACCTGTCCCGAAAAATCCTTGTCTTCATATCTTCTGTCGGGCGATTTCCCTTGTATTTCCAGGTCGTCCACAGGCAAGACAATGGCCTAAGGTATACCATGAAGAAGGAACAGAACACCGCTAGAAAACAAGCGGCAGTCACTCGTGAACTCCGTCCCAGTAAGAGCGATCAAGAGGGCCTCCGTTAGGCTGATCCCATGCACAGTCTACTCTCCGTTGATGTGCAGGGGTGAAGAAATCATGTATCCTCTTTATCAAAGTTGAGGCTGGGAGGAACCCCATAGGTTGTGCTGAGCATATGCTGCATTGCAAACAGTAGTTGATGACCTGTGTATTGTTTCCCTCAATTGAAAGAACTCAGAGCCTTGCTCTCTGCATATTCAGCTGTCTCCAACCCAAGCCCTATTCGTCTTAAGATTCTACAGTTGATGAAATGTAATTAATCTTGAAATTACTGTGTCATTTAATCTATCCCATCCATTTAATTCACTGTACTGTAAATATAAGTCTCAACGCCAGGAATTTAATTCTGTTTTCCTCCCGTTGATCAGTATTTTCTGTTTATTTTACCACTCGGTAACTGTGGCATTCCCATTGTGCTTTTATTAAACAGGTGAGTTCCTAATTCTAGCCACCATACCCATAACAATTGACAACCTTCCCAGTAAGTTTCCTACAAGATCTCCGGTGTATTAGCTTAATTAATTGCTGCTAGGCTTGACTTGCTGAATGGAGACAAATCAATTAACCTAAAATTCTTTTCATTTTTGGGCAAACTAATTGGAATTGTATATACTGTACAGCCATAAGTACTTTTCTTTTTCGTAAATAGTGTAATTCATGTTCGTAATTTGTGACTAGGAACTCATAACTTTCCCATTATGAAATTATGATATCGAAGATAACCTCTCAAAACGTTTGAAGCAAATTCTTTGAGACACACGTTAGCTAGGGTTGCATGCTAGAGATTTCCTAGTGAGGGTTCTTGTATGATAGACTTTCTAGTGTTGGGAGTACAGCAATTTACCGAGCTGCCAACTCCAAGGGAACTCTCAGCCAGACAGTCTCAGTGCTCGCTCTGCCCCTTGTAAGTTTGTCGTCCTACACATGCCCTTCTTGCCTGCAGAGTAACGATCGTGTTTTAAAAAAGTTCCTAGTCTCTTAGAGTTATTGTATGTGTTTTTCAAAGTGTTATTAACTTCTAAATATGTTTGTGCATCATTCACTCAGGAAAGATTCATGTATATCATTTTGGGATTCATAGAGAGAGAGAGAGAGTACTTGATGTAAGTTGCAGGTGTCACTGCTAAACCAGGCACCCCCTTCGCTCAGCGGAGCTTGATCAAGCAACTTTGTTATTGTCGAAAGTGCAGCACTCGTAGCCTCGAAGCTGTCAAGTAGCCTGCCTTTTCATGTGCTGTAAACTGTCATTTCCACACTAGACGTATAGTTCAATAAAATTAAGTGTCTTCTAATATCACGTGTCTTTTTAAGAGCATTTTACTCATTGTCACTCCCATTGGAATCTCTTTTACTTTTATTTTGCTGTTAACAATCAAGAGAAAATTTAGCAAATCTTATTAGTCTGTGGCTATTATATTTTACTTAGCATATAGTGTTTCTATTATTGATTCAAGTAATACTTCTTACTCAAGACCAATTAGAGTCTTTTTAATTTTAATTCCGTGCAACAATTTGCGAATTTGTTCAAAAGAAAACTTTCATCTTTTATAACTTCCTGGAAGCATGTTTTATTAATGTTGTTATATCATTGCCTCATTGCAGGCTCTGTATAATTAACAATCTTGCAGTGTGCATCACAGCCTTTGTCAGGGAAATATAATTATTGCTTCGATCAAGCAAACCTATTACAGGCAATAAATATTCTGGGTTTACGTCCTATATATTCACACAATCGTGAAATATACAAACTCATTAGTAGCCTGTTCCTAATTGTTTTAACTATATTGCACTTAATGTGCTTATTTGTTTTGTGTGTCACTACGCAGCCTAATGTAGTGCCTTTGTAGCACTGAATGCCATTTAATTATTTAATCTGTTCTTATTGAACAAAATCTCTGCTCATAGCTGGTCCTGTCTGTGCCTGTTAAGCATTTCCTGTGTTTATTGCACAGCCTAAGTATGTGCCGTCATCCATTACGTATGACTTAATTACAGGTAATTGCTTTTAAGCACTCAGCTTATTCATGATTGGCAAGACTATTGATGACCTCATGTAAGCTTAACCTAATCATTCCTTGTGAACCTATCTGCACATTTTATGCCTTGCAAACCTATTAATTAAACTTAATGCTGTAAATTATCCAGTTCTTTGGAACTCACCATGCCTGCGGGTAAATCTCGTAGTATGTTATACCTCTGTTCTGTAGAACCACATTGCACATTAGTGCCTAGCGCCATCCTTATTACAGGGCTGTTCCCATTCCAAGTGTCACCATTCCTAAGGGACACTTCCTTATTTTGTATACACTCTGCTCAGTTCAGTGCTGTTTCATTTTCCCACACAATTGTTTGCGTGGTCATCCTAAAATTTTGAACATTTCTGGGGAAGATTAGACCCGCTCCAAGCATTAGCAACGTGTCTGCCGAGGAGTACTAACTTTTCATACAGGTAGGAAAGGGTATGACATTAAAAGGAGAACAGCTGGCCCAAAGGGTCCAAGACCAGGTCGCTGCCGCTAGGAAGAAGAGAAGAAAAGGAAGAAAAACAGTGCCAGCATGAACTAGCCTTGGCACAGGAGAAGGAAAGGGAGTGCCAAGAGAAAGAGAAGCAACGACAGCATGAACTGCCCCTAAGGGAGAGAGAAATAGCCTTAACCCTTAAGGGATGGCCTAATTATGTACCATGCACACCCCCAGACCGAGCAAACTTTAAGGTTGGCCAATTTAAGAAAAAAACACATCAATGGAAAGCAGAAAATATGCAAATGCACATGGTATAAGAAAAAATATTCTAAAAAATTTTCCCTACCTTCCACGGGAACTTGAAAGTGACTATTTACAACCTTGTGTGGGGCCTCTTTTTACAACACTCGTAAATTTTACCAAGTTATACATGTTTTTCTAATTTATTTTATTTTAATTTGTAAAATTATAATTACAGCTCACACAATATCATAACAGATAAGAACTAAAATCAGTAACAAATTCTGAGTATATTTGTTGTAAAATATGTAAATTTAATGAGATCAGGAGATGCAGTAACTTTTTTGGAGGTGTACATGTTTTTTCTAAAATTTCCTTGCAGAATTACAATTATAACTGACATCATATAAAAGATACGAACTAAAACCAACAGCAATCCCTGGGTATATTTATGAGTAGAGAGAGGAGCAACACATTCCCCCTTCAAGTCAAGAACAATACTGAATTCCCCAGATGCCCATGATCAAGCTGAGCTGAATTCTGTAGTTGCCACAATTCATTTATGGGCCACTGAAGTATTGGAAACTCTTCCCCGCTCGATACAGACAAATCGTATGGCGCGTAATATTAATACTCCTCAGAGGAGATCTGTCCACCACCCATAACCTGTTTTAGATCCTCTCATGAGGGGATCTGTCCATTAAGGGTTAAAGGAGAAGGAAGCCGAAATTGAACAAGCCAAGCAAGCCAGTGGTCCAACATCGAGCCGATCATCCAACCCCAGTCTCCACTCCTTCCATTATCTCAAATATCAGCCACCTCATGCCTCACTGGAATGATACAGAGCCATAGGCGTGACTAGACCATGTGGAAACCCTATTCTCTGGATACAATCCGACTGACACTGAGAGGGGAAACCTTGAGGCAGTCAGGAAGGCCATAGCAGCAGCATATGAGATTACCCCTGAGCATTGGAGGCAAAGAAGGCTAAGTTTTCCCAAGGAAATTTACCAAACCTGGTCCAACTGGACCTATAAAAAGACCTGTGCCTTGCGGTGGATCAACGCCTTGGAGTGCAAGGAGTTTGAAGACTTGCTGAATAGAGGACTTCCTCCATTATGCACCCGGCCCCTTGGCCCCACACTGTGAGAAACGGCAAAAGCCTTTTCACTGACTGCTGCTGCATGACTGATGTGTACGGGACGTACCACCCATCCTCCCGTACCTCCCACAGGCACATAGTCCCATCTGACCCAACTGCCTTATCAGTCTGACCAAGAAACAGACCACCTTCATTGCCACCTGTGTGTACTTATTGTAAGAAAGTAGGGCATTTAGAAGCCCAGTGTAAAGCTAAAGAAGGAGCTGTGTCAAAGCACCCCTGTAACCAGAACTCCCAGCTGTAACTGCTCCTCTTAGAGATTACAGCAAAATTTATTGTCACTTGTAAGCAGTGCAGACATTCCTCGAATTTCAGGGATTGTCCCAGAAAGAAAACTGCCACAGTTATTGCTCTAGCAGCCACTCATTCACCCTCATTAGGACCTCCAGCTGAAGGGCCTATTTATGTGGCTTCTCCTCAAGGTCTTTATCACACTCAACAAGTCTCTGCATTTGAAGGCCCTGGCGTTCAGATCTCCCTTATAAGGCGAGACAAAGTGCCCAATGGGGCCATCATTGAAGAGAACAAGCCTATAACTATTGAAGGTATTGATAATTGGAGGCTGACATCCCCAGCAGTCTGATTGAGGGTCACAAGGCCCCATAAAAGTAGGATTTGTATGCTTGGAGTAGCCAATCATATTCCTGGAGGCTGTGACCTCCTCCTAGGAGAGGATCCTTATTCTGAACCCATTTCTGGTCCTTCTATGGGTCCTGCCCCTTCCGAGTCTCTTTTAGGCGCTGATGATCACTCCAGCCCTGCCGTTGAGCCACAGCCAGTGCCTGTGCCTGGCCAGTGTAGTGCTCCCCCCAGTCTGGTCATTGAGCCCACACCAGAATCAGAGTCTGGCTCTTTGGAAAATGCACAACCTTGGACATCCAGCAATCTTGGCCCCAGTGCCGCATATGTTCCTCCCCAAATCCTGTGCCTGATCTTGCCTTAGAGTCAGTGCCAGAGCACGCTGTCAATCCCCCTTCAGGAGATCCCAGTCCAGAGCCATTCTTGTTAACCAGCTTGGCCCCACTACCGGTGTCCGGCTGAGAGCCGGCCTGAAGTTCAGTAGGGTCTTTTCCAGATTCCCCTGACCACAGCAGAAGCCTGTCCCCTGGCACGGCCTCCCAACCCGTGCCTGAGTTGGTCCTTGTAACCTACGAGTCTCATGCACCCACAGCAACCTCTTCACTGTCCTCACGTATAGTTACTCCAGGTCTAGGTCCTGAAGGTAATCTTTTTGAGGGCCCTGATCTAGCCCAAGAGTCTTCTCAGTCTTCTCTGGAGACACCTTTCCAGTTTCCAGTTAGGAATCTTCAGCCTAAGGCTCGACGAAAATCAAGGAAGAAGAGACATAAGGGGCGTAGAAGGTCCAGGTAGTTAACAGAGCCACTGAGCTCTCATGGCACTTATGTCAATATATCATAGTGCCTTATCTTAATAGAGCAATCCTGGCATCAGACCCAGGGAAGGATGCTTAGGTTGTGTCCTACCTTAGTCATTAGTGTTTGTATTGAAAGAATTGAATAAAATAAACCTTTTGCATGTTGTCCTACCAGTAGGTTGATGTAACATTTTTATTTGCTTATTATTATTGATTTTTGGGAGCAGCTCAACATTTCCCCTTATATTTAACTTGAGTTAGATTACATCCTCAAATATGTTAGGGTTGTATAAGTAAATATGCCAGATTTGAGAAGGTTAGATTCAGTTGCCTATCTGGCAGCGACCCTCTTGTGCAGACCTTCCCACCGAAATGGATTGGAAGGCCTGTTTAAAGGGGGAACTGTAACAAGTATCAGGTCTTATACCTCTTAAGGAACTGAAGAATTTCCATGAAAAAACGACCAAACATTTTTAGGCCGTAGCAGGCATTTTGAGAGTGTGGGATCCGTTCTAACTTCTCCCGCTTGCTAAATCTGTATTAAGCGCTCCCAATGGAAAACACTTGTTTTCTACCTGTCCCCAAAACTCCTTGTCTTCATATCTTCTGTCGGGCAAGGCGATAACCCAGGGCATACCGTGAAGCAGGAATAGAACGCCATTTGAAAACAAGTGGCAGTCACTCGTGAACTCTCATCCTAGTAAGAGTGATCAAGAAAGCCTCCGTTTGGCTGATCCCAGGCACAGCCCACTCTCCGTTGATGTGCAGGGGTGAAGAAATCATCTACCTTCCTTATCACAGTTGAGGCTGGAAGGAACCCCACAGGTTGTGCTGAGCATATGCCACATTGCAAACAGGAGTCGATGACCATTGTATTGTTTCTCTAAATTGAAAGAAGAACACAGAGTCTTGTGTGTTGCATATCCAGCTGTTTCCAACCCAAGAGTACCCCCCATTTAATTGACTGTACTGTAAATACAAGTATTAACAAAGGCCAGGAATTTAATTCTGTTTTCCCTTGTTGATCTTATATATTATATATGTAATTGTATTAGCCACAATGCCCTCTTAACTTCTCAAATTCTTGGCACTTTTTTGGATATGCTTGTCACTACAAAGCCTTAAGATTTCCAAGTGCAAGAAATATGAAGATATTATGATGTCCAGTAGCAGGAAACAAACCCAGATTCTATAATCACAACTAGGTCACGTGTTCAGGTCGGCAGTGTGACCTAGTTGTAATTATGGAACCCGGGTTCGTTTCCTGCTATCGGACATCATAATATCTTCATATTTCTTGCACTTGGATCTTAAGGCTTTGTAGTGACAAGCGTATCCAAAAAAGCACCAAGAATTTGTGAAGTTAAGAGGGCATTGTGGCTAATACAGTTACATATGTATCTGGTAAAACTGACTAGATATATATATATATATATATATATATATATATATATATATATATATATATATATATATATATATATATATATATATATATATATATATATATATATATATATATATTTGCATATATGTATTTATATGTATATATGTAATGGGGAAGGCATGATGCACTTCTTATTAACTGTCTGTTGTACTGCTTGCTTTCACTTCAGTAGGAACAAGTTGTTCGATATTGAACTATGCTGGAACTTCACTTATCGTGCTCAGATGTTGGCTATCTTCCAATATTTCATAAGTTCTTCTTTTATTAATTTTGGTTAAATGAAATTTATGTTTCCCCTCAATTACATTTATTTAGTCTTTAAACTATAACTTTTCCACCTTTCAGTGGGTAGCAATGACCGAGTCTTTATCTTAAAAGGCACATCGTAAAATTCGTGGACTTAGAATTTCACTTGTACTATGGGCATTCAGAAATTTTACAGTCACTTCTCCACACATCTCACACACTCCCTGCCTTGATGCCTTTTTCTAACTGACTCTGCTTCCAGAGCCTTCGTATATATGGGTATGGGTTTGATGCCTAAATCTGGTATAATTTTCCCGAGTTTCGTCCAGATGGGCTTCCCTTTTCCATTAATGTTTCACGTTTAATTGTCTATGCAATTCGTTCAACGGTTGTTATCGAGTTAACGTTATGGTGTGTGAGAGGTCACCGGGCGAGGTCAAGATCTAAATTAGTCCATCTTTTTGCCCAGCGCAGTACAGGTAAACACTTTAGAGTCACTGGCGACGAACGGTTAAACTCGGCATCTGTTATCACTTAGTTTTCGTTAACGTCTTTTCTGTTTTGCTCTCTCTGTCTTTATCAGTGATTTTCTGTATGCCCTTGTGCGTATATCAAAATAATTAGTTTATTGAATCATAGACTCGTTTCTATTATAATCTCGGCCAGCTACCCAGCTGACTCCGGCAGCTCTAGCTAAACTAAGGCAAAATTAATATATCTACGAGGACTCCTAACACATGCTCCTTAGGAAAATCACACAACTCATAAGATAACTTTAAAGCATTAAACTGAATATAAAACAATCATTTCTTCAATCAAACTGAATAAGATATTCAAATGTACTTGCAAAACAAAATATAATTTGCTATCCAAGTTACATAATTATTACTCAGTCCTCAGTCCTATGCTATTTAGGTGGATATCGCCCTATTACAGTATTTATGGAATTGACGAATAAATATTTCTTCTTCTTCTTCTCTTCTGATGAGGACGAAAGTCATAGTGTTTCTTGGTTGACTATGCGAGGGGAGATGTAGACTTGACAGTTACCTTCTCGATCTCATACTCCTCAAAACGTCCTGGAGGAATATCCTTGTGTAATTGTATGTGTCTATAAGTGTTTTATGTGTTTATGCAAACTCATCTTGACTACTTTGATGTGACTATTAGTAATTTTCTCGTATGATAAGTTTTGTATGTTCATTATTCAACACAAAAGTTATGATTGGCAACTCTATTAAGGGAAGTGGTAAGAGATTAGTACTCGTAAGTTTTTTTTCTACATTTACTGTAACAATAGTTAGTAAGTTTTCATTAATTAAAATCTTTTAAACAAGTGAATAAGGTAAGTGTGTTAGTTATTGCAACAAAATCTGAATTAATGGTAAAAAGAATTTTCTTTACTGAAATTTAGTGTTTATCTTAACCCCTTTAAGTTATTTTTCTATCAAGGAAATTCCTTCTTAAGGATAATAGTCATGCTTGATTAGAAAACTAAGATATTGTTAAATTCCTTGAAATGATTACATTACATTTTAAAATTTACGTGCAATCCCTTGTTTCCTAAATACTCCCCTTTATAGTCAAAGAAAAAATAAATTCGAAGTTTGAGCTCTTAAGCCCAAATTTTGCTACCAACTAATCAAAGTAAGAATTGCAACAATATAAACAAAAAGTTTATTCCTAAGTCAACAGATAAAGGTAAACTTAGCCATAAAGAAATCAAATACAGGGAATAATAGGATGATTGATGGGTTTGTTCTTATTATAATTACTGAAATGTGACTCTTCTATTTCTTAGGTTATACCTAGTTTTTCCTTCTGAAGTTTCTTCTTTTGGTTCTTCAGTCATTTCTGGCTCTTTGACTTCTTTAGTTCTCTTGACTTTGTCCTTATTTATTCAAAAACCCTCATCTTCTAATGATTCGGCATATGTGGAAGGTATTTGGTTGTTTATTCTTGTCACTTTCACTTTTGTCTCTTATATATCTATGACTCTGTACGGACCTGTGAATTTAGTGGCTAACTTATAATTAATTCCACTTCTTACTTCCTTCTTGATGTAAACTTCATCCCCTATCTTGTAATCTACTGGCTTTAACCCTTCTTGATGTTTGTCGATCATGATCTGGGCTTCTTCTAGATTCTTGTGTAACTGTTTATGAATTACCTTGAAATTACTAATTCTTATCTTCATGATATCTTCAGAATAATTTGGCTGTATTGGCTGATTCAGCCATGCATATGGTAATCTTGGTTCATATCCCATCAAAGCTTTTATGGGCGTTGCTTGAGTACTGGAATGATTTCTAGCATTTAATGACAATTGGACTAAAGGTAAATTGATATCCCATTCAGGATTATGTCCTACTGTATGCCTTAATGCATCTAGAACCTTTCTGTTATTTCTTTCTACTAAACCATTGCTAGCTGGATGATATGGTTGTATTGTTACTTTCTCTACTTTGAATGCATCACAAATTTCTTTTACTAATAAATTATTGAATTCGGTACCATTGTCAGATATTATAAGCTGTGGGGCAGAATATCTACAAAAGATTTTGTCAAAGAGAGCGACTGCACATTCTTTAGCTCCCTTTCCCGTTATTGGTATTAGCTCTGTGTATCTGGTAAGTGAAGTGTATCTATACACACTAGTATGTTCTTATTCCCCTTACTCGTGGTATGCAAGTTAGTTATGAGATCTGTTGCTACTCTTTCAAATGGAGTTTGTGGAATGGGATACTTCCCTAGAAGTACTTCTTTATCTGTTCTTCCTTTATAACTGTTACAAGTATTGCAGCTTTTCACATAGTTGCTAACATCTTTGTAAATTCCCTTCCAATGGAAAGATCCTTTAATTAATCTAACTGTTTCATCTCTTCCTGGGTGTGCTCTCATGTCATCATCATGCATTAGTTCAATAACTTTACTTCTTAGGCTCTTAGGTACTATTCTTTTTTGAGTTATGCACTTTACTTCTTAGGCTCTTAGGTACTATTCTTTTTTGAGTTATGCCTTGAAAGAACTTAAATGGGTCATATTCTTCACACATCCAGACTAGTACGTTGTCTATGATATTCTCTGCGTCTATGGGACATCCAATTTTCTTACTCAGTTCTACTTGCTCTTGCTGATCAAATTCTTTCTTATTTTCTACAAATCTGAAAACTTCCTTCAGATCTTCATCGTCCCTTTGTTTCCTTATGAAGTTTTGCCTGGAAAGTTCTTTATAATGCATGGTAAATACATTGCATATGGGTTCACTTGTTTTTATTTCTAGGCTAATCATATTTACACTATCTCCTTGTGGGATGTATCTTGATAATGCGTCTGCTACTTTATTTGTTTTTCCTGGCACATATTTCATTTCTATGTCATAATCTTGGGCTGTCATAAACCGTCGAGCTCTTCGTCCAGACAAATTCAGATTTTTGAGCATTTTTACTGCAGCTGAATGATCGGTGAATACAATTATTTTATAGCCAAATATGTACCTGAAGTGCTTTAAAGCGTCTATTATGGCTAAAGACTAGGTCTGTTACTGAGTAATTTACGTCTGTTGGTTTTAGTTTTCTACTGTAATAAGCTATAGCATGATATTTGTTATCATGTCTTTGCATTAAGCATGCTCCTATACCAGTACGGCTTGCGTCTGTCGCTAAGAAGAATTCTTTATTAAAATCTGGAAAACTAAGTACTGGTGGATGTGTCAACCTTTCTTTCAGTTCACCAGAACTGTATGTGTTCTTTTAATAACTCAGTCAGTGGAGCTGCCATGGTGGCAAAATCTTTTATAAGCTTTCGGTAAAAACCTGCAAAACCCAAGAATGATTTTACATCTTTCTTACATTTAGGTGTAGGATACTCCTCGACTGACTTAATCTTCAAGTCATTTACTCCAACACCCATTTCACTTAAAGTATGTCCCAAGTATTCTATTTTCCTTCTAAGGAAATTGCACTTTTTTAACTTTAGTTTTAGATTTGCTCTCCTCAGTCTTTTTAGGACTTCTCTCACAAGTCTTATGTGTTCGTCAATTGTATCTGTTGCTATTACCAAATCATCTATATAGCAATGTACATCCTTGCCTGATAAATCGCCTAAAATCTTATCCATTAATCTCACAAATGTTACTGGGCTTGACTTTAGACCAAAGGGCATTCTTACATACTGATATCTGCCATTACTAGTGGAAAAAGCTGTCAAAGGCTTACTTTCTTTGTCTAAAGGAATTTGTAAAAATCCTTGTAACAAATCTATTGTGGTGAAATATTTCTTGGCTCCAATAGTTGTGATAAGATCTCTCATGGATGGCATTGTATATGGATCATTCTCAGTTATCTTATTTAATCTTCTAAAATCCACTACCACTCGGTATGTTTTATCTTTCTTTGGAACTAGCAAAAGTGGAAAAGACCACGGAGATTTTGATGGTTTTATTATCCCTTGCTTCTTCATTTGTTGCACTTCTCTTTCAATAATCTCCTTCTGGGAATGTGCTACTCTATAAGCAGGTATGTAGATTGGCTTAGTATTCTGTGAAATATCTATTCTATGTGTTATCTCTCCTGTATTGCCAAGGGTGTCTCCCTCTATGGTGATTATATCACCATATTCACTCAGTAAATTAGTGAGTTTCTCTCTAGCAGAGCCTTCTTCGATGTCTTTCAAGTGAGTCCATATCTTTGCTTTTCTCAATTCTGTTTCATGAGTTGAAATTTTGTTCTCTTTGTTAATTGCTGCTACAGTTTCCTTTTCTACTACTTGAATAGGGAAATTATATACTTCTGCTAAACCTACCTCTGTACCTTGTGATAACCTAACTTTTCCTCCTCTGTTATTTGTAACTTGTAAAGCTATTTTACCTTGTCTGACTTCATGTAGGCTAGAAGAATAGTGTATTCCATTTACTTGTGTTCTTTCTGTAAGGGTTAGAACTTCTTTTCCTTCATATAATGGATTTATTGTGCATTCTATCCAGGTGCTTTCTCCTGGCTTAAGTCTTAATTCTCTGTTTAATTTCAGGTAAGTTTCCTGGTTAGAATCTAGGTCACTGCTGATTAGTTGTTGTGCATCTGTGTTACATACTTGGTATGCCTTGTCGGTGTTATCCTTTTTTAGGATACCTTTCAGTAAGGAGGTTTTCTGAGCTTGATTTCTTCCAATCATTTTACACAGTGGTATTCTACAATAACTATGCTTCCTTCTAATCACTAATTGTTCCCTAGGTGCATCAATTGTGATTCCTTGTCTAACCACAGTTGGATAACCAATCAATAGGTGCGCAAATGCAAAATGAATTCCCCTTGCTACTAGAACCTTTTCCTTAAGTGGGATTCTTCGTAATTTAAAAGGTAATTTAACTTGTCCTACTAGTTCTATTCTGTTTCCTTGAACATCTGTGATTTTACAGTCTTCTACTGGGTTTAAGCTTAAATGAGAAAAATATGCCTCACACCTTTTCAGACATTATATTCTTGGGACTTCCTGTGTCAAAGAATACCGCTATAGGCTTTTCTAAACTAACATGGGCAGGAAATGCAGGTCTATAACTATATTAATTTCTTACGTTAACTTTGCTAATGCACATAGTTTGGCTTAAGGGTGATACTCTAGTCTTTTCTTTTAAGTAGGAATGTCCATGATACCAGCGATACAAAAATTTACTGTCGAGTCGTCTGATAACTCTTGGTCTGGTTGGTATACTAGGCTTGCAGCTTGGTCGTTGTTCTGATCTCTATTATAATTCTGATCTCTATTCCTTCTTATCTGTGGAGACTGACTACGATTTCTACCTCTACCTTGTGACTGTGATCTATGTGTAGGTCTACTCTTACAATCTCTGGCATTATGTCCTGTTTTCTTATGGTAAGGACAATACGCTGTTCCATAACATTCACTTGTGTAATGCCCTCTCTTTTTGCAGTTGTAACATGTAACTGTGGAAGGTCTTCATTGATGTGTTTTACCTGGATTCCTATTCTGATTTCTAGCTGGTGTCCTAGATCTCTTATTCTGATGACTAGGATCCCCTCTCTCTTGTCCTACAGTAACTAAAGGTCTGTATAGATCATTCCCTTCAGGATTCCTACCTAAAATTTTCCTCACTTCACTTTCAATTTCAATGACATCGTCTTCTAAACCCCAAGTACGATTCTTCTTTTCAATAGCCTTTGAGGGTAGGCTTCCCAACAGCAAAGCTAACCTAAACATGTTATGGCAGTTTTCAATTGTTATTACCTTTTGACCTGCTAAAGTCGTTGACCATGGAGTGTCTGCAACCAAATGGCTCCATTCCTTGAAATGGCTATATTACTGAGGATTCATTCTGAGGTAGTTCCTTTTGTCTACTCTCCATCCTTGAACTATCTTTGCAAGACTGGTAACAGGATCTGTTTTGCCTACTGTGAAATATATTTTCCTCAGGTATTGCTTTAGTTCTTCCCAATTCTTAACTCTTTTATAGGCACTAGCATGTATGTAACATCCTATATCTCCTGATGATAAATCTAGATAGGCTTTGGCTTCATTTAATTTGTCTGTGTCAGTTCCAGTTATGTTATTCAAATGGGTTTCTACTTGCTCGATCCATGTTTCTAGATTACAAGCATCGTTTTCTCCTTTTCTTCTCCAAAACTTAATAATATGGTCACTCACATGTAATTTATGAGCAACCGTGGAGGTTGTGTTTGGTGGAGGTGAAGGAGTAGGAGTAGCCATTGTCAATTGTTTTGTTTGGCTTCTCGTATGAACAAGAGTTCTTACTTTCTTAATACGTGCAGATCTCTTTCTGTGCATTTACTCATTAATGGCAAGTAAATTCCTAAACATCAAACACAACTGAACTGAGATTAAGTTATGGCAGTAATATCTAAAAAAAAATGAAAGACAAACAGGTCTTCAAAAATCATAAAAAAAATCATAAATACTTCCCTTGAATTAAAACAAACTAAAAAATCACTTAAAATATATAAAAAAAATCTAAAAATCTATCTTAATTAAAATAAAATAAAACATAATACAGGTTAGTAAGTAAAAATATTGGAAAAGTCTTAGTAATTGATTAGTACTGATTAATAAGAAGAAAATTTGTTGCCAAAGAATTTAAGTATCTAATGATTCTCAAAGTACAAGTCTTGTGTTTTGAAAATGTCAAACAGTAGTATTCACATCATGTTAACTTTAGTAAAATGAATGAAATCTTATGTTTGTGTATTTATGTGAGGATATCCAAGGATTTATCTTTGCCGTCTTCGAATCTGGACGTCGTTCTTAGCTGCCTTACTGGGATGGAGACGTCAGGATAACTTGTAACATCTTGCGTTGGTGTTGCTGGAGTCTCTTCTTTCCTCTCTCTCGCGAATTGCAAAGGGGATGAGCGCATTTTCTTCTACGTCAGCTGCTGTGTGAAATTCCCCTCTATCGCTGAGGGAAACTGCGTATCATCGTGATTTCGGTCGTAAAATTCGTCTTCTGCTTCTATGTTGGATGCACTAATGTTCTTTCTTCTACCCGAAATCGATGATCGCGGAGCTTTCTTTCGGATAAATTGTCTTTTAAATTTTACAATGTCTTAATTTTCGGAGTGGAGATTCGCATGTGGAGTGACTGAATCTTCGGTGGAACACTTATTGGTTACACTTTGTAACTGTCTTTATAAGGGAAACAACTTTCACTTAATTTGATATGTTCGATCTTGTCTTATTACAAACTTCGCCAGACCAGCAGAGGTTGATCTTTGCTGTTAAACAACTTGAAGATGGTCTGTAGATTTTAAAGATAGCACGCACTAATTGTTTCTTCGTGTTATCGGCTGTGGAATTCGGAAAATCCCCTAAGCTGACACCAAAAATTCTGTAATGGGGAAGGCATGCACTTCTTATTAACTGTCTGTTGTACTGCTTGCTTTCACTTCCGTAGGAACAAGTTGTTCGATATTTAACTATGCTGGAACTTCACTTATCGTGCTCAGATGTCGGCTATCTTTCAATATTTCATAAGTTCTTCTTTTATTAATTTTGGTTAAATGAAATTTATGTTTCCCCTCAATTACATTTATTTAGTCTTTAAACTGTATAAATTTTCCACCTTTCAATGGGTAGCAATGACCGAGTCTTTATCTTAAAAGGCACATCATAAAATTCGTGGACTTAGAATTTCACTTGTACTATGGGCGTTCAGAAATTTTATAAGTTCACAAGTCTGTTTCAGCTTTCACTGTCACTTCTCCACACATCTCGCACACTCCCTGCCTTGATGCCTTTTTCTAACTGACTCTGCTTCCAGAGCCTTCGTATATATGGGTATGGGTTCGATGCCTAAATCTGGTATAATTTTCCCGAGTTTCGTCCAGATGGGCTTCCCTTTTCCATTAATGTTTCACGTTTAATTGTCTATGCAATTCGTTCAACGGTTGTTATCGAGTTAACGTTATGGTGTGCGAGAGGTCACCGGGCGAGGTCAAGATCTAAATTAGTTCATCTTTTTGTCCAGCGCAGTACAGGTAAACACTTTTGAGTCACTGGCGACGAACAGTTAAAGTCGGCATCTGTTATCACTTGGTTTTCGTTAACATCTTTTCTGGTTTGCTATCTCTGTCTTTATCAGTGATTTTCTGTATGCCCTTGTGCGTATATCAAAATGATTAGTTTATTGAATTATACTCATTTCTATTATATATATATATATATATATATATATATATATATATATATATATATATATATATATATATATATATATATATATATATATATATATATATATATATATATATATATATATATATATATATATATATATATATATATATATATATATATATATATATATATATATATATATATATATATATATATATATATATATATATATATATATATATATATATATATATATATATATATATATATATATATATATATATATATATATATATATATATATATATATATATGTAATTGTAATTGAAATAGCCACAATGCCCTCTTAACTTCTCGAACACTTCGCGCTTTTTTGATATGCTTGTCACAACATAGCCGTAAGATCCAAGTGCAAGAAATTGAAGAGCCTGTGATACCCGGCCGCGGGAAACGAACCCGCGTCACCATAATCACAAGGAGGTCATGTTGCCGACCTGACCACGAGATTATGGTGACGCGGGTTCATTTCCCACGACCGGGTATCACAGGCTATTCAGTTTCTTGCACTTGGATCTTACAGCTTTGTAGTGACAAGCATATCAAAAAATGCCAAAAAGTTAAGAGGGCATTGTGGCTTATTATAATTACATATATATATATATATATATATATATATATATATATATATATATATATATATATATATATATATATATGTGTGTGTGTGTGTGTGTGTGTGTGTGTGTGTGTGTGTACATATATTTTTAGTCAAAGGGAGCTGCAAGAGCCTCATGCAGTTACGTCTGCCTTAGGCAGTGCCCCGGCTAAATCCCTTATCAGAGAATTTATAGCACAGGGTTGGCACGTATTCATTCCGGTTAACGGAAGCTTGTCACTATTATGATACGATATCAGGTCTCGGGGGGTCTGCACTTTGACCCCCTATCCGCCGCATTGATGAATCAATTCATGGCTAAACATCTCCACTGGTTACACCTTTCAATTTGCGCTTCCGTGGCTAGTTCGAATGAATCGGGTCAAAACGCGACTATGCATCTACTGCGCATGCGCATGTTGCCAACCCAATGTTTTTCTAGCTGCTCTTTTTGGTGTGTGGTAAAATCTTTTCCGTCGTAATTTAAAGGATTTCAACTTTGTTTGTCATTGAGTCTTCATCTAAGTCAACAGGGAATAAGATAAGTACCTGCCCTACCGCAGTCTCAAAATTTAGTCCTGCTAAACTAATATTTTCATATATTTTTTAGAGTCCGAAATGATGGCTCGGGAGCGTCATACCGCTGCCCGTATTTAGGCTAGGATTCTGCCTTAATTAAGGAGAAAAGCATAAGTTAGGGTAGGATTTTTAGATTCAGCATGTCAAAAAACCCTAGCGTGAACTGTTAAACATGCTTGGAAAGTTTATATAAACCTGATTGTTATGAAATTATCGATAGCCCGAACGCTAATGCTAGCGCTAAAGTTAGGCTAACCTTTGCTACTTTTAGGTTTACCGAAGCAGATGATAGCTGCTTTCGGTATTTAAGGTGATTATTTTTAGTGTTATTTATGTGACATAACTATATTTTGGACATTTTGATAGAGGTTTTTGTATAAAACCTCCGATTTATGTCCCATTATCAGTGTGGAAAAATGATGCGGGCTTCTGGAACATTCTAGAAGGTTCCATCGAAGCTCTGTCGAAGCCTTCGACTCAGAATCGTTTCGTAACGAAAATTGCATATGATAACACTGGCTCCCAGTCGAGTTGCCAGATACCTCAAGTCGAATTATTTCGAAATAGTAGCTTTTCTCATGACGAATTGATTCGAAATAGTAACTTTATGTCGAATTGATTTGAAATAGTAGCTCTTTTATGTTGAATAGTGTAGTATAGAAATGAGTTATGAACTCAAATAAAGATATGTCGTTCTATTAGCTGTAAGGTTGTTGCCATGCACCAACGAAGTCATGAGTATCGATTCTTGCCAATGTTATTCGTCTGGGGCAATCGAAGTCCTATATTGGATATACCTAGATCCCCTAGTCTAGGCTAAGCCTGCATGGTAGCCCACATTCTTGGTCTATGATACCCTCGACTCAAATGGCATGGATTTACCTGTTGCTCTGTCATAGAACTGACATAATCCCAATACTATTCGACTTCCTTGTTCGTGATCATAGATTGCCCTTCAGTTGTAGCTCTCCCCCAGTGAGTACACCCCCCCCTTTTTCCCCTGTGCCTAGCGCCCACTGGAGGCGAGCCTCGAACAGGGATGTCGACTGGGCATGAATCCAGCCATTTGAGATAGTAGAATGAATGTCACCTCATTCGAGAATATAGAAAGTGATAGTAGAATGAATGTCACCTCATTCAAGAATATAAAAACTATATGCTTGTTTTTTCTCATGATATAATGGCTTATATAACATAGTTCCTTAAACATTTTAGGGGTGTTTCATAGTATTATTTTCTTTTATAGGCTTTGCCAAATAAGTGCGCTAATGCCGCCTGTAAGAAACGGATAGACTCCATCAAGACTCAGCATGAGTTTTGTCGGGGGTGTGCTCCCTGCAGTGTACAGAGTACGGACCATCCATACTGGAGTCCGGAAGGGTGTGACATATGTACTGAATGGCTGTCATGGGCTCGTATGGGCAATCACACTGTTTTTGGCTCTATGGCAAATATTAATATACAACATTTAAGAGCATGGGTAAGAGGATTCCCAAAATCGGCCCAAAAGGTCCTCTTGGCTATTTGCCAGACAAAGGTGTAAGAGATTTTCTCTTCCCCACAGCCAGAATTCAGTCGGTCAGGGGTTATGAGAACTCACCTGATTATGTCGTGGTGGATCCTAATGCATCCACTGTGGTGCCCCCTTCACACCGGGGGGATGAGGTCGATTTGGGAGAATCTGAAAATCTGGATGATGAGGGGGATCTATCTGATGCTGAGCCTCAACCCCCAATAGATCAACCGATTCCTGGCAGCATCCCTAGTAAATCGGCTCCTATGGACGTCGATGAGGATAATGTTTCAGTCTGCACAACTGCCTCTACTAAGAGAAAGTTTGTGGCACAAGAAGCTAGGGTGTCTGCAATGGAATCAAAGCTGGACAAGTTGATAGAACTACAACTTGCAAAATCTTTGGATACAGGGGCTCAGGGACAGACTCCGGAGCAAGCACAAGTGTCAGATCCATCCATTAATATAGATGATTTCCCAGATTTGAGAGTGGTGGAGGACGAGCCAGAGCAGTATAATCCCTGGGTGGTGGCATCACGGCTAGCTAGAGCGGTAGATGGCATCTTCTATGATAGTGATGTATGCACCCCTCTAGCTAGGTTAGAGTTTGCAAAACCTTTTGTCCACTTCAAAGGTAGTAAGTTTCGCTTTAGATGCCAAACACCTAAGACTCTGGCTATGGTACCGGAGGAAACCATGATTTTTACAGAGGATCAGGCGATGGGCTTCCTTTCTAATATCTGCCACCACCTGGGAGGTAGTGCTCTGGGCATCCAGGTTCTTGCTAGGAACTTTCCTGCCTGGAAAGTACCAGTTGGTGAGAAGTTCCCATCTATCACCAATAAACTGTTCAAATCTTGGGAAAAGAACTGGGTAGAGTCAGCCGCCCATGGGACGGAGTTCTCTTTAAAGGAACTCCAGGACTTTGGAACCACAGTTCTGCCAGATCCCATGGACGATCTAACAAAACCATTAGCAGGCTTCACAGAGGTGATGAAGAAAGGCAAATTTCTAGCAAACCATGCCCGTTCATGCTTTTTTGCGGACACTCCTTACCTTGCCCACACCCTGTGTGTTCAAGAGTTCGAGGCGAGGAAACTATTAATGTTCTGCATTACAACCTTGACGTTAATGGAATCTCAGGCATACCGCTGTGACCAGCAAAGAGATTCAGTGCTCCCAAGGTTACAAATTCGGAACATGGGCCCAATCTTCATTCACCTTCTGGAAACTTGGGCGGCGTCCAAATTAAAACTTAGACATCAAGCCCTGAAATTTGCTGACCAGAAGTCTATACCAGTAAAGGAGCTCCTCTTTGCCTCACCCTAGGGACCTAGTAACCAAGCTGAATAATATTGCTACCCACCAAGTTATCAAATTTGAGGAGTTACTAGGATATGACCCGGAAGCAGACCCAAGGGGGTAAAACGCAGGAAGAAGCAACAATATAAGAAGGCTTTTAAAGCACCAGCTCTTCCTGCGTCAGACTCAGGACAAGGTCCCTCTTCCCAGAAACAATTCCCTATGCTGCACTCTCAGCCATCCTTGAAGAGCAGCAGTGCATTGCCATCTCAACAATCCCAATTTAGGCAGTTCCAGAAGGCTCGAGGCGGTCGTGGAAGAGGCGGATCCTTTAGAGGGAAGAAAGGTAACAGGGGAGGACGAGGTGGTGGTAGAGGTCAATTCAACCAATGAGACATTTCAGGTTGGGGGCAGACTAAAGAGGTTCCAGGAAGCCTGGAAAGTGTCCCCTTGGGCCTATCGAGTGGTATCGAAAGGTCTGTGCTGGGATTGGAAGGGCCCCTTCCACAACAAATACTTTCATCAACGCAGCACAAAAGAGTCGATCCTATTTGTGAACAAAATGCTAATAAAGGACACAATAGAGAAATGCCACTTTATCAGGTTCCAGGGGAGGCTTTTCAATGTTCCAAAGAGGGACTCTCAGGAAAGCAGAGTCATTCTGGACCTCTCTGTCCTCAACAAAGCAATAAACTGTCCCAAATTCAAAATGCTGACGATAGATCAGATAAGGCATACCTTGCCAAAGGACAGCTACACCTCTTCTATCGACTTGAAAGACGCATATTGGCACATTCCAATCCAACCTCATTTTCGCCAGTATCTAGGATTCTGTCTGGGTTGCCAGTCGTACAGATTCAAAGTGGTGCCATTCGGCCTCAATGTAGCCCCCAGAGTGTTCATGAAATTGACCAAAGTGATCTTAGAACAACTAAGACTACAGGGGGTGAGTGTCATGGCATATCTGGATGACTGGCTGATCTGGGCGGAATCGATAGAAGAGTGTCTAGAAGCGTCCCGAATGGTGGTTCAGACCTTGCAGGACTTCGGGTTCCTAATCAACTGGGAAAAGTCATGGCTGAAGCCAGAAAAGAAGTTCAGATTGCTAGGCCTACAAAGGTGTCTAGAAAGCAGAAAGCTAGCCCTACCAGAGACCTCCAGGAGGTCAATAGTAGATCAGGTAAAGAGGTTCAGAAAAGCCAAGAGTTTTTCCAGAAGGAACTCAGAAGTGCTGCAGGGCAAACTACTATTCACATCAATAGTAGATCCAGTCTTGAAAATGACTTTGAAGGATTTGAACTGGATTCTCATTTCAAAGGTAAACAAATCATTCAGAGACCACAAGGTCCCGATGAAAGGAGGTGCAAGACAATGCTCGAACCATGGGCATCGAATCAGGCCCTGAAATCTTCAGTCTGACTAGTCCCGAAACCAGTCTCAGTGACCATTCATACGGATGCTTCGGTGAAGGACGGATGGGGGGGACACTCAGATTAGAACAAAGTGTCCGGAAAGTGGTCGGGAGCCCTCA
Source organism: Macrobrachium rosenbergii (assembly GCF_040412425.1). Taxonomy (NCBI): domain Eukaryota; kingdom Metazoa; phylum Arthropoda; class Malacostraca; order Decapoda; family Palaemonidae; genus Macrobrachium; species Macrobrachium rosenbergii. The sequence continues at coordinate 55,452,619 of NC_089781.1, read as the reverse complement.
AATCTTGCCATATCAACATCAAAGAAATGATGGCAGTGCTCCTGTCACTCAAGGGACTGAAACCCAAGAGGGGATGTCACATTCAGTTGTTCATAGACAACAAGCTGGTGGTACAATGCATGAAGCGTGGGTGATCAAGGTCAAAGCCATTGAATCATATAGTGCTGGGGATCATGAGATTAGCTCAGGTGAAGAAATGGACTGTCAGTATCCCACCTTGCGGGAGCTCAGAATGTCCTAGCGGACTCCCTCTCCAGATTCAAAGCCCAGGAAGGGGAGTGGGAGTTGGACAGCGGGTCATTCAGCGGGATCCTCTGAGATCACCCATATCTTCAGGTAGATCTGTTCGCAACACGCGACAATCACAAATTACCGAATTTTGTCACCCCTATCACGACCTTGAGCAGTGGCCAGAGAGCGCGCTTTCGCGGGACTGGAACCTGCTGGGGAACATTTATCTGTTTCCCCCAACGAATTTCTTAATGAAAGTAGTACAACTCCTCAAGGAGTTCAAGGGGAGGGGAGTATTGATTGCTCCAATGTGGCCGAACAGCCCTTGGTTTCCAACCCTACAGAAGCTGACTTTCATCACAAGCCACTACATCTTCCTGTTCTTTCTCAGCAGGTTCAAGGGATGACTGTCTATGCCTCCTCCTTTCTGACGAAAAGCCTTCACATGTGGACTTTCTCAGATCCCTGTGCTTCATGGAATGGTCACCTGAAGTCAGGGAATTCTTAATCACTAATATTAAGGGGAAATCTGCCAAACAGTATCAGTCAGTGTGGAACAAATTTGTCTCATTTGTTAGGGACCGTAAACCAACTACCATCGATAATAACCGTGGGGAGTTCTTTGTGTTTTTATTTGGCGTAAAAAAAAGTTGGCTTCCTCCGCTATTAAAAATCACAAGGCGGCCCTTGCGGTTTCTTTAAGGTACGGATTCAGAGTAGAGGTGCATTCTGAAGTGTTTGAAATGATGATGATATCAATGGCTCTCCGCAGGCTGAGTGAACAACCATGTGAATTATCATCGGATCTAGATATAGTCCTAGCTGCTCTGAACAGACGTTCAGACAATAATATGAAATTCTTGTTAGAAAAAACGTTTTTAGTGGGCCTGGCGATGGGAGCCAGATCAGCGGAGATCAGTTTTGTTCTTTCGGAAAGAATAAAGTAACCTTTTCATTCGGAGATTTTTTTAGCTAAAAACGAGAATCCGTTTCATAGACGGAAACCCATAGTTATCCCTTCTTTGCCCTCTAATCCGAAGCTGTGTCCAGTGGCCATAGTGAAAAAGTACCTTGATCGCACCAACCATATCACGCAAGGGCCCCTCTTTTTGGTACCAAACGAAAGCACCCCACTTTGCCTAGAAAGCCTCAGAAGCAGCATTTGTAAGTTAATTGTAGATTTATGCCCAGGATCAGATCCAAAGTCACATGACCTCCGTAAGTACGCAGCCTCACTTGCCTTTTTCGGTAACTTTAGTATGGAGGACGTATCCAAGTACATGAGGTGGTCTGGGCATGGAGTGTTTGTTAAACACTATGTTAAACAAATACGAGGTGTCCAGACTGCGTGCATATCCCTCGGCAAAGTCGTGGGCAAGAGATAAGGATGCCCGGAAGGTGAATTGGCTGGCAAGAGGAACTCTTCCTTTAAAGTGAGTGAGTGTTTTAAAAACCGGTAGGTTATTTTTTCCTATTATAGTCTATTTCTTTTGCTCTTCACCAATACACAGTCTCTTCGGAGACAGCTTAAAGGGTGGGCTGTTACAGCTGTAAACGGAAAAGATTTTAGATTTTGGTTTGAACCCAAGGGAAGCGAAAAAGCTTTTTTGGTTAGGGATAGTGGCTAAAAGTCCATCCTCCCTGTCAAATGATGTTTGACAGCTTTATAAATATACAAAAAGCCTCTTTAAAATGTTCTCTGGTACACCTGCATGAGGCTCTCACGGCTCCCTTTGACTAAAAAATGGAGTTTGAACCCCGAAGGGAAATGAAAACCCTATTTTTAGTCTGGGAGCTGCGAGAGCCTCAGACCCTCCCAGTAAGCATTAAGTATATTGGGTTATGCCCACCCCTTCATTTGCAGGGAGTATAACCTTTTAGGGAGGCACGGCTATTCCTACATTGGGTTGGCAACATGCGCATGCGTAGTAGATGCATAGTCGCGTTTTGACCCGATTCATTCGAACTAGCCACGGAAGCGCAAATTGAAAGATGTAACCAGTGGAGATGTTTAGCCATGAATTGATTCATCAATGCGGCAGATAGGGGGTCAAAGTGCAGACCCCCCGAGACCTGATATCCTATCACAGTAGTGACAAGCTTCCGTTAACCGGAATGAATACGTGCCAACCCTGTGCTATAAGTTCTCTGATAAGGGATTTAGTCGGGGCACTGCCTAAGGCAGACGTAACTGCATGAGGCCCTCGCGGCTCCCAGACTAAAAATACGGTTTTCATTTCCCTTCGGGTTCAAACCCCGTTTATTATTATTATTATTATTATTATTATTATTATTATTATTATTATTATTATTATTATTATTATTGGAGAAGCAAATCCTCAGCTATGTATATGTACATATATATTTAAAGATAAATCAATATAGATAGCTTTCGGGAACTTGTTCGGTTCCCCTTTTCAATCTGAGATTGAAAAGGGAAACTGAACAAGTTCCTGAAAGCTATCTATATTGATTTATTTTTAAATATATGTTTATATGCATAACTGTGGATTTGCTTCTCCATTTTAAGACTCATGCTACTAGTGAGTATTTATTATTATTATTATTATTATTATTATTATTATTATTATTATTATTATTATTATTATTATTACTATTATTATTATTAATAGGATACAAAATAAATGAAAGTAGCCCAAATCGAATAAAAGAGCCCAAGACAAATCAAAAGTAACCCAAAAAGTTGCAAGTAGCAGATTGTAAAATCTGGTCACCCAAAGGTTTAAAAAGCAGCCCCATTTGCAACTTAAAGCCCAATCTGGTAACCCTGGGCTAGCCTCAGGTGCTTTTGCATTTCTGGAGGTTTGCCAAGTACCCATCCAACACAAACAATATCAATGCAATGAGCTATGAAGGCACGCAAATTGAAAAACTTAAGAACATCATATGATGTGGATAACCTGTGTGGGACAACTTCTGTAACGCGTCTTATGATGTGGTTGATCTCTTACAGGTTAATCAACATTCATCACTGGCAAGTACCCGTATGATTTAAGTAATCTTAATGTGTATGTAGTATGAAATTTTTTTAATGTGCATACATCTTTTTACTCTCTCTCTCCTTCTCTCCTGTGAATTACGTACATCTCAATGTTTCCCGGGAAAAGAAAACGGGATGGCTGGAATAGTAACTGTATGAAAGAAAATGTGCATGCCTGAACACGCAGGCCACAATGCCCTCTTAATGTATTAATCTTTGAAGTAATTTTAAACATTTTACCCTTAAAAATGTACGTACATGCTGTATAGCTCACAGCTACATTTGAAAATAATCCAATTCCCCTACGTATTCAGGCACGCACATTTTCTTTCATCCAGTTACTATTCCAGCCATCCCGTTTTCTTTTGCAGGGAAACATTGGGATGTACGTAATTCACAGGAGAGAAGGAGAGAGAGAGCAAAAATACGTATGCACATTCAAAAAATTGTCTAAAACATCTTCTTACTTTATAGGCATAATCTAAGAAAGTTATCTTGTCATCCTTTCTCAAAGATCTGAATCTTTCATTGTAATATTCAGGGGTCATCTGGTAAACTTGTAACACATTGTGTTTGAGTACCTTGTACTCTTTACACTGATTAGCTGATAAGGCTAAATGGGCACTTCTTCCTTTACCAATGAGAACACTCTGTAACAAGGCTGATCATACCTGAAGCCACTTTTTCAAAGTGATAAGAAAAACTCATCTGGAGCTGCTTCTGTAAATTTTGGAGTTAACTTCTGTACTGTTACTACATCAAACACAGGGTCTGCATTATCTTGGATATAATTATATGGGTTTACAGGTAGTATGGATCGGGCTCTGACTAACTCCAACTCCCTTTCATGTTTTGCGCTTTCTCTTTCTTCTTCTTCTTGCCTCCTTGCTCTTTTTCTGTCTTCTTTTTCTTTATCAGCCTGCATTTGCAACCTAAGTAACTTTTCTTCTGATTCTAGCAGCTTCAGTCTACCCCAATTTTCTTCTGTTTCTAAACTTTTAAGTTCTGCCTCTACATCATCGTTCTCATTCTCTTGCCTTAGCACATTTGTAAATTCTACTTCAGCTACATTCAACAATTCTTATGCCTCCCTTAACTTTCCATCTACTTTACCAGAGGTTATTAATGCTGGGATTGCGACACACTTGACTTGTGCCTCAATCATATCAATAGTAACATTACCCCCACATGTCACTGCTAAGAGAGTCCACTGTGCCTTAGTCAGGTGAGATTCAGATAACTTTCTGATGGTTGGAGCGCCTAAAAATTCCTGAACTTCAAACAGAGCCATTTGTTCTAGTTTACTCAACAAAAGGGTTTACAATACATCTCAAAACAAAATATATTCCTAACACCACCAGTATAAACCATCAAAAAGAGTGATATTCTGTTTAGTTCTTGCCGGATGATGGGCACCAAATATTTTGTTTAATTCTCCCAGAACTGGCCATCAAATATTTTATCACGGTTCGATCTTGGGTTCAATCCCGTTCTATTATCCCGTTCTGTTTTCCCGGGTCTGGCCACCAAATATTTTGTCACGACGTGATCAAGTACCTGGTTATTACACAATTAATAAGACCAAAAAGTTACCTCACTTCAGCCAGATACTTGAAACCTCATAACAAAAATATTAAGACTGAACACCCTAAAGGTACAGTTATCCCATGAAACTTGCTTATCACTTGGAAAAAATTGGTCTACTTTATCAAGTTATGGGTGAGGTAACAACTAATAAGCTATGAACTGACTAGTGGAAAATGAACATCACTTCAACAAACACTATAATTGTTTCCAAGGTTCTATTTCACTTTGATAAAGGAGAACTAGACAGATATATCACTTACCTTGTACACATTCATTAGTTTCTCTAATCACTGGTGGTCAAAATGAAACACTGTGCTTTTAAAACTTTAAACAGACAAATTTATTTCTAAGTTCAAAAGTTATATGCAGAGTTCACAATCTCTAAAAAGATTTACTGTTATTTCTTAATCAAGATTAATTCACAAAACTTTAATTTATCAAGAAAGCAATTTTTGGTATACATAATACATAAAGTATACATACATTAAACATACAGGTACACATGTACGGTATGCATACAGGTCTGGTGCTTCAAGTGCCTTATCTTTATGATTGACATTTCCCTGTTCTCTCAAAACACCTGAGCTAATAGAAAGAAGTATTTTGGACCAAATCTTGGGTCAGCTGTCAATGTGTCAACTTCACTCTTTCACTCCCTCATCCTTTCTACCCAGATTATGGAAACATAACAGAGATAGACAAAGCTAATAACCATGGAACAGACACACATGACAAACATATAATAAAGCATTCTGGCCGAGGCCTGTCAACTCATCAAAGATAAACAAAGTGGCCCTTGCCTTTCTGCCTTCACCCCAAACACTTATGTCAATACAGGATGCGGCTAAGTGACAAGAATCTTAACCTTTCTCTCTACTCGGCATGTTGGGAATTCAAGTTCATAACACTCAGTATTCACTTTAATATACTACACAATATATTAAACAAATAAAAAAAACACATCAAAACATATTTCAGAATCACATGATACACAATTTATCTGTAAAAAAAGACATTTTAAGATCATATTATCATATCTCACAACAAATGAAGAATCTGCAGGCAAAACATTAAAACTTTTCACAGAGAGACACATCATATTTGTAGAATGTAACACATTATTTTATATATTGTAACACATTATAATATAAATATATATATATATATATACTGTATATATATTTTGTTATTAATTACAGGCGTTGATATGAATGATGTGTTTTACGTCAAGTGAATAATCTTAGCCTTACAAAATCCCTCTTAAGCCCACAAACACAATAACTAAAGAATAATTAATAATTGCAAATGTCGCCAAGTGAAAGTTTGTTCTTAACATTAGTTTATTATTGACTTTGTTAGTTTATTTTTTATACACAAAACAGGGTGAATTTTAACAGGGAAAATTTGGAAACTCACTAAAATAACAATTGGAAAAGGGACACAACAGCAACTGCTGAGTGAATGAAGGTGTATCAAATTTATGAAGACTGGCTGCTTGCAAGTGGATCGTGAGCCAAATTGGTAATAAATTTCTATCTGCCTCGGCACAAGCTGATTCTTCAGGCAATTGGGAACACAGTCATGGCCATGTAGGTAACTGCATGGATAACACCTCTGGAAATGAGACAGTTCCAGATGAGACTACTACCAAGTTACAATCTCTGTATAAATGAGGTGATACAAAGATTGGAGGGAATCCTTTTACTCTACTCACTTCTTAACAAGGGGTGAAAATTACCTTATGCACTGTACAAGGAATTTACTTGAGTGATGAAATGCAAGAGAGAGATGATAAATAACGAGTCAAAGAAAAAGACACTTGCCAACCAGTTTCCCCTCTGGGGCATGTACCATCTTTGCTTCCTGTTATTGCTTGCACACGTAACCTTATGTCGATGTGATCCAAGTTAGTGGCGATGTACAGAATGGCACAATCAATCCAGTGTGAGAAAAATATGAGTTCCACAGCACAGAGCTCAGGGCTTGGTTGGGCAGAGGTTATCTGTGGCTGAATGTCGACTGAACTGAGCTGAACTGAAGATGGAGGAAGCTGTCTCATTATAAAGCCTCGTATGTTGCCCCGGGCATTGCTTCGGGCTGTAAGGTCGGCACATACCTGGGATTAAAGAAAGAAGTCTTGGGCCAGTAAAAGATGGAAAACTCAGCTGGAGATTAATTGAATATGGAGATTAAGACAGGGGAAACAGCTACCTACCCCCAAGTGTGTTCCTTTGCTGAAACTCTCCTCTCACTCCCAAGTTTGTGGGCCTGCCTGTGCCCCCTACTTTCTGGTACTTTCCCCATAAGCTCCCCTGTAAAAGCTTCCCCTTTAAGCAGACATTCCACTCCCTTTTGAGCATGAAGGTCTGGACTAGCAAACCTCTGGTATTGGTTATATTAAGTACTCCCCCTAGTGGGACCTTGCCCATGCAAATGGAAATAGTCTGAGATATAAGCCCAACTAACCCTCTGAGGAGGAGTAAGTTTGCCAGCTAACTTGACTTAATGTCCCCAGCACTAGCGTGAAGGCTAAAATGAACAGGCAGTGCTATTGACTCAAGGTCATAAAATAGCTAACTGAATTTCACACGGAACTAAGCTAATGCAGCCCCAAAATAATAACTAGCTACATGCAGAGAATAATTTAAATTACAAATGAGTCATTCAATCTATGACTTAATGTACATAGACATGAAGTATGTTAATAATACAAGTCTATCAGGATGAAGTTACTCTATGACACATGCTAAAAGGAGAATACAGTGATTCAAAAATACAGTAAGATGTAAAAAGAATGCAGTGAAATACTAAGATGGCTAGGACATGCACTTCAGCTTGTTGGGCTGAAGAACAGACTTAGCAAAGCACAAAATTAAATTTTTTCAACACAACAATACTGATTAAGGTAGAAGACAACCCTAGACATCCTTTCCAGATCAGGGGTTAGGATTACTCTATTAAGATGAGGCTCTGTTACAGCTATATGATACAAGTGCCATGAGAGCGCAGTGGCTCAGGCTACCTGAGCTTCTTACACTCCCAACTCCTTTTCCTCTTTGTTTTCCTTTGCACCTTAGGCTTAGGTCTCCTAGCTGGAACCTGGGAACGCGGCTCCAGAGGAGGTTGAAAAGACTGGGGCCAGGTCTGGGCCAGCAGAAGCACTACCCTAGGGACTTAGACCTGGAGTGACTATAGATGTTCCATCATCTGGTGAAACAGGCACTGAGTCTTGCTACTGCTTCGGCTGCTGCAACAACCTGGACAGCGATGGTACCAACTTGTTCTGCTCGCTTTTGTTGTATGGCTGCCACATCGGTGATCAGCTTAAACAGGACATCTTTCATAGATTAGTCCACCAGAGGCTTGTCTACTGGGGACTGTGATGAAGTAGATGAGGTGGATGTAGGTGCAAGGGGCTTGCAAGTTACAAAGACCAACTCAGGCACAGGTTGCGAGACTCTGCTGGGGAATGAGCTTCCACTGAGGTCAGGGGAACCCAGAAAAGACCCTACTGAACTCTGGGCTGGCTCTCAGCTGGATGCTGGTAGTGGTGCCAAGCCAGTAGACAAGAGGGGGCCGGATTGGGATCTCCTGAAGGGAGATGGGCACTGTGTGCTGGCACTGGCACTAAGGCAGGCTCAGGCACTGGATCTGAAGAGAGGACGTCAACGGCCTTAGGACCAAGAGTGCCTAGTGTCCATGTTTGTACAATTTGTAAAGAGCCAGGGTTTGACTCTGTTGGGGGGCTCAACGACCAGACTGGTCGGAGCACTACGCTGGCCAGGAATAGGCACTGGCTGTGGCTCAACGGCAGGGCTGGAAATAACACCAGCTGCTGATAGAGACTCGCAGGTGGCAGGACCCATGGAAGTCCTGGAGAGGAGCTGGGAAGGGGTGGGGGGTCCTGTCCTAGGAGGTCATAGCTTTTAGGAATTTTATTGGCTACTCCAATCTTACAAATCCTACTTTTGTTGGGCCTGGTGACCCTCAGTCAAGCAGTCGGGAGAGTCAGCCTCCAATTACCAATGCTTTTAATAGTTACGGGCTTGTTGTATTCAATGATGTCCCCATCGGGTACCTTGTCTTACCTTATAAGGGAGATTTGAGCACCAGTGTCCTCAAATGCAGAGACCTGTTGAGCATGGTAACAACCTTGAGAAGATGCAACAAAAATGGGCCCCACAGCTGGTAGTCCTGAAAAGGGTGAATGAGTGACTGCCAGAGCAATGACAGCAGCAGTTTTCCTTCCAGGGCAATCCCTGAAATTTGTGGCATGCCCATTTTTATTACAAGTGTGGCAGTAAGCCTGGCTATACTCTCTATGAGGAGCGGTTACAGTATGGGTAGGCTGGGAGTTCCAGTTAGCGGGTGCCTTGGAAGGGCTCCCCTTTTGGCTTTGCACTGGGCCTCCAGGTGCCCTAGTATATTGCAATAAGTGCATACAGGTGGAGAGGTGGTTGGGCCATTTTTTGGTTGGAATGAGTTCAAGGAGGGAGTGGAAAGAGTTATCTGCTTATGGAGAGTGGGCTGATGGTACAGCTCTTAGTCATCAGCCATCCGGCAGCACTCAGTGAGCAGGCTAGGTTGCTTTTCACTAATGTGCAGGGCCAAAGCGCCTGGGGCGTAGTTGAGAAAGTCCTCAAGTTGTGTTCGGGTCTTTTTGTACACCCATTCAGACCAGGTCTGACCTGCATGTTTGGGAAGGTTTCGCCACTGCTGCCGCCAGCGTTCAGATGTAAGTTTATAGGCAGTTATTACAACCCTTCTGACCTCATCAAGGTCTCCCTCTTGCCCCATTTCTAGCAGAGTGAGAGCATCCTGTCACTTTCCTTGTATGTATTTGGAAAGGATCATGGCCTTCTCAGACTCGGTTGGCTTGTACTCGTCAAAGGTTTGTTCCACAATCTCCACCCACGGTGCTAGATCCACATCATCCCAGGGGGAAATGAGGTGATGGATATTTGAGAAAATGGAAGGGGCAGAGACCAGGGGTGGATGGTTGGCTCAGTGTTGGGCCAGTGCCAAGGCTCTGGCTTGTTTGATTTCAGCCACTCTCCTTTAAGGCCAGCTCATGCTGTCGCTCTTTATCTTTCTCTTGTGCCAAGGCTAGCTCCCTCTTTTTAGCGTCAGCTTTAAGGCTTGCAGTTCACTTCCCACTAAGCCCAGTTCCTTCCCCATCTCTATAAAAAGGCGGTGCTCCTTGGCAGACATGTTGCCATCTTCTTGGTATAGAGGCTGGGCTACACTTAGGCACTTGTAAGGGTGCATGGGCCATGCCAGCAATGACTCGAAATAGAAAAATGGTTCCTCTGGCCGGTACCGCGCAGGCACGAAGTTTAAAGTACAGTTAGGCAAGGTGCGTAATGCAATGATTCGGGCTGGTGCCTCCAAATACTGGGAGAGGTGTCCCTATAGAAGGTGACAGCACTTGCTGCTCCGAGGAGCAATGATTAAGGCAAGCACATACACTGGTGTTCTGAGGGACACAATGCAAGGCGATGACATGTGGTGTAGCTTGGTTCCAAAGAACAAATTGCTTGTTCAATGAAATGGTCAAAAGTTAAATGTACACACAGTGCAACAAATGGCACAGGTGTAGACTGTGTTTAAGAACACAAGGATGCTTTGGCACATATGTGCAAAGAGATTCAGAAGAACTGTGAATAATTAGCAGAGCACATATGTGCTGAGTTTGTTAATCAGTGTACAAGGCTGTCAAAGTAAAAATATTTAGACCTAGGCTCAAAGAAAATAGCTGCCTGGTATGTATAGGGTTTGTGTAATTGAACCAAAACCAAAGATTACTAGTCCTGTAAGCTTAGTGGAAGACCATCGCTAGCAGGGACAGTGATTTGCAGTGATGCAGTTGTATGCAGTAAAATCAATAAAATATAGTTCCCAATGAGATTGGTTCAAATAGATGTAAAATTAAAACTCACTCTCTCACTGTAAAACAGTATTCGTAGTGCGGGAGGAAGATTGGAAGATGAACGCGTCTACGGACTTGATTGGAAAGGCCCAACACTGGAGTAATTAGGCAACTTGTGCTTAATTGGGGATTGCTAAGGCTACGCCAATTTACTGTAATAGGCTCGTTTCAAATCCATGAGAATTTTGGGTAATTATTTAATTACAAAATTCTAAGAAAACTGGTAAAGGTCACCATTTTTACTGTTAACAGCAGGGAGTTAAATTAGCTTACCTTATTGCTTATTGGCCTTGTGCAACGGGCCTCTGTTACTTCATAAACTCAAGAGGGAAGTGAAATTAATTACTGGATGGAAGCGAAAAGCAGACTAAGGGAACAAATAAATTGCTTTATTACAAAAATACTTGTAAATGCACATCAAAATGCACATCAAGAATTCACAGTGGTTAGTATGGGCCTAATTGCAATGTAATTCAGTTTACCCTTCCTGCAGGGTGAGAATGCAAGATGCGTGTGGTGGAACAGAATAACGTCAATACAGCATCACAAACACCTCTCT